>NC_030678.2:120098103-120412853 GCF_000004195.4 Xenopus tropicalis | reverse complement strand
CAGAAGAATGGGTTGTATTATCTGTAATCAAACATAATTGTTAATCATCTGAATATTTTTGCAAAACAGTGTGTGCATATATATATTTATATATTTATATATATATTAATCCCAATCCTATACATCATCACACAAAACATAGCTATACTAGAAAAACTTGGGTATTATAAGATATTTTTTCTCCACTCTAATATATAAGGATATTAAGAGTCACCATGGAGTTCTGTGACTGTTGACAACGCTCAGTATTTTTGCCTTATGCCATTTTTAGGTTATGGGACTCCTTTGATTCTTATAATATTATTTATGTCCAATATGTTCAAAAATAGGTTGTATATTATACCCATAATCATTCATCATGCAAATTAACTCTTCTTTACTTTTTTTTTTTTCTAAAAACATTAAAGCGGGCGGTTGGCCAAATGGACCAAAAACAAATTAAAAATTGTTCCCAGTATTCCACATTTATGGAAAAAGAAAAGCCATTGAGGGGTAAACATAGATAAAGTGCCTCAATGCACCTAATAATAATAAACAATGTTTTGTGTACAAATACGAATGTAAATATCTTTTTTGTGGCTGTATTCCTTGAAAATTCACTGAAAATGCACTCAATACTTGTTACGAAAAAAAATTTGTATGTTATTAGGTTGTGAAAATTGTAAGTATTTACCATAATTATATTCTGCCAAAGTTGCTAAAGAATAAAATGGTTTATGAACTTTAACTAGAATACAATGCTACTTCAAAGGCAACGACCCATTTTCTTTACATTTGCATTCTTTCCAAAAATACCGCATATACTTCAAAATGCTTTTAGTGCTTTTATTAGTTGTGGTCACTGCCTTTTATCTTTGTATCTCACAGTAGGAATTTCATTTCCAATAGGAAAGGTCATAACAGTACACAATCACATTTGTTTGCACAAGTTTTTCCTGTTGTGCATTTAAAGCTTTCTTAAATATTAGTGTCAAGACGGGCTATTTGATATTTAAGTTTCATGCTCCACATGAAGGGAACCAGAAAACAGAATAAAATGTCAGCTGAATTCCTGATGGTCTGTAGTTCCATAACTATACTATATGTATATACCATTTTCAACAGCAGTTTTAATTTAGCTTTGTTTTCTTTTTCAGTGATGTACGGCTACATATCCAAAATACCCATTATTTTATATTTGCATTTTATGTGTGGCAGATGCCAGGCTGTTAATCTCCACAGAATACAATGACAAAAGTATCAAAATAAAAAATTCTGTTAGGAGTAATGTAGGTCAAACTTATGTTTTAAAAACCCTAATATACAAAGAAGGAATGCTTCTAATCTGCAGTAGAACTGACCATAAATAAGTGATACACTTACTTCCAGGTAGAGCTCTGCAGTATCCAAGAAAGGAAAGTACAACGCACAATGCACAGAGTAAATCTGCTCTACCAACAATCCCTGCAACCTTAAAATAAATAGCACATCATTAACACGCTGCATATTTAAGTTAACAAAAATTATGATGTTATACCTCTATTTATATCATTCATTTCTTTCCAATATTTTGTAAACACATGGCTCAAAAGTTATTGGATCAAAGCATTTTCATTGAGCAGCTGTCATACTGCAACTTCACTTAGTACCATAAGTGACTGAGTTCCTGCAGGAGTATCATTATGGTGACATAGTTTTACATTATTACTCTGTATAAACAGCAAGCAAAAAAAGATGGTTATTTCTCAAAATGCCATGCCTGCTTTTTCTATTAACAACCACTATTGGCAGACCCCACAATCAGTGACATCAGGCTGGGCCCCCTGTTGACTTCTCTTATGGGGATTATCACATTAGAGGAGGAAAGAGATTAGGATGATGGTCACCAACCTGTCTGACAGCAATGGATTTTTATGAAAAATTTTAAGTACAAAATTAAGTTGTTAGGCTCCACTAGGCCAGGGTATCATGGCAGTGAAAATAGGAACTCATTTTAATTGATAAATGACTACAAATCTGGTAAATATCTTGGTGTGAAATAAACTCTACTCATCTCTCTTCATAGGTGCTAAGGAAAACAATGCAAGCGGAAGATAATTATGTTTAGTCCAAATTTTTCCATAAAACATATACAACACAGTAGTAAATACATTAATCTACACTGGCCTGCCTTTAAACAAATGTTTGCTGCATAAAAAATGTAAACATCAAGTTAGAGTGACTGTAACATTATTTTGTTTTTGTAGATTTGTCTGGTAGAAATAAACATCCAATTATGTGTTCTTTATCCTAGGCAGCCATTGTTTGCTTCTGATCCTCAGTCTTCCCAAAGCACTACTTTCAGGATAATGCTACCACTAAAAGATGGATTTTGGCAAAGTTTTTGTATCCAAAGCCTTTTGCAATAATACTTTTGTTTAGATATATTTAGCTCTTTATAAGTCTCAATTGTCTCAACTGTTTTTTACTCTACTCTAGTTGTAACATGTATCAAGAAAAGTAAATAAACATTAAAGTTATATAATAATATAATTTACTATTTAATAGATTACAGATCTTGGGAACCATGCAATCCAAACTGAAACAATGGAGATTACTTACGCATTCAGTATGTACTGGGTGCACAGCAAAGAGCAAAGCAGCTAGCAGTGATGCTTTGGGAGCATAGGTTATCTGTTTGCCTTTATGGCTGCATGTCATTCCACCAAATAGCATTGAGAATACATTAAGCATCAGGACAGAGACTAAACAATGCAAGACAATATTGACGAAATGAAATCCCACTGGATGCAATCCTCCTGCTATATGGTAATTCATTCTGAAAAAGACACAAACAGACCACATATTTTAAATAACTACAACATACAAATATCACATAGTTGCTAGCTGCCCCTACTGTCCATAAAGAGGGCTTTTAACCAACACACAAAAAAACACTACAGTGTGCCAGGAAATAAAACAATGGAAAGCATGTTTGTTCCGTCTCTTGTAAAATAATGAGATTAAATTGATACTAACAGAATGACAGGGGCAAGAGAATATGAAGATCCCTACAAGCTTCACCTGATCAGTGCCACTGTTTATAGAAAGGGTAATCATCTGGGAGAGAAGGAAAGACAATTTATCTAAAAGAGAGGCATACTGAAGGTGCTTTACTGCTTTGTAGGGATATTGTGGGTGGGCTGCTGGGCTGATGGTAGTGACCACAGGCATACCTCTCAGCATGAATACCACATAATCACACAGAAATGTGATTTGTATACTGAAACTCTTAAATTTAGAGCTAAACAAGCTAGTTCCTGCTTGTCTGCAATTTCCTGTCAATGACTTTCCCAGGTCTAATTCTGACCATAAAATAGGTATATACAGTCAATCTGCTCATGTATATTGTATTTGATCTAAAAGACAAGTCATGAGAGGGTTTGTTTTAGTGATACATGCAATGTGATTTGCCAAGTATTTTAGGAAAAAAAGTTATAAAGGTAGTATCCCATAAGGCTGCTATGTTAATTCTCACAGCCTGTGGCCAACAGTCTATTACGTTAAAGGATCTCCCCTTTAAGCCAAAAGTACCTTAGGTTCCTCTGGTTCAGTCTGTTCCTGCAACTCCTGATTAGCTATGCAATGTGTGGAATTGGCATATCAAGTTTTAAAGTTTTAAAAGTATTAAATGACCACATTAATAAAGAATAAAACCAATCATTTTTCTCTATAAGCCTTTCAATGATTGGACAAGACTGTATCGTCAATGCTTAGTTTTAATAAGGGCTCATTTTTAGGTAAACTTGGTGTATGAAGTGATGTTTCATTCAGATGGGATAGGATGAGGCTGTCTGATCACACACATATGCAGTGATGACCCAAACTGCACGCTGGTATTACAGTCCATTACACTGGCTAATAGGAAATAGCCACTCATAACTCAAGAAAGAAAAGCAGAAAGCCTTAACCCACAAGTTTAAAAGTAAACACACTACAGGAATGGGACCTGTTATCCGAAAAAACGTTATCCAGAAAGCTCCAAATTACGGAAAGCCCATCTTCCATTATAATCAAGTAATTAAAAATTTTAAAACTGTTTTTCTTTTTCTCTGTAATAATAAAACAGTACCTTGTACTTGATCCCAACTAAGATATAATTAATCCTTATTGGAAGCAAAGCAATCCTATTTATTTAATGTTAAAATGATTCTTTAGTAGACTTAAGGTATGGAGATCCAAATTGCGGAACAATCTGGGAAAACCCCTGGTCCCGAGCATTCAGGATAACAGGACCCATACCTGTACTTCCATGAAAGGCATTTCTGAGATTAATAAAAAAAAAAAAAACACCTCACCTGAATGTTAACACGGTGAGAGGTCTATAAGATTTGTGACTAGCATTGCTACTGAGTTTTGTACCCCAGAAATCATGTAGCCACAGATCAGCAACTGGGGTCTCTCCTCTGAGGTCCTAAAATGGCACACATACATTGACAAAAAAGAAGAAATATATATATTAAAAAATAAAAAGCATCAACTAACAGCTCTGTGTTTTTGGATCTGTTATTACAGTACATTACATATTATTGTAGCATGTTTCTTGGCTTGCAAAAACACTTTCTTTTGCATTCCTTTTCCCCACAGCTGTAATGTGCTTGTATCTGTCAAGCTTTTCTGTGAGGGCCCTAATCATGGCCTGATTCACATCTGCCCCTACGCTATTCACTGAATGAGAGAATGACTTGTGCATGAAATATACCTAAGATTAATCTTACTTGAGGCACTTTGGAGCGTTATTGCAATGGAATTTTGTAGCAAAAATGCTCCAAATCAATCACCAATATCTTTGTATTAAAATCGCCAGGTGAAGTTTCAGGTAGGAAATTATCACTTTAAAAAATATATTTTCTAGAAATGAAGATCTTAATTCATATTGATTTACATATACCTTGTTATTGATGATGGCTTCTGAGTCATCAAACACAAAACGTCCATTGTAGCTGTTTGCGAAGCACACAAATGCTAATGTTCCTACTAGACATTTGGCAAAGAAGGGGGAGAGAGAAAACAATGGGATTGCATGTTCCAGAGAATCTGTTGGTGCCATCTTAACAGCTCATACTCAGTTATATATGTCAGCATTCCGGATAGTTACAGACCTGGAAGAGAATATACAGACCCACACGTTGAAACAATGATGTTGATTTTCCAATGGCAAAAGAATCCATACTAAACTACATAATGTCTCCAAAAGATAACTTAAAATACTAGTATCATTTATGGTGCTGAAAATTCACAAAAATATAATACCTCTTTGGTTAAAAATTTGGTTTAATTAATAGGCACTAATATGTCTAGTGAAGGGTTGGGAAGGCAAGACGTTCCAGTTACAAGAAATGTCTTAGGGTCTATTCCCTTGAGTGTTTCCTGAAGCGTCTACTGCCCACTTTGTTACCTGTTATAGCGCACAGCTGAAAATATTTAGCACACGCAAAGATAGCTTAATGTGGCGACCAGCAGAATACTACATCTATTTGCCCGCTAACAAATCCATCATTATTATTCCCGTTTTAATGCATTTAATTTTTGACTTGCTTTGTAATTTGCTTCATGAAGAACTGCAATGACAATCTGGCAAAGTACTAAGATGAAGGCATGATAAAGATGTAACTGAAGTACAACAACATTTTTAAAAAAGTCGGGGCACTGCCTAAAATATAAATAATAAGAGAATGGAATGAAGTGCAATATAGGTGCAAAAATGGCCTGCCCGCAGTCTCGATCTGTCACTAGTGATGGGCGAAATAATTTGCCAGGCATGGATTGTTTCATGGAAACAGGCGACCAAATTAACTGCGGAAAAGCCCCAGCTTTTGTGAAATGTGCTGCTGGCATCAAATACAAAACAAGCATTTAATTTAAAAAAAAAAACCAATGGCATTTCTCAGTTTCAACATTCAATATGTTGTCTTTGTACTATTCTCAATGAAATATACAGTTTTAATAATTTAATTATTGCGTTCTGTATTTATTCAGATTTTACACAGTGGCTTTTTTTGAAAATCGGGTGGCAGCAAAGTCTACATTAGGTACCCTTGATGCAAACTGTGGTATTCTAAAGCTGGAGATGTACAGGCAAATATTAATTGCAGACCCGGTCACTCCAGAGTTGGCAGCTTTTTGGCTACATGACCCATATCTGGAAAAGAACTAGCCAGATATCTACTGTGCAGGTTTGAAGAGTCCATTGGGAAAGCACTGCATCTGTGCACTGGTGCAGACCTATTCTAAATGGTCTATATAGGCCCAAGCTAAGATCTCATTATTGGTCCCTGGGCCAGTGATGGAGTTAGTCTAACTGGACCCTGCACATGGTTGGCCTAATTGAGAAAATAACTTTTTAAAGTAGCTTATTAAACTAACAGATATATTAATGTATATTTACTTTAAGATAATGTGTTGTTGATCTTTATTTTAGATATTCAACCTTTTCTTCTGCAGCTCACTGGTTTAGAATTCAAACTATTACATGGTTGCCAGGATCCCACTTACCAATGTTTTCATGCTGACATTTTAATAACAGACTGGAAGATGAGGGCCTGAATAGATAGGAAAGTAATACAAAATAAAAATACCCTTAAAAATCTAGACTAATCAGTGATCCCGGAATCCTAACAATATTTTACATTTCAGGATAGAGAAAAGCAGAAAAGAAAGACTAGTAAATCTAAAACAAAAAAAAAACAGTGAATTACTACTTTACACACACCTCTGAAGCACAGCTTCTCTTTGTCTTTCAGAAGTCTGTGTGGTAACAATAGTGGTCAAACAAGAGGTGAGCAGTCGAATTTCTCACAATGACGTTGAGAAAAAATTATTTTAGTAACTTGTTTTTCAAAAATCCTATTTTTATTTACATTTTACAATATATACTTTTTTATTATTGGGTTTCAGCACTGTTCCCTTAGAGAAGGTGGTTGCCAACCTACTTATCCACTATTTACTGCAGAGATCAGCACTAGCATAATGCTATACTAATGAGTAAGCAAGAGATAGGGCTATTACTGCCCTGACTGCACTAAAGAAGAACAACACTAAACCTGTGTATGTGTATTTTATACCAAACTTTAAAAAAACAAATTGTTTTTTTAAAACAAAATTCATTTTGACAATAGTGACTTATGGGAAAGATCTTTATATATGGTAAACCTCCACTTTAATGGGAGAATCTACTAAAAGGCACAAATAAGTGAGGAAGCTGTACATGAATAAGCATAGTTAAATAAAAGTTATGCTAAACTATGGAGGTATTTAACTACCCATCTGCCAATAGCATACAGTGTTTGGCCTATGTGCTGTGTATGTAAAAAAAAAAAAAAAAAACAGCCGTTGCACTGTGAAATATGCTTTTACTTTATTTTTTTATGAAATTTTATCCAATTTATGAATTGACTTCATTATCATAATTTATAACCAGAAACAAACAAAACAAACATACTTGTGTTATACATGCACACTGATGCACTTTAATAAAATGAATTATCTTTGAGTTCTCTTTTTTCAAACTATGAGTTTGGGGCTTCACAGGTTAAACCACAGATGCATTTATTAAACAAAAGAATAATAGTGCACATGTTAACCATCATACTATGAAACCTGAATCCATTAGATAACTATAACAGCAGGTTTTATTGATTACAAATACAATAGCTGAAGTTTACAAGCGCAGAAACTCACTATAATCCACAGAAGCGCTGCCAGTGCTCTGGCTTTTGTTCAATAAACTACTGCTGCTGCAGCCGCCTTTGTTGTGTCCACCTCTGCTTGCAGCTGCTGCCTGACGGTGGGAGCTGGATCTGTGCCTGCATCACAGAGGTACAGGGACGGGAAGGATTGGAAATGACAAAGAAAATTCTACACCTACTAATGGGCCCTAGCTGTTTACTCTGCCTCGTAACACCAACACCCCTCAGAAAGGGCTATACAAAGGCACATTCCATTGGTTTCTTCTCACAACAAAGACTTGATTGGTCTTTGTAACCTACTACCTCATTGGCTGCTGGCACAGTAACCTTCCTTTCACTGTAACGAGAGCTTTTTTTCTCAGTCATAAAATGAAAATACATTGTTTTCCTTCTAAAGAAATGCTGATAATTCTGACTTTCTACAGGATATCAAAATGATTGATATTGCCCAGCAAACATCAAGTCATTTGCTTTTAACAAAGAAGAATTTACTTCATAGTGTAATTATTATTTGAAAATATTACAGAAATAAAGTGGTGCCTATGCCAAAGTTTTCAATTGCAAATAAAATAAAAGCAACACTGGCAACAGAAATAGAGTTGATAATAAAATACAACATAAACTTGCTCATTTATGGGCAACAACAGATTGTACCTATGTCCTTTATTTTAATGTTTAATGCTAAAAAGCATTAAAAGAAAGATGGTTATACAAGAAACTCATTACCTGGAATATGGGAATGGCATATCCCGTAGGGTCCTATTTAAATAAACAATTCTTAATTTTTCACTAATTAGATTTTTTTTAATAAGACAGTATCATGTACTTAATTAACCTACCACAAATCCCTATTGATTGCAAAACAATAATTTGTTTTCTTATTGTTTACTTTTTTTACTTCCCCTTGTGCAAGGTGCTCGAAATTACAGAAAGACCCCTGATCTAAAAAATACCTGCCAAATAATACATACAGCAAATTAGTCAAATATCTTCATTACACACAGACATGCTTCTTCATTACATAGTTAAGAAAAAACACACAGGCAGATATGTTATAGGAAATAAAAAATAAACTACAAGATACTTGTGTGGCTACCAAAGCTGTTTCCATTTCTGCTTGTACACATATGCACTAGCAGATGTGTTTTGTCTGTGATTTTTGACACTACATACATTAGGATGCAAGACTGCCATTGTGCTTGTTCTGTAAGATTTGGCCAGCATTCATATATATCCTCACACATACTACCCTGGAATCATTTTAGACCTAAAAATTAATTGCAACATCTACTAACCAACATGTTAAAACATGAAGGAACTTTTGTTATAGCTATTTATGCATTACCCTATTCATTTCAGAAGACACACTAACACCAAACAATTGTCCCTCTTTAGGACAAGGAGTACATATCCATGCTTGGGGTGTGGGTACTAGTAAGTTTTTTTCACATGGCACTGGAAAAGGTAACTGGTGCCATATGTGTACCTAGGAGGCTGGATCTTTCCAGTGGCATACACATGTTGCCTGAAATATTCAGCCCATCTTAAAGAGACTTGTAATTTTTGTCCAAAGTCATTTGACACTGTACTGACACATTGCACTGTACCTCTACACTGCCATGCTAAGAATTACTTATAAAATGTATATTTATATCAAGCTGTCCAGTATTTTTACAACCATGTCTAATGGAAGAGACCTTAGTGACAGGGTGATCAGCCACGTCTGACTAGAACTGGAAGTCCAAGGTAAAGACAAAGTAAATTAACTTCCTGCATACCTGCAAATATTTGGGCCCTTCTGAAAAATGAGCTGAATATCCTGATCTATGATATATATAATTATATATATATAATTAATCATCTGTAACATCTTCACAGAGCTGAGGTTGGGGCTACTACTACCTAACATATACAATCAAAGATTGTTTTATTGGTAATTTAATGCATAGAAACAAGGCAGTCTGCATACATATAAATTATTAATCAAGATGCCTTTACACAGAGAGATATTGGGTACTGAGCTGGTTATTCTTGACCAAATTAACTTTTCATTGGTTTATGTATGTACCAAGGGAACACCTCCCTTATCCATGCTTAATCCCATCAGTCAAGGCCTGTATTGGTGCAAACACTGAGGCCCATATTGCTAAAGCAATCACTGGCCCAAGACTCAAATTCTGAATAGCCTGATACCTTTTATCGTGCGGACAACCTTGGCAAACAAGCTGAGAGTTACCTGTATTGCCAGTTTTAGTCATACATGATGTGGAAAGGACTGTCTGATTTTAAATATATAATGCGGCAGCACTAATCTACGTGACCACCCTGACTTGTCATCCTTGCAGTTGCCTTACCTACCCTATATCCAAAATGTCCATAATAACATCCATTAAGAACTGGTGTCACTAGCTGCAGCACACAAAATCAATCACACACCTTCTATTTCAATGCACCCAATGCCACACTGCACAATGACAGCAAATGTGCCAATTTAGCTACTTAGAGCAACTCTGCACATGCCCATGCCAGGGTATCTGAATGGCTACTAAGCATTTCAAACAAACTGAATATTGCTGAATGTATAAACAATGCAAGATGAACACAGTTAAGGATAAATACGTGTGATGTCATCACCCTGTACAAACTCAGGTGACCTGCACTTACTACTCCATCCATAGCCCAATGATCTCTGCCCGTACCATCCCTCACTCACACCGCTAGCTCCTCCCACAGCGTCACGCCTTCTCCTCCTGAGCGGACAAGCGTAACTAACCCTGAGCGCCTCGACATTCCACAAACCTTCCTTCCCTGCACAGTATCAGGCTGACGAAGGGTTGAAACTCGGCCCTTCTGAATAGCCAGCAGACTGCTGGTAGGCGTGTATGCTGCAGGTACCCGCTGCTGAACTACAACTTCCAGATCTCCTCAGCAGCTAGCTGGGGAATAGCGTAGCGATCGCGGGCAAGTTGCGGGTTGAACTTCAAGTTGCTAAAATGACTTTTTAAAGGATACTGCCCATAAAACCAGTTAATTTGTGATTGACATATTCTGACCGGGTTAAATAAAAGCAGCACGGGCTATTAATACTGAGTATTGATTGCTGCAGTGAAACATGGGAATGCAGTTGAGTTGCTAGTGAATGCAGTGAGTGCCTCTCGGATAGCAGCAGTGACCTGACTGTGCAGGATAAACACTGTGTGCAGGGCTCCTATATTAACCCCTATAGCAGGGATCCCCAACCTTTCTTACTGGTGAGCCACAGGCAAATGTAAAAAGACTTGGGGAGCAACACAAGCATCATGGAGGAGCCAAATAAGGGCTAAGATTGGCTATTATTATTATCAGCTTACAGGGGCTTTATTTGGTAATAAATCTTGTTTTTATTCAACCAAAACTTGCCCCCAAGTCAGAAATGTAAAAATAACTCCCTGGTTTGGGGGCACTGAGAGCAACATCCAAGGGGTTGATGAGCAACATGTTGCCCCCGAGCCACTGGTTGGGGATCACGGCCCTATAGTAACCCAGCCCGCCCTAACAGATTCATCCCAGTTCTGAATAAATGTGCAGGGAAGTTGATAAAGATATGAGATCACCCTAGAATGTTACTGACATCAATGTTGTGGGCAAGGTCTCAGAGAACAAGATAAATGTCAGATCACTGGCATAGTCGTAGCAGGCAAAAACAAAATATCACATAAAAGACTATAGGGCTCATTTACAACTGGACAGGTACAAGTTTAGCATGCAGAAATGTGCAGTATTGGAGCCTCTGGGCCTCTTTCACTTAGACCAATCCGCTAAAGTTGCCACATCCACTACAAGGTGTACTGAGCACCATATAGGTGTACTTAACACCTGCTTTAAACATGCATTAAAGGACAAGTCAAATTCCAGAATGTATTGGCACCATGTTTTGTGAGGGCCTAGGCATCCCCGGGATAGGCACATGTGCAGAACAGCATGACTGCCAAGCAGAACCATACTATGTGTGTCAACAAAAGGGTACCATGGATGTTTGTGAAAGTATTAGCCTTGTAGCAAGGTCAGACAAAGCGTTTCTCTGCTCTTTTTTTGCCTGGCTGAGAGAAGCTGATCCGCTTCCCTACCACGCTCTTTGGTAAATGGTTTACAAATTTTGTTACTACATGTGTCCTTTAAGTACAGGGATCCAGATGCTTATTGTGTTCACAAGCAATCTGTAGGAGAGCACCAAAAAAAACAAAAAGAAATAATGGAAAATACTGTTTCTTCACAACAAGGCATAAGATGAGCTATCAAAACTGATCTTCTTCAACTAAAGCACATCTCTTTTTGACCACAAGGATCACCTTAGATGGAGCATACTCTATTCAGTCATCAGTCTATGCCTGTCTGTCCACACACTTTAAATAGGCAAATTACAATGCACAATGTTAGATGTAGTACAATTTTTCACTTCAGTAAAGGATCCATTAACATTGAAACTTTACTTAAAACAATACCTGTACTACACATACTGTAACAACATAGATACCTAATTTATTATGGACAAGAAATGAATCAACTGACAGATTTCCTCTTTACTTGCTTGGGGTGTCCGAGCTTGACTCAAATATCAATGTGTATTACTTTTTCAGTAGAAGAATGATCCCAAAGCTTACTACTTATTTATAAGGTATTTGATTTTTCCTTTAATGTAGAGTTTAATATAGCTTCTCCTCTTCATCTTATCCACTTCTTAATCTCTATAGGGGGGTTATTTAATAAGAGTCAAGGTTGTGGTCTGGATGTATTCATTTAACATCAATATAGCCATTTTAGAGCTCATTACTTGGACACAATTTTGATGCTTGGTTTCATTATGCTTTTCATTTATTGGCAAGTAAGGGAACAATCCCACAATGTTATAGTATAAAGTATGAATTAAATTGATGAAAAAGGTTGTTTAGAGGTAATTTACACAGTAACAGTCTTTCAAATGGGGTTTATTATGACTAGTAAGATTCATTAGTCAATTCCTGTTTAAACACATATCCCTGTAAGTCTAGATTCGGTATGTTTAGTACCTACAGGTCAAAGTAAGATTTCCTATTGCTGTTATATATATGTTCTTAAGTCAGCCACTAGATGGTGACAATTAGATTGTTTGTTTCTGCAGAAAGCTTCATGTACATGAATCAAAATGCTACTTTTTGTGGTATAAGAGGGTTTTCACATTTCTGGGGGCTAATTGCCATAAAGCATATATGCAGAGCATGCACTATAAGGAAGATGATAGAATGGAAATAATGTATTTAATATGATACCCTCTTG
Source organism: Xenopus tropicalis (assembly GCF_000004195.4). Classification (NCBI taxonomy): domain Eukaryota; kingdom Metazoa; phylum Chordata; class Amphibia; order Anura; family Pipidae; genus Xenopus; species Xenopus tropicalis. The sequence goes on along the minus strand of NC_030678.2, from coordinate 120,399,855 downwards.
TAATAATTATTCTTTTTACATATACAGGTATAGGGTCTGTTTTCTGAAAACCCATTATCCAGAATGTTCTCAATTATGGGAAGGCATCTCCCATAGGCTTCATTATGAAAATGAAAATGATTTCCTTTTCCCCTGGTATAAAGAAACAGTAGCTTGTACTTGATTGCAACTAAGACAGAATGAATCCCCAGGTCCCAAGCATTCTGGATAGCAGATACCATACCTGTATCTAGTATGACCTCTGACAAACCACTACATATTTGTTGCAGCATAAACAAGGATACCTACTGATATATCTATTTTTGATGGTAATATCACAAAAACAAACTGCAGCAAATTGTTTTGATGGTGAAAAGATTTTTATGTAAATGCAGCCTCCCAAAATATACACTGCATGCACGGACAGACAGTATATAGGCAAAAGCAGCTGCAGTGGGTTCAGGGGGGTTGGCAGCCTGGTTGTGCTACTATCACGTCACACTAAAATATATGCTAATGCTGCACATATTGATACTGTTCATTAAAATCACTTGCATCAAAGCATGCTTCTTGCACCTCTAAAGCTAAGCCCCAATGTACCCTGCAAGTCTGATTCAATTGTGTGCAACTAAATTGAATATTAAAGGGGTAGTTCACCTTTAAATTAACTTTTAGTAGGATTTAGATATTCTGAGACAGTTTGCTACTGGTCATATTTTATTTTTTTCTTACAGTCGTACGGTTGTTTAGCGTTATGTTAAGCAAACTCTGTTTGGTAGTTCAGCAGCTATCTTGTTGCTAGGGCGTTATCTTAGCAACAAGGAAATGGCAACAATGAAAAACTGAAATATCAATAAGTGAAGGACTGAAAAAGAACATAAGTAGTAAAAAAATAATAATAAAATTGTAACCTCACAGAGCAATAACATTTTTTTTGGCAGCTAGGGTCAGTGACCACCAGTTGAAACCTGGAAAGAAACGGAAGGCTAATGATTAAAAAAAACTATAAAAATGAATAATGAAGACCAATTTGAAAGGTTGCCAGGAATAGTAGGTATTCTATAATATACTAAAATGTGAACCACCCCTTTAAAGGTAGATTCACCATAAACATCGTAATTAAGTAAAGCAGTCAAGTGATGTGGTCATATATTTCCTTACAATGAGAAGCCTCTTCACTACATTCTGAATAAGAATAAGGAACCTGATTAAAAAAGTTAAGTAAAAGTATCTTTGAAGTGCTCTGTATTTCCTCCTGCTATAAATCCATGCTGGTAGATCAGTGCTCTGTTAAATATGATCGATCAAAGGTGTCGCGGTAAAGCTCCTCATGTATTTTGCCACCTCTTTTTCCTGAAAAATAATTTGATACTTTCTTCCAGTTAGAGATTTGCTCAACACAGAAGCTATCAATATGAGACAGCTGTCTGCGGACAATAAGCAGGCACAGATTGTCACATGGATAGAATCTGTCTGATAAGCAGAGGAATATCCAGTGGCACAAAGTTTTATGAAGCCTTGTTATATTCTGCATTTCCTGTAACTGGATTTTTAATAAGAGCCCGCAGGGGGTAATGAAAATATATATATATAATCCATTAAAGCAATTCAGTAAGCAGAAAACATGTATAAATAAACTCTGTACTGGATTGAAGTCACATATATTGCCTCTTTGAAGGCAAGACACTTTGAGCTGTCCACCTTCTAAGAGATGCCGTGCAACACACCAAATAGGCCACAGGTTATGCTCCTGCTGATTTATTGTTAGAGGGCTGTCAGATTAACCAGTCACCAAGGCAATTCAGCTACAACTTGATTGAAATCAAGTTAGTTGTAAGAGTGATAGAAAAGAGAAAAAAAGAAAGCAAATAAGCATCTACGAGTTACAACTCCATAGTACCCTCTTAAAAAAGGCTTTTAACACAAGTAACATTTAATATATTTCCTAATTATTGTTCAGTTAGAAATAGCTGGAAAAGCATAATATGTTGTTTTGTATCTATCTAGAGATATAATATAGTGTTGACACCAAATTAGAATACAGTGAGTTACTACTATGATAGGAAAAGGTATAGGCACCATGGGAGACATCTCATGTTGGGAGGGGGGAGAACAATGGATTTAGAGCAGGAAATGCAGAGCACATTTTATGGAATGATCCAGGACTGTTTGGTGAAGTTACTCAATGGTTAGAATATAACAAAAGGGCTTGAAAAAATGACACAAAATGTCCAGAGGAACCCTTCTTACCTGTTTAGAATCATAGTTCATTGTCACGTTGTGCAAGAGGGAAGAGATGCCTAGTACAAAAGTACTTTCCTTTGTGCAGGAACCAGGTGGGGGGCGGATTGGGTGACATCAGTGACGGGTAAATGTTGTATAGGACTAGGACAATTACGTTTCTGGGTGGAGATATGATACTGCTGGCTATCATTAGCCAAATTGCAAGTCAGTCAGGGGACAGGTCTGCCCACTTTTCAGATGTCTGAAAACCAGACAGGCAGTTTTGAAAAGTACAGGCAGTGTAAAACCAGGCTGCCCAGTTCAAAAACAGACAGGTGGCAACCCTATCCCCATAATTATAGCATATTTGCAGCCCTGGGGTGGGTGCAGTTGCTTCTGATGCATTACAACACACACAATTGTGCTTGTACTTTAACTTGAATTGGCGTCAATTGTGCTGAAAATATACAAAATGAGGTTGGCAATGTTTACTGCCATTAAGCAAATTTAGGTGAGTTTTTGGTGCATATCGAGATAGAACACAGCGAGAACCCTTTGAGGTGTCAGTAGCTCCAGGTTTCCCCTGTGTCAGTTGACGCACTGTGTGCAATTCATGCCAGAGGATGTCAGGGTGCATTGGCATTGGCCTTTAAGTGCAAGTGGCTTTGAGCACAAGTACCTTCAATGATGACATCAGTTTACATAATGGCTGCAGTATAGTTTGCTGAGACAAGAACTTTGGTTTGGTACGATTTTATACTCAGATAAATTAATATGGGTTGTTTAATATGGCAACAAGCATGATAAAAAAAATATATATACAGTATATATATATATATATTATACATTATTATTAATGTTTTAGTTTTAAGCCTATGAACAAATACATTTATAGTCTGAAACGTGTTTTTTTTCCCTTAATGAAACACTGTAAAAAGATTGCTACTTTTGATTGGCCTTTTGAAATATCCTTGTGAACCTTGCTTGTTTGAAAAATGCTTTCATTATATTTGACATATAATTATTGCCAGATAATTTGCTATCAAAGAGCAAAATGTCAGCATAGAGACCCGCTATAAATGGTGGCACTGTAGCGTGCATTATATGTTATCAGTACAAGATGATAGAAAATGGAAGAGAAATAGGTTTCTTTCATTTAAGTGTAACTGCCATGCTCAATTTAAATACTTAATATACATATGTCTGTCACACTGTATTCTAAATTGGTCTTTAGTTAATCTTGGCCTATGGTGATTGTACATCACAAGAACTGTGCAAATGCAATTATCTTCTGTGGAAACCGACGTACAATGTTATGCTCTTGTATTTAATCCTATGTACCGCTGTAGTAACAGTTGGGCAGGATGCAAACATTAAAGTTTTATTGTGGGGTCAGTTGGCTTCTTTCTGACTAAACATTTACTTTTTTCAAAGTTAAAGTCATTTGCATTTATATAGCTAGTATTATTATATTATATTATTATATTATTTTATTAATTTCTTTGTAAAACACCCACATTTCTATAAATGTATTTATAGGAAATCAATAATGGCATAATAACTCTAGACAAATGGGCTAGAGCTGGATTCAGAGGATCTGTTAGTATAGAATAAGTTATTTATTAAGTGTCAACATTTCCATGCCATAAAAAATCATTACACATATAGGTATCAAACAAGAGCATTTGTGAGTTTTAGCAAAACAAAATTGAATTGCAGTAAAAATATGGATTCAGCATTGATAAATCGGCACTTAAGGTGCCGATTTATCAATGCTGAATCCATATTTTTACAGCAATTCAATTTTGTTTTGCTAAAACTCACAAATTCAAATGCAAGTTTCTAAAACTTTGGATTCTGTCACAGGAAGGCAAGTTTTTACAAATGTATAATAGTGTTCCTTTAGCAGAATCATCTGGTTTTAAAAAGAGCAAACTAATATTTTTTTTGTATTTAGTTTTAAAATTTGACATGAGGCTAGCCATTTTCTTACTTTTACAAGTGCCCTCGCCCGTATGACTTATGTGCCGATAAACTTCAGTCTCTCTTTACACTGCACTGCAAGTTGGAGTGATGTCAACGCCCTTCCTTTCCCCCCATGAGCAGAACAATGGTCAGGTAATAAAAAAACAGCTCTCTGACACTTGATCTGATAGCCCCTCCATGTTTCTGTGCTGCTGCCACTGCTCTGCTGCTGGTAAAGAAACTGTCCAATCACTTTAGGGTGATGGCACACAGGGAGATTTGTTGCCAATGGGAAAACTGTGTTATAATTGGGCAACAATCTCCCCAAAAATACCTATGCATTGGTGTCAGTGGGAATGTCTGGTGTTAAAACATAATTCACAGGACTGTTTAAAAATTGCTTTCTTCTGCATTTTCTGCAATTTTACACTGATACCACTGACACCAAAGAAATATATATACGGTACACACATAAACACACATGCACACAGTATGTAATTGTAAATAATGATACAGTAACTTTCAATAACAGTTTTCTGCTTGATAATTTGTTTCAGTCCCTAAGCTCAGCTTCACAACAGTTGCCCAGAGCTCACTGAGCACACTTCTAAAAAATCCATTATGGGGAGTTCTTGTGACAAGTTTGAAGGCCTGGATCATTACTACTATAGAGATGCTGAAGAAAAGGTTCAATCACAAGGGGGTGCCAAATGTTAGGTTTCATTTAAAAAAATGCAAATGCATCAAAACCACGTAAAACCCAAATGTAAAAATATGCTAATAGCTTGCGAGATTGTGTAGATCAGGGGTCCCCAATCGCCACACCGTGGGCTGTATTAAAATGGGCCACCTTTTATCCCTGCTTACAAAGTGGCGTTTGGAAGATATGCTGCGTATGGCATTATGATACGCCAATGCATATAGCGCTGCTGTGTATGACTCGCCAACACGCATAACACCATGTCAGTGAGTCATACGTGTTATACGGTGATCACTTTGCATGCTTATTACCACTCCCCCGTAATTGAAATGCATGCCCCGCCTCCCACTGGTCCGCGGGAAAATTTTCTTAGTAAAGAGCGGTCCATGGCACAAAAAAGGTTGGGGACTGCTGGTGTAGATTGTTTTTTGTGGCCCTTTCCATTTATTTACATTTATTTGGGTTGCTGTTTAGCTAATAAAGTTATGTAAAGTTCACAATCTGAGGCTGCATTTTTTTTACACAGTTCATCTTTTTTAAGTTTTTTAATAGAAAAGGAAATATTCATGATTTTTAACAAACTTTAGTAGTAGTTAACTCTACTAAAAAATCCAAATTATGGAATGATCCCTTATCCAAAAAGCTCCAGGCCCCAAGCATTCTGGATAACAGGCCTCATACCTGTAAATAAAATACAGTAAGTAAATCATTGCTAGTAGATAAATCTATATATTTCTTTATACTTTTCTACCACCTACAACATTTAGGTCATTGCTCAAGTGAGATTATAGACCTTTAATCCATTGACATAAAACAGGTCTTTAAGTAAAGAGCACCAGTTTTCCAGAAAATTCGATTGCAACCTCAAAATATATGTAGTAATTACATGCCTAGTAAAGATATGCTTATCACTGAAACCATGTCCTGAGCTGTTTGGAAAGATATCATTTCCTCTGATATTTACAGAGATAACCGGGTTTGTTAAAAATCAGTAATTTACTGACTTCAATGTACAACACTGAAAGCTGTTCAGTAAAATAGACAGTTAAAGGGGAATTATACACCATTATACACTCTTATCCACCATCAGCCCAATAAATAGGACTTTTCAAGAAGTATTCAGAGCCATTCTAAACCTGAAGAGATTAAACAAGTAATTGCACATAAAATCTTTCTGCATGGAATCCATTCTTTCAGTTTCTCAAACTTCATATCCTTTGGGCTGGATGTTAAAGACTTAAAAGATGCCTACTTGCCTATTTTCCAAGCTCATATAAGGTTCCTCAGGTTCTGTGATCTAGTTACATAGTTACATAGGGTTTAAAAAAGACCAGAGTCTATCAAGTTCAACCCTTCCAAGTAAACCCAGCACACACAAACCTATACTGACCTATCTGTACACTCACATACATAAACTATATGTCACTATATGACAGTACTAACATCAATACTAACTGTATATATTAGTATCACAATTAAAGAGTAAAAGGAATCAAAATGTTTGCCTAGCTAGATGACATCATGTTCAAACCTCATGTCAATCACCATATAAAAGTAGTAATAAAGATCTCCCCGTGTGTCAAAGCCCTAAAGAGCATGGTTATATCTGAAAGGGGATGTTCACCTTTTGCAAAGTCCTACCGGAGAGGTAGGAGAGATGTGGCATTTAGTCTGAAAATGCACCTTTAGAGAGTTTCAGAAATATGGAATGAACAAAATATTCGGATTATCCCTCCAGGGACAAAGTTTGGAATCCATCTAAATCTACCGTGGCTAGGTGAAAGCTCAGAAGCATACAAGGCAGGTTCAGTGCAATTCCCAGCTTATCTTAAGACTCATTCCATTAGGGCTGTTGTGGTGTTTTGGGCCTTCCAAACCCAAGTTTCAGCAGAGTACCTGTGCAGAGAAGCAATTTGGTCCAACCTCACTACGGTCATAATATTTTAAAAATTTTACAACTCATGCAAACTTTAAGAAATCTTGTTCTTCAAACGGTGTTGTGTAGAGAATAAGTTCTTGTGATATTACATTATCCCTCCTGTATTAGATCCTTTACTGCTTAATAAGGTCCTGTTAATGCCCACTGCCTGTTAATGCCCACCATATTGGTTTGGATGCAATTTCCTATTGTTTACATGACAAGGGGGCTAACCTGTTAATGCCCATTAGTGCCCACTGTCCCAGTCCAGGAAAGGAAAATCACTGTAAGTTTTTTTTCTCCAATAGTTGCTTGGGGGAAGCACTGTAGGTTGGCATGCTATCCATGTCAGTGTTTTCCCTTTTTAATGCAACAAACCCACTGATATATTTTTTTTTAATTTAAGCAATAGGCAAAGAGTATATTCAGCACAAGCCCTTATCATGAAACTTGTGTTTAACGGGGGCGGGGGGGGGGGGGGTATGTTGCCCCATTATACAGTCCACTGAGCAAAGGAGCAACTTCCAACCCTTTTTTAACTAGTGTTTTATATGAATGAATAAGCAGTTTTACCAGGGTTGTTTGTGGGGTTTTACAACTAGAGTAATATCACAACTCCAAATCATCCAAATCATAACATGTTCCCAAATTCCTACTGCCTAAAATGGTAATAACATTGGTGGAACTCAATAGAAATGCCAAAAATATATCCTGTCTGTAGCAAACTGCAGAGTATGCCAAATCTTTCCAATCCGGCTCTTTGAAGCAAATGTTTTACAGGGTGAGATTATTTGGGAGATAGATAGAACTGATAAAATACATTTAAGAGAGACAGGCCAGTGGCAATTGCAAGGCAACTTTAAGCAGCAAGTGTTCCCATCAGCTCTAGAGCACTGCCCCCTCACTGTGAGTGACACACAGAACATCACAAAACAGTGACTCAAGGGAAGTAAAAGGGAAATATTTGCTGATATGGATATGCCAATTTGGTATAATTATTTAATAGAACAGTTATTAGGATGTAAACTGTTGGTTAAGTATTTTGTTCTGAATGTATAGTTTTCCTTTAAATGTGCTCGTTACTACTTGTTTAACCCTGTACAGTTTTTTTTAACCATTAACAAATCCTTTATAATGCACATATTTATTTTTTCAGCAGCTAAAAAAAGCAAGTGCACATGTTCAGCCTTTAAAATCCTGTTGCAATATGTAGAGGCTAAATGAGCTCATATCATTTTCCTGTTAATAGTAGTATATTCCCTGCAGGACAGCTATTGCCATTTATGGCTGTGTTACAGATTTTGTCAGAGACATTTCTATACACCAGGTGTAAAAAAAAGAGTATTAAACAAAAACATTTTGTAGGCAATGAAAGGGTTTGTTTGGAGGATGCATCCATCTTTGTACTTAGTAATTAACCTAATAATACCTTCTGCATGCCAGCAAATGCATTAGTTTGTAAATAATATGTTTGTCAAGTAACAAAAACCCTTGTGTAAAGACTAAATTATGTGTATGCCCCAAATCTATCATGATAATGATTTAGAAAAACAGAATTCTGAGTAAAATGAACAGTCGTGATGCTGGAGCAAAAGATGGCATAATACAATCATATAAATCAAGCTTCAGAAATGCAGTGAGACCTGGGAATGCCAGGCGCCCTTCTTTACAGGAAACCCACAGGCATAGAGACAATAGGGTCATTTATGCCAGTAAGTGCAGTAAGCACAGTACAATATTGGATCCAAGTTGCCATGTTTTTTAACCGTAATACAGCGTTTTCCCCACAATTTCAGCCTACTTGCTGGCCATGTGGGAAGCTGAGCCCACCTCATTTGCTTCTGATGTGTCACTGCAAATGCAGTTCCGCATGTGGTCTGTGGTAGAAAATCACATGCAAGTTGCGGCTAACATTTTCAGTCAAGGCTGCATCATCAGGTCCCCAAATTATAATGCTGCTTGCATGTGTCTTTTGTAGCACAAGCCTGCTGTGAGAACCCTAAAAATGCTGCCATGGTCAGGTTGGTGGTAGCTCTGAGGTTCCCAGCATCAGTACATGCACTTGCACATTATTCAGCAGAAGAGTGTAGGGAGCCTGTTTGGACACAAGTACTTTTAATGAATCAGGTCAATAATCCAACATTTGCATTTATTTTAGTGTCATAGTACTTGCAGTCGCATTCATTTGCATAAAAACCCAGTGTAATTGCCAAACAGAGCCTTCTGCAGGCTTCCAGTCAACATAGGGGCTACCAAATAGCCAATTATAGCTCTCATTGGCACCTCCAGGAACTTTTTTCATGTTTGTGTTGCTCTCCAAAACTTTTTCCATTTTAATGTGGCTCACAGGTATAAAAGGTTAGGGATCCCTGCCATAGAGCTTACAATCTAAATGGAAAGATAACTTACAGACACAAATATGAGGGTATTTATTGATGTAGGTTACAGTGGGTGCCACTGCAATATAAGTGCCAGTTCAGGTGCTGTGTGAGTGCTCCAAGAGGAAGTCTTTGAGGTTAGTTCTGAAGAGACTGAGGAAAATTCAGGGATGGAATTTCAGATATAAAAAGGTGTAAGACGCGAAACAGCAGTAGTAGTGGGGGGTTTAACCAAGTGGTTACTCTGAGAGGAGCGGAGGCGTCGGCCAGGAACTTATAGAGACACAAGAGGAGAGATGTAGTGAGTTGGATAATTCTGCCAACATGACAGTGACAAACATAATAGCATTTATAAATGCATTGGGACATACCACTTGTGCCAACACCTGCTTTCAGAGCTATATTTAGGTAGAGCCCAATATTAGGGGAATTACATGTAAAAAAACTGATGATGTTGGAACCATACTTGGTTAGGTTAGGTGTGAGGACCTTTTGGTTGAAAATGACAACACTGCCTACTTAATTATTAAATACGTAATACTTAATGAGTGTGTTGGCTGTGATGAATACTGTTTGGCCAATGCGTGCTTGTGCAAAACACCATAGTAGTAGGAGAACATTTGCAGCAAAAGGCTTATCAGTTATTTCATATTAAAAAAGAAGCCCCAAGTTCTGCATGGCAACCCCCAGGGCTACAAAGGACCTCATTTTTAATTAAAAGATATTAGAGGTTCTGAAGCAAAGACAAAATAATAATATATATATACTGCATGAAATTCTTTCATTATTTGTTTGATGTCACTAGCTCTTTAGGGTAAATTTGAATGCCAGGGTTTGAATTTGGAGACTAACCTTTAAATACTTCATGGACAAGGAAATATCTGGAACATTCCAGCCTTCTAATAAGGGTACATGGATTCAAGCTAACTGTCAATATCCATGAACAAAGAATATCACTGTAGCTAATATTTTTCTCGGTTGGAATGATATGAAATTCATTTATTGTCCGCAGGGGGTTTTAGATTGCTAATGGAAGCTATTTTCAGTTATCATGTTAGTCTATAAGTATACAAAAGCTGTAATTTCTTTTTTTGTAATCTAGAGATCAGTTTATATGTAGGGGGGATGCTTTAGACTACTTCAGCTATGGCAGCTTTCATCTTAGTAAATGTGTGCAAGGCACCATCAAGAAAAGGTTGTCATAATGAAAGTCTGGGTAATGTTCCATTGATGTTCATCTTAAATCAACCATCACACTGAAGTGTTTCATCTTACTTATGCCATTTTGCTAATCTGTTTCTACAAAGTGATACAGCACGTGAGTATTCCCTAATATTTACTCACTCAGTAACACTAAATATGTTATTCTGTAGGCAAAAGAATGTTTAATAGAAGTAATGCAGATAATAGATACTTGTGACATAATATTTCAGTATCATATTGTTTAGTATAATACATAATTGTTTTTTTGCTACAGAAGGAAAAAAATCTTTGTACCTGTACTTTAAAAATGCTAATTAAATTTTACTAAATGCCTTAGATCAGCGATGGCTTTATTTGGATGCCTCCCTGAGCTCACCAGTAAGCCAAAGTACTAAAACTTCTAACTAACCAGGCAGTTATTTTAATGCCACTAAAGAACAAATGGTCATATTTTACAAGCAACCACAAAAGGTAAGCAATCTGCAATGACAAGAGGAGATCAAGCAACCTGGCAGTGCTAAGAAAGCATGGAGCCAGCTTTTCAGAATGGCATTGAATGTACAAAGTTCCTGTCATACAAAATCTCCACTAAGCTATCCCTCAGTCCATGTGCACTTACCCCATACCAACATTTTATCCAGGCTAATGTTACCTAAGCATGGAGAGATGGATATCAGTCAGGCTGGGCAGTTGGTGATGCAATCTGTCATATGCTGAGTACCATATATATGTGTCCACAGCCAATTGTACGTGTAGGAGGCTACTCTCTCCACTCTGCTGGCTCATTTGGGGATATGGTAATGGTGGCTAGACTGGGGGCAGTGTAGGGGAACTGTACAAAATGACAGGCACAGTCTTGTATTATTCGTAATCCTGACATTCCTTATATTAGGATATAATAGGAACATGTAAGTATTGCTATAATACTTACATTAAAGGAAAAGGAAAGGTTAAAACTAAGTAAGCTTTATCGGAAAAGTCTATGTAAATACACCAATAAACACTCACAGTACTGCTGCTCTGAGTCCTCTGAAAAGTAACCTTGCATTCCCTTGCTACATTGGACTTCAGGATCTGCATTCTTAGGCTAAAGGCCCTTTTTCTTTGTATACAAGATATATAAACAAAGTTATGGCTATAAGGCTTGTATTACATGTAGAATTCAACTTAGAGGACTATGTATACATATCTTCAGAACCAGGCCAAATGTTAATGGTGAGGCAAATATTTGAAAAGTGTTATGAGTATTACACTAACTTTTATTGACCTCAAGCAAGCCAATTAAATTGACAGGGAAAAATGATATTAGACATATTAGCTAACAGGACCATCTAAGCATATAAGACTAATCTAAATGACCAGTGAGAAAATAATAATAATGTAAAGGGAATTATCAAAGTGTTTTGAAGGCAAACAAGGATTGAGAAAGGGTGGTGTGTTGTCAGCTCTTATTTAATGTCACAATAACAAAGTTAGCGAGATAAGTACAGGACTATAACCCTGGGGGCACATTGTTCAATAGAATAACATAGAACCTTGCATGAACTGATGACACTGATATGCTCTCTCAAAAGCTTCAAGACTCTAGAGAAAGGTCTCATGAGAATAGTGAAGACTGTGGCAAAGATGGAACTGAAAGTAAACTGAGCAAAAACCAAATATGTTTTTGGCTAGAAAAAAAATTGGGAATGTAAAATTGTTCAGTCAAATATAGGCAATGATAAATGCTGTAAGGCAAATGGTACACAGGGCGGATTTTGGCCATCAGATAAACACAGACGAAATTCCATCCCTACTCTCAAAAGATTTTTACTGATATGCCTGCACCCAGAGCCATTGCATTGGCACGGTGAAGGCACACAAATCTAAATTTGGCATGGAAAGTATGCAGCTTCTCCTCGAATTCCACTCATTCAACACACTGGCTCCGGTGCAGATTTCAGCCTGTGTTTATCCTCAGGCTGGGACTCCCCCATGTGGCAGGGGCATTAGGCTCCAAGTATTTTGAGTTAGTGATTACAGATAATAACAACATGAGAGAACAGATACACAATAAAACAATGGCAGGTAATTAGCTTTGCAACAATTTCTAGAAAAATGCATACGCTTAGAAGTAGAACGACGTGAGATGTGGCTTAGAAACCTAGACAATGACAGCTTTTGAAGAGAAGCTTAACAAAAATCAAGAGATACTCAGATATTTTTTTTTTTGACCCTTCAAACAATAATGATTCTGGAGAAGGTGCAGGGATCTGTACAATGACTTGGATATTGTATCTTCTAATAAAGGCAGCAGACTGATGCGGTTTCGACTGATGTGGAGCTAGAACACAGAGTTGTGCTGATGGTATATAATGGGAGCATCTTACCAGTAAAAAATGAATAGATAATGTGAACAACAACAAAAGGGAAGATGGGGTTAGAAGATGAAGAACCAGTGTGTCAAACAAAGAACACTGGGCTTGGCCCTTTATGTAGTGTAACACCAAGGAATAAGGGAACTTGGTTAGATATGTTCAACCTATAACAAGTTAAATCTAGGGGCTGATTTACTAACCCACGAATCCGACCCGAATTGGAAAAGTTCCGACTTGAAAACGAACATTTTGCGACTTTTTCGTATGTTTTGCGATTTTTTCGGATTCTGTACGAATTTTTCGTTACCAATACGATTTTTGCGTAAAAACGCGAGTTTTTCGTATCCATTACGAAAGTTGCGTAAAAAGTTGCGCATTTTGTGTAGCGTTAAAACTTACGCGAAAAATGCGCAACTTTTCGCGTAAGTTTTAACGCTACGCAAAATGCGCAACTTTTTACGCAACTTTCGTAAAGGATAGGAAAACTCGCGTTTTTACGCAAAAATCGTATTGGATCCGAAAAATTCGTAAAGAATCCGAAAAAATCGCAAAACATATGATTACAGATAATAACAACATGAGAGAACAGATACACAATAAAACAATGGCAGGTAATTAGCTTTGCAACAATTTCTAGAAAAATGCATACGCTTAGAAGTAGAACGACGTGAGATGTGGCTTAGAAACCTAGACAATGACAGCTTTTGAAGAGAAGCTTAACAAAAATCAAGAGATACTCAGATATTTTTTTTTTTGACCCTTCAAACAATAATGATTCTGGAGAAGGTGCAGGGATCTGTACAATGACTTGGATATTGTATCTTCTAATAAAGGCAGCAGACTGATGCGGTTTCGACTGATGTGGAGCTAGAACACAGAGTTGTGCTGATGGTATATAATGGGAGCATCTTACCAGTAAAAAATGAATAGATAATGTGAACAACAACAAAAGGGAAGATGGGGTTAGAAGATGAAGAACCAGTGTGTCAAACAAAGAACACTGGGCTTGGCCCTTTATGTAGTGTAACACCAAGGAATAAGGGAACTTGGTTAGATATGTTCAACCTATAACAAGTTAAATCTAGGGGCTGATTTACTAACCCACGAATCCGACCCGAATTGGAAAAGTTCCGACTTGAAAACGAACATTTTGCGACTTTTTCGTATGTTTTGCGATTTTTTCGGATTCTGTACGAATTTTTCGTTACCAATACGATTTTTGCGTAAAAACGCGAGTTTTTCGTATCCATTACGAAAGTTGCGTAAAAAGTTGCGCATTTTGTGTAGCGTTAAAACTTACGCGAAAAATGCGCAACTTTTCGCGTAAGTTTTAACGCTACGCAAAATGCGCAACTTTTTACGCAACTTTCGTAAAGGATAGGAAAACTCGCGTTTTTACGCAAAAATCGTATTGGATCCGAAAAATTCGTAAAGAATCCGAAAAAATCGCAAAACATACGAAAAAATCGCAAAGTACCGATCATTACGAAAAAAACGCAATCGGACTCCATTCGACCCGTTCGTGGGTAAGTAAATCAGCCCCCTAGTGTAGTAGACGTTGTACATAAACATGCACACTGCCTATTACTGTGCAAACTCTACATCTTAACTAGGGATTTAGGGTGCCTTCCAACTAGATAAGTAGGGATGTAATTTACTTGTTGTCTTTTAGTAACTTTTAGTATGCTATCGCACAGCCAATTCTTAGCAACTTTTTTTATTTTGTATAGTTGAATTATTTGCCTTCTTCTTCTGACTCTTTTCAGATTTCAAATGGGGGTCACTGACCACAGGAGCCAAAAAACTACTGTAATTGCTACTTTTTATAACTTATCTTCCTATTCAGGCCCTCTCCTCTAATCATATTCCAGTCTGTCATTCAAACCAAAGCCTGGTTGCTAGGGTAATTTAGCCTCAGCAACCAGATACGTGCTGCAATTCGAAACGGGAGAATTGAACAAAAAAAAAAAAAAACTAAATAATGAAAAAAAAAAACTAAATAATGAAAAAAAAAACCCAAATAATAAAAAATTAAGACAAATTGCAAGCTGTCTCGGACTATCACTCTTTTACATCATACTGAAAGTGAACATCAACCCCCTTGCAAACTGCTTGAACTTACAATTTGGTGAATTAGAATGCACTATAGAATTACTAGTGTGCATGTGTAGGCAGCTTCCCTTCTTGATTTATGTATTTGGTGACTTGGAGATTTGATATGATTGCACAACTACCCAACTATATAGATATCAAATCAATAGTTTTTTTTAGGACATACTGGAATTCAGCCCATGTCGGGCCAACTATATGTATTTTATTTATTGGTGTGTGGGCAGCCATCTGCAGTTAATGTGCCAGTGTTTCACTGGTTGCTAAAAGATAATGGCATAAGTTAATTACTAGTTGAAAATGTAGCCCTCTCTATTTACCCATAACCCCCTACTCCAGTGTCTGAAGTTGTTTATTGCCCTTACCTAGTGAACAGGGAATAGCAAAACCCCAGCAAAATCTTTTCTTGCATTTTTGATAAAGATCTGCGCTAGATCCTGAAATAACCAAACACTTGTATTATCATTATTTCTGTTTTACAGCACAGCAGTCTTTTAAACAGATATTATTCCACATAAATAAAATGCAACATACCTTTCTTGCTCTGCCTTGCAGAAGAAGAGACCCAAGCCACATAGAGTATTGCAATGTTATCATTTATTGTAAACCCAAGGTAGATTTTTTTTTTATTTAAGAAAAACAATATTTATTCATAATTACTTACATGTATAAAAGATTAAATTTAATTTCACAGACAACAAAATACGTGTAAGGGCTCTGGTACACGGGGAGATTAGTCGCCCGCGGCAAAACTCCCTGCTCGCGGGCGACTAATCTCCCCGAGTTGCCTTCCCTCTGCCATCCCACCGGCGAACATGTAAGTCGCCGGCGGGATGGCAGACGCGGCGGGGCGATTTCGGGAAATCGCCGAAAAAGCCTCGCGAGTCTTTTTCGGCGATTTGCGCGAAATGGCGCCGCCGCGTCTGCCATCCCGCCGGCGACTTACATGTTCGCCGGTGGGATGGCAGAGGGAAGGCAACTCGGGGAGATTAGTCGCCCGCGAGCAGGGAGTTTTGCCGTGGGCGACTAATCTCCCCGTGTACCAGAGCCCTTATGGCGCCGGCATACTTTGTAACCGTCATACAACACTGCCTGAGGTACATATCACATCTTATTACCACAGATACCCAGAGAAGACTGAAATTCAGAAGTGTGAGAAGTTAACAGTGTATGCACCAAACACAAATAGAAGGTTGATGCTAATTTGCTTTCAAGTTACAACAAGAAAACCAACATAACAGGATACTTAGCAAACAAGGTTGCTCTAGCGCCAAGGCAAAAACACAGTGAAAGCATTGGATGGAACATTGCTTTTACATCACTGTTTGACACAAAACATAAAATTACAGTAATTAAAACGTGTATCTGTTGTGTAATAGAAAAGAAAGTAAAACAAAATCAAACAAAATATACTGCATGTAGTTATCACAGTTTGTACCACAGTTTCTAGCAAACCCAAATTTTGTGGGGTGCTTTTTCATTTGTTTTTTTTTTTACTTTATAAGATAGGCTTTAAAAATCAACAGCTATAAACATCTTTTCTAAAAACTCTCATTCAGAAAAAGGTTTCTTAAAATATCCCAAGAAAGAGAAATACGTCCAGTACGGATAATGTCCCACTGGGTGATTCAGTCAGCCATATTATGAGAAACTGCCTTTGCTCCAATAATATATATATATCCCTAGAGCAAAAGCAGTTTCTCAAGAATATTTTGCACTGATTTTTTTCAATGCTAAGATTTAACCAGTAATAAGGTAGAAGACAATAGTCTGATAGGCTTGTCAGGAACCTTCTCACATAAGCAATTAGTTGCTCAGCAAGCTTATATTGCATGGGCCTGTGCACAATTTATAGGGCCACTATATCTTTAGTATTATTTTCCTTTTGTGCTTGTCAAATGGAAATATTAAGATATAAATGTATAATTATTTTTGGGGCATCAATAAAGGCATTGTTTTATTTCTGTGTAGGCTGCCATTGTCACAGACTGGCTCTCCACAGCCTTTCTCAGAAACGATCTATCCTTTACCCATCTTATTGTATTATAATCCTTTTACATAACAATGCTTGGGGGGTATGGATAATGGGAAGCTTAGAGATAGCAGGAACAAAGCCTTATAACCATTCATACTACATACAGAACTATAAATCTGGCTATTTTGTATTGAGCGCAATTCTAAAAAAGTATGTATTGGATCTTTGCCCCACAGCTAAAAATATATATATATATATATATATAAATATTATGACCTAATGAATAATCCTATCCTTGCCTTCAAGCAGAGCATTTTTAAGATGATTTACATTTAAGTCTATTGGGGGGTGGCTGCTTTGGGTGTTATGGCACTGCTTTTTAAAGCTACTAAAAAACACAGAGCTTTTCCAAATTAGCCTTATTCGCCATTGCTCTAAAGGTTTTTGAAAAGAATATGGAGTACATCAGTGCTGTCCAACTTCTGTTATAACGAGGGCCGGAATTTTTCCGACCTACATGGTGGAGGGCCGATAATGGAAGCCAGTTTTGACCACTCCCCTTTTTGAAACCGCACCCACTTGAAACCACACCCATGTTATCACATGACCATACCCATATTAATGGTTGTAGTACAGCAAAAACCTGCCATACTCTGCCTTCCCTACCCTGCCTATGTGTGCCATACTCTGCCTTCCCTACCCTGCCTGTGTGTGCCATACTCTGCCTTCCCTACCCTGCCTGTGTGTGCCATACTCTGCCTTCCCTACCCTGCCTGTGTGCCATACATTCACTGTGTGTGCCATTCTTGGCTGGTTTGTGCCATACTTGGTCTGTGTGTGCCATACTCTGCCTGCCCTACCCTGCCTGTGTGTGCCATACTCTGCCTTCCCTACCCTGCCTGCGTGTGCCATACTTTCACTGTGTTTGCCATTCTTGGCTGGTTTGTGCCATACTTGGCCTGTGTGTGCCATACTCTGCCTGTGTGTGCCATACTCTGCCTTCCCTATGTATGTGTATGGCACACACAGGCAGCCTACAGTGACACAATGCTGGCACTGCTCCTACAGTCTGCACAATAACTATATATTAAAAAAATCTCAGTACTGATACCATTTAGAGCTTACACAAGAGTAAGCCATCAAAGCAGCCAGACAGGTGGGGGGCCACACAGAGGGGGGTCGCAGGCCGCATGCGGCCCGCGGGCCGCCAGTTGGACAGCACTGGAGTACATTATATAAAGAAAACTTGTTTTTGAATTCCACACAATATTTGGGTTTCTATCGTTAGTATTTTCTTTAATATTAATAAAAATGCAATGATAAAGTAAAAAATTTGGTGCCGGCCCAATTTAATAAAATTAAAAAAAATTTACAGCATATATTTAAATGTTATATTATTACAATCATTTGTTGAATCTGTGCAACAAGCAGATACAGAAATAAATTAATTCTCTGATAAAAGATATCTCTTTCCAAGAAAATGCAGCAAAATAATATATGTAACAGCGCATAATTAATATGAGCTAAAAGTTTTCAGTGCAAAATAGAATGTTGAGGGTATTTCTCTTAATAAACACAATTTTTTTTTTTTTAGAATTAGATTATTTTATGGCATACCATATTTTCTAGATAGATGCCATGCCAAATTAATAACTATGAAAATAATAATAATTTATATGAAAAGTACTTTATATCTCTGGCATATACCATCCAATATTAACTTTTCTACATTCCACACTTACATATAATTTTGAAGAATAACATATTTAAAGAATAACAGTAAGGCTACTGTATTCTCCAACACAAATATTTGGCACTTTCCTACCACATCAGACTGCTTGTGCCGTAATGAATCCATGGTAATGCAGTATAGCTCAAGCTTAAATAGAAACTGCAGATACCATTCCAACTGTTGCTTTGAAAAAGAATATTTGCTGACACTTTGTACACTTTGTGTAAGATAAGCTGAAATATCTTGCTAAAATCATCTTATCTTGCACTATGGCAAAAATATCCCTTCTCCTTGTCATGTCCCGTTCTGCTTGTGGTCTCCTACTGTTAAGCTGAAAAAATGAATACAAGTGAACAGGATCTCTACTGCATGGGATCTTTATATGATAACATTTCTGTTGTGTAGATGAGAATGACAGAAGTAGATACAAAAAAATATGAGAAGGCTAATGATATAAATGTTTCGGATGGGGATGTCCTTTACTTTTCCCCTGTCTGCACAGTACCAAAACCTGATATGTCTATGTGACTCAAATCCTGAATCTATAAGGCTTCTTATACTTGGAAAATAGCAGCTGCTGAGAAAATATACTGGCCACAGGAGACACACAGCAACTAATCAGAACATATTCTAATTAACCTCCCCCTCATAATTACCCATACCATTGTAAAATGGCAAGTCCAGTCACTGCAGTGAGTTCCTGTCCTAAATCAAGGGCTGTGCGTATATGTGTATTACATATATATTTTATAAAGATACACACAACCCTTGATTTAGGA
The DNA here is from genome assembly GCF_000004195.4 of Xenopus tropicalis. NCBI lineage: Eukaryota > Metazoa > Chordata > Amphibia > Anura > Pipidae > Xenopus > Xenopus tropicalis. Next base: position 120,380,537 of record NC_030678.2, on the reverse strand, counting down.
CAGGAACTCACTGCAGTGACTGGAATTGCCAGTTGCAATATATATATATATATATATATATATATCAAAAAAGAGGGAAGCAGGCACTCACGTTTGTATAGGGTCACAGATGCCTGGGTGCAGTATACAAAATTGTATAGAATAACAGAGAAATAGATGCCGCACTCACAGGTCTTAGTGAAAAATAAAGGGTATTTATTGTGTCAGACTAACGTTTCAGCTGTGTCCACAGGCTTTCTCAAAGTGAGAAGTGAGAAGACTTTGAGAAAGGCTGTGGACACAACCGAAACGTTAGTCTGACACAATAAATACCCTTTATTTTACACTAAGACCTGTGAGTGCGGCATCTATTTCTCTGTTATATATATATATATATATATATATATAATATGTGTATATATATATAGCACCAGTCTTTGCCATAGAATTATGAGGGCTCCATGCCCATCCTTAGGTGTAGTAATGCAGTAATGTAGTTCCAAATACTTTTGATACAAATGCATTCCAACTAATGGCAAACATTATTTGGGGGGCTTTGTAAGGATGCCTCTGAACCAGCAGCAGGCTATAACCCCAAACACATAATAGAAACATTACTTTTTAATACATTTTGACGATGGTCACTCCTCTGTTTAAGTCATTAAAAGCATAATAACTTTAATATGAATACAATTTTACATAGATTACAATACTGAAATCCGTTTTGGCTGAAATATTGTATTACCCAGTGATTTATATATTAGCTGAATACAGAAGGTATTTATATTCCTAATGTTTTATCTCACAGTATTCCCAAGAGAGACATTCCTGCATATAAACCATTCATTTATAAACACATTTACAATTCTCCCTGTGTAAGTTGCAGATCTTTTATAATGCTGCATAACTCTATGATATCACACTGCAACACATTTTTTTAAAAATATTTGGCTTTTGCAATATTTCATATTTTTTAGATACATCAACAATTTAATACGAAAAATACAAAAGTTGGTTGTGTGTAAGTTGAAATGTAAATAATAGAAAATAATACCAACATGAAAAGCGCTCTGCAATCATCCACTACTTTTGTCTGAATTAGGCTTAGTAATAGCCTCACATATCAAGAAGGTCATCACCACTCTCATCACTTTCTACTGTCAGTTGTCTTGTCCACCATTTCTTGACTTCAGAACCACAGGAGGCAGCATCAGACATGGCGTTCATCTTGCACACTACAGACTTCATTGTTGACCGTCCTCCAAATCGTAGGTTCACAGAGGACACAGAATGGCTTATTGGTTTTGGTGCTGAATTGCAGAAAATATAGGGTTGTATTAGTATGTACACAGAGCATCTTTACAATGGAAAATATAGGCTTAAAGGAGTAAAGGCGAAAATTAAAAGTCTGTTTGCAGGTTCTCTTTGTAAAAATGGTAGAGAGTTTGTAATGAATGTATATTGAGAACAGCTTTATTTTATAATGGAGAACCTTTTAATTTTTCACCTTACAACCCTTTTATATAAATCATAAACCAACATGGTCTGAAATAAATGGGTGTAGAGCCGAATGTCACCTGAAGGCCCCAGTAAATCATCCATTAGATTTGCAATTCCTGTGGTGTGACACTGTGACTTGCAACCCCCCCTAACTGTATTGTCCCTTGGCACAAAAGTTTTGCTGAAGAATTTAAATGTTTTAAGCCAATATGTTTTTCTATTTGGTCAATTCTAACTGTGAATAGTCGCTACCAGGTAGTTTCTAAACGTGATATAGTACTTGTATCTCTGGAAATATACTTCATTGTTTTTTCAGGGCAAGCAACATGGACTATAGGAACTTTATACTGACAGAAATAAGTATACATAAAACAACTAATAAAACATATATTACAATCAACTGCCCAAATAAAGTAGAATAAGTATTTAAAGAGAGACCTCTGGATAAAGGTTCCTTGTAAAAAGACATGCCATATATATGTTATGCATATATATATGTGTACCCCAGGAATTAAAGCACACATATCTGGGTATCAAGGCTGCTCTTCCAAATTATAACCATACAGAGCTAGTCACATGCAGTATTTGTTGGCATCTAGCCTTATTTGATTTATTTCTGTCCCTATAGTCCATATAAGATTTATTGCACAGTAGTGCCCTTCTTTGAAGAAGCTGAGTTAAGGACAGCTGCCTTCATTGGAAGAGCCTTGCGCTGACTATATTCTTCTGCTTAGATCCATATTAGGGCCTAACCCAGAGATCCAATAAAGCTGTAGTTTTACTCATGCATTTTTTTTGCTAACTTTAGCTTCATAAAATCTACCAGGATGGATAGTAGTACAATAAAAGCAGCACTACCTGCACACTTACCTGCTGGTAATCGCCACTGCCCAAACTTTCTCTGAGGTTTACCAGCTTCAATTGAATCCTGACGATAACCTCCTCTGTCAGAAAGCGTTGGGCTAAGAAGCTGTTGTTGGCTACTTGTCTGCGAGACAAAAGCAGACACACATAGTTTATATTGCCAAAGCTGATTACTTCTGCTTCCTTCTTTCTTAAGTTCTCAGATGATTGTTTTCACAAACCCATGACCTGTTAATGCCACCTGCTGATTGGTTGCTGTGGGTTAGTAGAACAGCAGCATACTTTGCTCTTTTTATTACATTACCCCATTTGACTGCTTAAATGCTTACTTATGCAATCCACATATAATGGCATTTGCTTTCTAATGTTTCATAGAGGCTAACAATGGTTTGAGTCAGAATTAAATCCATAAAAATGGTTTAGTAATTGCAGATTTCTTGGCATATATGTGTTATTGAATCCACGCTATGTAAGATGTTTCTCAAGGTTTACTAAAGCCTAGTAAATCTAGCCATGCCAATTTCTTTCGCCACCATAGGGTGATAACTATGTTATGTCAACTTAAAAATAAACTGAAAATAATTTATAACCTTAATTGGCCATATGGAAATGCGCTAATAAACTGATAATTGGCAATAGTTACTTACTAATACAGTGTATTGATTGTTCTTATATTTCTGTTGTCTTTTTTGTTGTCTTGCAAGATTTATAGCTGATTTGAAGAAAAGGGATGTATTGCCTCCATGTTACCACTAGCGCCTACCATAGGCAGATCATTTTCCATTCTTCCCATACTTTTCAGTTGGGGAGGAACTGATAGGCTATTAAAGGCATTTTGACCAACACAGTTATGCCGCCTTGAATCATATGGCAGGTAAAATACCACATGTACCAATGGCCTTTATTCCAATGTTTCATTATTCCTTTTGGAGTAATATTTCTATTCTTTACAGTATCAGATGCCAGATGATCAGTTTCAAGTTATTGCCAATGCTAATGCTGAATTGTTTCCCCAAAGTGTATATGGAAGTTGTTTCTTATGCCACATACCTCTGGCTGTGCATTGTCTTGGTTGCTTAGGTTCATATCTTCACTTGGCTGTGTGGTCTCAATGCTAGGAGGGTTCAGAAACCTGCTCAGTTCCTGCTGTTGGCTCTCTCTCAAACTGTGTATAATACTGCATGATTGCTGTTGTTTCTATGAAATAAATATAGTTGAAACAACCTTTTTTTCAGTTCATTTATAGAAGAAAACAACACATCACAACACATCTGTGAATAATGGACCCATAGACAGAATACAATTCAAATTTAGGTGCCATTTACAATATTCTCATTCATTAGTGACTGAGGAAATAGTATTTATGTGTAAGCTATCTAGACAAATATTTAACATTACATGTCAGAATTGGTAAAACCTCTTTTTTCCTAACACAGGCCAATCTTTGAATGCTTAATTGTATTATGGTTTCTCTGTGGGTAGCACTTCTGTCTAGCATCCCTGTAAGCCTGAACTGAGTTTCAGCCTGGGCACTGTCTGCAAAGAGATTGCATGTTCTCTCTGTGAGTTTCCCCTGAGTACTCCCATTTCCTCTCACACCCCAAAAACATACAGGCAGGTTATTTGGTTCATCATAAAACTGTGTTTGAATGCAATAGGTGCTTAGATTGTAAGATCCACTGCAATAGGGACTGATGTGAACAATAATCTCTGTAAAGTGTAAATGTGTTGGGAGTTATATAAATGAACGATAATAATGATCTGTTAAATCTGAAAACAGTGAGGCTGAGATTGAGGACATGAACCCAAGATACCAATGTGGGTGGCCCATTCATACAATAAAAAAAATACATTATTCATTTGAAAAACATATGCAGGATTTCAATATTAGTTTGGAATGAATATTACACTGTTTCATAAAAGGGGATCTAAAGACAGAGCAGCATTAGTCTATACTAAGGGAAGGTTGCAAGGCATTGCCATTACTTTTTTCCATCAGGCATAGATTTGCAGCAATGAAATAAAACACCCATTGACTTTAATGTATTTGCAGTGAGAAGTAAAAATTGCATGTGTAAGAAAAAATTGTCACATGTAAGAAAAATTTGTTGCCCATTGACTTCAATACATTTTTCAAAATTTTCTCGTAAAAAAATGCGATGCCTATCACACTGTGGGAGTGAGAAAAAATGCCCACTGACATTAATGCACATGAGAAATGCACGTGCATAAGAAAAAATTGTTGTACGTAAGAAAAAATTCTCTCCCACTGACAATGCATTTCGCAAATTTTCCGGCAAAATGGGACAGATTTATTGCTAGTAGGAGTGTATAACCTTCAGCTGTTCTTATACTACAACTACCATAACTCTCTAAAAGCTGTTAGCTGTAGCAAAAGGAAGTCCACACAAAAATTAAAAAATTACAACAAAATTCCATAGAGATAATGCCATAGTTAAAGGAATGAATGAATTAACCAACAGATAGTTTATATTATGTTAAGTGGCCTATTAAATAATCTTGCCAAACAGGAATATATATCAGTAAATATTGCCTTTTTACTTTTTTTCCTTGATCCACCATTTAGTGATGGACTGTGTGCTCCCCCAGAGATCACATGGCCAGAAATAATGCTGCTCTAACTGTAACAGGAAAAAGTGGGGAAGCAAAAGGCAAGACTCTGTCCATTAATTGGCTGATGGGGCCTAGCACGTATGTGTGCCTTGGCTTGTTTGTGTGCACTGTGAATCCTATGATCCCAGGAGGCGGCCCTTAATTTTTAAAATGGCAATTTTCTATTTAGGATTACCCAATAGCACATACTACGTACTAAAAAAGTATATTTTTTATGAACATGGTTTATTTAGATGAAGCAGGATTTTACATACGGGTATGTTTATGCAACATATTTTTATAGAGACCTACATTGTTTGGGGCTATAGTTTTCCTTTAAGGCAGCAAGGTCAGTGTTGGCCACTGCTGCTCCAGAGATACTCAAATCACATGCTTATTTATAACAACATTTAACTTACTGCTCGAATGCGTTTCAAACACTTTTTCAACCACATTCGTATTGTTTGTTTAGCTACTTCTTCTTCTATTGTGTATTCTAGCTGTTCTCTGGCTAGCAACTCCTCCAGCTGAAGGCTCTTTCTGATATCCACTGATCTGTAGGAAAGCATGCTGCAGGAAACAAACGTGATATGCAGTGAGGCATCATGCAACAAAGCATTACATGGTATATTTAGTAAGTTTAGTAGGTAAAAAAAACAAATGAAAATGAAAAACTCAATTCACTGAGCCCAGTGGCATCATCTTTCCTATGTGCCCTGGTTTGTATATTACATAAGGGGTAAACTGGCCTGGGGCAAACAATTTGCAGCAATGGTTATTAGGGGGTGTCAACAAATTGGTAATTCATTTTACTATCCTTGTCCTATGGGTTAACTATTTAAGGTATGGTAATTTACCTGTTTACTTTTCAGTATCAGTGCTGCTATAAGGAGAGGAGTGTAACCCCTACATTCTAAGCTGGTTATGTTAAAAATTAGATCTATAAGTGACATTGACAATGAAAGATAGACATGGTCAGACTGAGGGGTGCAGGGCCCACCAGGGCTCCCACCCCAGGGGCCCTGCAGGTGCCCCGGCCAGCCGTGTCCCCTACCCCCCCCCAGGGGCCCCCCACCCGACATCCTCCCTGAGCGCGTATAAATTGAACATGTCAGGGAAGGAATAGTCAGTAGGGGGAGCACCGGCAAAGGTCGGACTGAGCCGCCGGGGCCCACCGGGATTTTTCCCGGTGTCCCGGCGGCCCAGTCCGACCCTGAAGATAGGCATTTTCATTAGTGAAGAAAATGTCAAAATGTGTTTTTAATTAAAGGAAATCTGCTCATTTCCATTCTACAAAAAAACCCTAATATTCATGATAAGGAAAATAACAACAAGCAAATAGTAACATTACAATAATAACATTAGAATCATTAGTATCTATAATATAACAGTGGATACAGAATTGCAAAGACAGCCTGAAATGTTGTCAGATGAATAGGAAGTGCCTTGATGTCTAACCTTTCGAAACTTCTTTTTAAACCAGAGAAGTTTACATTTATGTCTTAAAGATATATAATGTGTTTAAACATCCAGTCGGCTGTAAGAAATTCTTATTAGAACAGTTTAATGTACTTTTACATTTTCATACTGGTGAACAATTAAAGGGGAAGTAAATTCAAAATCACTGTGGCGGTTTCAATTTCTTAAGCATAATTATTATTACTATCCTCAGACCCCAGGCCAAATGGAATAGAATCTGAATTTAGCTTTGGAAAGCAGAAGTTTTGCTATAATGTGCATGTGTGCCTGCCCAAGTTAGATATTATAACCCCAAGTTATTATGCCTTTTCTTTGCCTTTAAGCCTTTACCTGCCAGAATACACCTCTATTGCAGTTTGTCTTTTTAACATCTTATTTCCAATTCATTTTTTCATTTCATTTGAATGAAATGTGGGAACATAGACTCCGCACTGCTGCCACTCTGCCATAACTTTTTTGCCAGCAACGTCGGTTCTACATGTCAGTGAACGGGTTAAACCGTTGTGCTTGTATGAAGGTACCTCAAGGGGCAATTTACACAGAGGTATCTTAACGGTCACATAAAATAAGAATATAAGACTATATAAATTGTGCGCAATATATAGAAATATATAACATCACGAAAAGCAACATCTCCCCTACTGTGAACGGTTTCCATTTCATAGCACATATGTTTATATACTGCTTGTCCTTGTCCAAGTCTAGCTCCCCATGTAGCTTTCAGAGATGAGTGTACAAATTGTATATATTGTCTCACCTAAGTACATCATGGAAAGTGACATCTCCCCCGCTGTGCAGTCTCTCCATTTCATAGCACATGTGTTTGAACAAAAGCTTGTCCTTATCTAAGTCAACCTCCAGCCTCCCGCGTAGCAGTCTCAGAAGGAACTTCACACGAAAAGCTGGAATAACCCCCTATACGATATTTATAGTCACAAATCATTCAAAGCCACAGTACAATACAGTTTACCTAATGCAATACAGATTTATATCATTCACAATATGGCTTAAATTAATCTTTAACAGTACATGGATGACAATGGTTTGACCCAGGATTGTTTTCTCTGAATGCACTTAAATATATTTTGCCTGATGCTCAGAATAAAATATGTTACCTCTCTTTTATCATCAACCATATTCCATATTATTTGGTAATGGCGCAGATCATTAGGGCTTAGGAGCTGGTCTTCTTCAGTAGAGTAGAAGAGGGAAAAGTTTTCCACAATTATGGCTGAAATCAAAGCAAACGTGTATTAGACAGAAGATCTCACAACCTACTATGCTATTTTGAGTCTAAATAAGGACTGGGTGCCAACACTCTAAGAGCACTGGCTGTATGACTATCATTCATAGTGCTCTGCTTTAAATCGGTGAAGATATTGCCTACAACTTCCTACAACTACAAACTGCCATATTTATCCATATAGTAGATGGATAACTGCAGACTGGGTGTAAAAGCTATAGTTGTGTCACTTGTAGAACTGTTTGAAACATTTTAAATGACCCCTTCCTGATTAAGTGAAGCATTTAGCTATCATCAATTTTTTTCACATAACAAACAAATGCCCGTGTTTTTGACTTACATTTTCAACCCTACTTACCAACCAGTAGATTTAACATGATGTAAGCAATGATGACATAAAATGAACAGAAGTACATAAGTGCCCCTGCATAATTTCCACAATCTGTTTCCCAATATTTGCTGTTATCTGGAGTGCAAAAAGGAGGCTGTACCTGAAATGAGTAATAAAGAATACATATTCTCGCACCTTTACAAACAATAGCCCCACATACAAGATATATTTACAGGCCAAGGCATAGCCCTGTATGTACATTCTTATTAGGCCACACCTGCTACTTTTAAAAAAGTAGAAATGTAGATAATGCATGAATGGTGATTTAGCATCTTGATCTGGCTTCATAATTTCATATATTAGTTAACTGTAAATGTCTGGCTTAGTTGGGCCAGAATTTAGTGCATTTTGATAAATCATCCTTACTTTTGACAATATGCTCTTTAGTAGAGTAGCTGTTGAATATCACAGCTGCTCTATTTGTCAAAAAGCTCCATAAGAATATGCTTATATATAGAGTCCATGACATTCATAACATTTTCCCAGAAGCCTTTTGAGGGTGTAGATCTGTCTGCTCTGTTGCATAAATTTAGCTTAAATAACATCAGCAGGGCAGGTGAGCCCTTTTTGTGCTTATTTTAGCATGAAAATTCTGTTCTCAGCTCTGCCTCAATTTCTACAGCTTCCTGTATATAAGACTTTTTAATGTCTGAGAAATGTTGTGAGACTTCTTGTCTCCTTGGGAGAGCAGAAATGAGAGTAAGGAGGTATGGATCATGCAAAGAGATAGAGTATGCTGATAAGGCAGAATGCACTGCCCAGTTCTGGAAGGTTTTGAGTGTTGGTCTATTACACCACCCTTTATTGCCTGAAAACAGTGCTGTGAAGTTGGGAGAGGGTTATTTTTCCCTTGCATCTTCATTTTTAATCAAAGGCAATGATTATGGTAGGGCTTGACTACATTATATAGAAAAATTGAACTCTGGATCTTGTTTAAATTAAAGTGAGATCTGGTTCCTCTGTGGCATGCTGCTAGATGCCTTTTGCTTAAACTCAGAGCGAATCAAGTTTCACAGCCCATTAAAAAGTGCTTGCATCTGCAGTGTTAGCCTCCATAATTAAATACTGTGTATCCGATTTCCTATTTCAATCACAAATTAATGAGCTACATCATAGACTCACTTTACTACATACTGAGTTAACGTAATAGGTTATTTAGTGCAGCTTAAGTTATCTTTCTTTGTTAATAAAAGGTAGGTAAACTTATAATAACCCTGGCGTTTAATATATGTTAATCTTTCTCTTCATTGCTTTATAGCGAGTTTGTATTAGTACTTACCATGCAGTCATGCATTATTTTGTTCCAGTCTTCTCCAGTTACTATTCTGAATAGCACAGTTATAGCTTTCCCTGCTGTGGAAAAGTTAGCATGCCTAGACAGAGAGAAATTGATTCATTAAAGAACAAAGCCATTGGTTATAAATCAGTAACCATGGCATCCATATTTGGACAAGTACCTCCCTTATGAATAACTAAAGGACAAATAATCATAGATAATTTTAATTGCCTCCCTAATATAGAAGGTATAGTTAAGAAAACAATCAGAGATAAAATTATTATAATGCTAATGTGGTTATAATATTTTGCCTAATGAGTGATGTAACAGGAACACTTCACTAGAGTGCTCACCATAATAAGGAAGTATATAAACCGTGAAGAGAGATGGAAGGAGGATACAAAATAACAGATAAAGAAAGTATCAAGGCCATATAATACAACAGTGGTAATTTAATCAACCCATGCAGGTCTGTGTGACACCGGTACATGCAAATTAATACTGTGCATCTATGATGATAGGGTTGGAGTACTACATTGTTCCTGTGGTGGCACAACATTTGCTATTTAAACTGTATTTGAAGTTGTGCTATTTGTTTCTCAAACATTTTGCCACAGTTCGTCTATATTTTCCCTTCCAGACCCTAAGGACAGACAACCAAAAATGAGTGAGGATTTTAGGATGACTTAGCACTGTGGTCCCATCACTCAATTATTATTGTTATTATTATTAACAGTAATAATACTAATAACAATAACACATTTTTAAAGCACTGAAACAAGAGGTAAAGATGCTCTGCCCAAAGGAGCTTACAATCTACAAATTGCTGCAGTGGTGTCTTCAATACACCCCAAACTATTAGAATACAGACTGAAAGGTCACAATACAGGCTGTACTCTATATTTTGTATTGTAGGCATGGATGTACAGCTGGATTGTATGGATTGTTGCACTGAAATGTGGCCTCCTTTTTTCGGCACAGTTAAATGCACTGAACCACTATAAAGAAAAATACAGAGATACAATGTGTCTTGTTGATTATGATGTTTTTATACAGTTTTAGAGATTCATCAATGGTAAGTAGTGCTGAGCAAAATTATTGCCAGGCATGGATTTGCAGCAAAATTCTGCATTTCACCATCAGCAAATTTTTTCATAAAACTGTGGTGAAAATTCGCTGTGACAAGAAATTTACAGAGAAAAAATGCCCCGTTGTCTTCAATGTATATGGAGTAAGAAAAAAGTTGCATGCATAACAAATCATCCCGGTAGCCATGACAAAGTGGCAAGTGATCATTTTAGTGCATGAAAGACAATACTTTTCAGATGTGTTCATCACTGGTTCACTTTTTGTGAAGTCATATAATAGGCAAATCTTTTGTGTACTGACCTGTTTATGTTTTCTCCATATTTCACTGTTCCAAACAGAACAACACCGGCAAAAGCATAGCAGAGAAGCAGCAGAAACATTCCTACTATTATGAAGAAGCTCTTGTACATGCTGACTACCACAGTCAATAATAACATTTTCAGTGTGACCTAAAACACAGGGCAAACAATTGTGGGTTAATATAGTTTCTTTGAAGTCAATTGATTCTCAAGGTGGATTTCTTTCAGGCAGGGGGTTTCTTCACCATGAACTCTATGTTACTTGCACCTTTCCATCTGCAGTCTTCCACAGCAACTACAGCAATTACACCACTCCCATCATAGGGATATAATAATTTACTTCAACAGAATTATTACTGTACTAGACAGAGGGTACTGGGAAGACAGGTTTCCCAGTTCCATTCCCTTCATCTTCCTGCACAGGGCGAGTTCAGTATTTACATGAAGCTTCATTTGAAAAGACTAATTTATCAATACCCTGATGTGCTGATATACTAAAAAAGATTTCTGAATTCCTAATGAAACCATGCATCTTGCTCACAGTGACTTGATTTGCTGAACAGCACCAGTGCTGTGTGTTTTTAAAGAAAACTACTGTAGTTATTGGTGAAAAGTTTAATTTCATATGGCCAAAGCTAAAACTAAATGGAGCCCTTATACTGCTATATCAATCACACACTATTGTTTTATTTATAACACTACTTTTCACTGCTTTCATTTGCTGACGTGTTTGTGCATCTCTTTTGAAGGGCACATTTGCTAACAGCTAATAGGCACTTTAAGAAGAATTTTGGCTTTTTTTCTAGAAAAATAAACTTTTCTGAATCATTAAACTGCACAAACACGGTCATAAAATCCGAATCTTCACCTTTCAGCAATAACATCCCCCTACCCTCTTTCTAAACAAGGTTATATAAATTGCTCACCAGTGAACCACTTATTGAATAATGAGTAAATTTTCCTATTTTCCAGCCATAATTGCTATATTTATCTCTCTTTTAAGCTTCCAATTGTAACTACGTCAGTAGCTCCGGCTTCACCCACAACTCATTCTTTTCTCAGCAGGCCTTTTTTCACAAATATTATTAACGCTTGACAAATTCTTAGTTTGTTGGAATTTTTTTAGCATTTGTAAATACTTAATGTGTGTTACTTGTTTTCCCATTTTTGAGATAAAATTGCCTCTTTCCCCTTAAAAGCTAATTTGTTGGAGTGGAACCCAAGCTGTGCAGTATATTACTTCACACTTCTAGATAGCATTATAGGTTTCAGTAGTGTGTCATGCTGCAGGGGTCATGTCAAACCCAATTAGTGCTGATGGCCACTCACTCAAGTCATTGCTCAAAATGGGTGCCTCTATTTTAGGCTTCCATTGTAATACATTTGAACTAAGAATACATGCCAGATCATTTCATTAATAGCAACATTCCCAGAAGTAGCTAATAAAATTGGAATCAAATATAGATGCTGTTTGAATGCAATGCGCCACATATGACTTTACCTACACAATTAAAAATAATAAAATATTGGTTTGAACATTTTAGGAAAATGGTGTGCAAATTCATCATATAATTCAATAAGATCACCTTTCACTTATTTTCCATTCTATCTTAAAAAGTAGTCAATATAAACTTTACTTTAACGTTTACTCCAGTATCAACTTATTGGACTGACTATGCAGGCTAACAACAGTTATATTATTGGACAATTCCATTTTGTTTAGTCTTCAGGGGCTCTTGAGCGTCAGAGTAAGGAAAGGAAGACACGCAGAGTATGCATCGGGAAAAGACTACAGTAGGCATACTGCATATGTGGATATGTTTGTTTTTAAACATGATCCCTAGGGAGAATTTTAATTAAGGAATCCAGTGCAGTACGTTTCTTTAAGTAATAAAAAAAAAACACTCAAATAAAATAAAAAAATCAACCATGTCTACAATTTACAAGGCATGGTGACACTGAGAAGTGACCATGAAAAACCCATTTTATGCTCTATTTAGAGATAAAAGCAAATGGCGGCTAGTTATTTTTCTCTCAGCATGTATATTTAAGAGAAACAGGATTTGGAGGAAAGAATTGCAGTAGCAGGGTTATTCAAAAGAATTTGCTGAAAGTATTGGAAAGAATTATAGTTACACAGTGATAAAAGAGGTCTTTGAAGTAAAAAACATTAAAAAGTTAAATATGCAAGGTATTTAGGGAATTTCACTTGGTTCCTTTTAAAAGAACCAAGTTAATTTGGGGGGGGGGGGGGGGGCTCTGCACAGAAATATTCCCCTTGCAGACTGGAGTGTAATTCTGCATCAGTTTTAGGAGCACTGGAACGAGTGCTCAGTACCACTACTTAGGGGCACATTTACGAAACAATTTTGAGATAATGTCATATTTTTTCTAACTTTTTAGTTAAAAGTCCATGAGTTTTTTGTGGTTTTCCTTAAATTTCCACAAAAAATTTGCGCACAGAATACTAACATTTCGGAATTCGTTAACGCTTTGGTAACACTTTCCTCAGGACTATCTTTTCGCCAGGTTTGATCTGTCGAGTACCATCGAGTCCTATGGAAGGCTTCCAAAGCCAGACATGGAAGGCATCAAAGCCTGAAAGGTTCTCGTGGCATAATGCACGAAAATATCATGACTTTTAGAACACTATTGCGATATTTTCGTACGAACGATAAAAGCATTTTGAAGACATTTTAGAAATTATTGTGGTTACTCTGAATTTATACCATATTGTGTTTTGTGCCCAGAAAAAAAATGTATCTTAGTAAATGTGCCCCTAAGTATTTCCTTGGCACAATAGCGACAACAGGCTAGACTAACTGGCACAATGATTTCAAATCATACAAATATGACGTACAGTTCGTTTGTTGCTTTCTGAAGGCACTTCCTGGAGAAAGATTGTGCAAAGAAAACCCAACTCTTCCTAGTCATAGTTGTCAAGGCAGCCAATTATGCTGACATAAAATGTTATGTTTTGTAGGCATATCCAGCATGAATTGTAGATGACAAAATATTGTATCAGTTGTGCTGAGGTAGGTGCGATATTTAACCAACAAATTGGTGGTTTCCAGATAAGGGATCTTTGCTTGATTTGGAGCAGCATACCTTAAGCCCCAATAGAATTGTTTATGTCTTCCAATAATTTGGGGCTTGGTTTCTGGATAAGGGATCTCATACCTGTACCTACAAAAATGAGAGTACTGGTAGAGACCCTGCTGACTTGGTTCATACTATCCATCTGGTATTTTGATTTATTATTTTTAAATGTTACTTCAGTCTGCTATATGTAAATGTTTAGGTGACTCCATAAAACCCCAGAGCAGGTTACTTTAACACACTAAAGGGAATTTAAATTGAAGTGAGTATACCCTGCAGCCAGACATGAACGTTATAAATAATGGATTTCAAATAAAAGGTCAATAACACATTACTTGTTTAACTTACATGTTTGCCACAGATAGAGAAAAAACGAAAGACGATAATACAAGCACCCATCATATAAGTGTATTCATTCTGTAAGAACAAAAATGTTTTATTTATTTTATTCAGTTCCTAAAAACATTATTTAAACATGGATATTTCAGAAATAAATGTGCTTATTTTGCTTTTGCAAAGCAAAATAAGCCACTTTACAATATACTCCAAATATTCCATCATGGGGGCAGGGCTATGACTCTGCGACTGGCCAATCGGCGCATCAATCTTCGAGAATCCTGCTCGGTTTTCCAAATTGGGCTGTCCGGGTCAAAACTGAACAGGTGGCAAACCTACCTTTGACTGTATTCTTTCAAGTTTACTTATCGCTCATTTAAAAATCCCGAACCCTGTCTCTCTGTTACCACAATAACCCTAACATTTCTCCAAAGCAAACAAGAAAACTGGTTAGAGAAATAAAAAATAGCTTACCAGTAAAGCAAAATGAAGTATCACCCAGATCACACCAAGAGATGTGACAAGGAGATCATAGCGATTTCTTCTACTTTGCCAAAATCCAGCTGGTGACATAGCTGTTATCTTCATGGTTACCTACAAAAATACTAATTGAATGCTGCTGACAAATGCTTTTGCCATTTAATTTTATGCATTTCAAAAAGATAAGCTTGATGTGTAAATGCCAAGAAGAAATAATTATATCATTATACAACATTGTTTTCTAAATTATTTAGATTAAAATCATCTTTTATAGCAGTATTGAAAAAAGCAACAGACTTACTATTAAAAAGCTCATATTAGATCTATCACTTTTATCTGAAAGATCATAGTGAATTTATGCTTATTGTTAAAGTAGATTTGTTGTCTTCGTTTGGATCAGTTAGAAGTTAGGCAGGTTTAATATAGGCAGAAAAGATTGAACTTGATGGACATGTGTATTTTTTCAACCTAACTTAAAGGGGGCTCATTTATAAACATTTATGGCCAGATTTGCACATGAACAATAACTCATAGCAACCAATCAGTGATTGATTTACTCCAGCCAGCGCAAGTTGGCTACAAAAGCAAAAATTTAATTGGTTGCCATTGGTTACTGCCCAGGGCTAATTTGGCCAGTGTTTATAAATGAGCCCTCACTATGTTACTATCTTACTATTAGCGACATTTTTTTCCAGAAACAGGACAGATTTGTCCATCACCGGTTACTATGTCTTATTTGATTCCATGCCACCTGCTCATCATCTGGCCCTGTGGAACAGGAAACATGGTCTCCTGTATGCTAGGCACAGAGAAGCACAGAATTTATATTGATTTTCAGCATATATAGATCATTTATATATATATTAAAGATAACCTGAAATATTTTACCTCAAGTACAAAGATGAAGGTGAAAACCACAGACATAGTTGCCAGTGGAACCGTCACAGGGTCTTCAACATCCCACTGAAATAGACCATGAATTTTAAATTATGATAAACATATTTATCTATGTCCAAGAAAAGATACTTTAAGGAAACAAAGGTCATTGTGAATTATACAGCATTAGTAGGAAAGGGGGATTTCCTGTTAGTTTTGAATGATTCACCTTCTACCATTTTCCTGCTTTTAAATGGGAAGGGGTGACTGAACCTAGAAGTGAAAAAAAAGTATTGCTTTGTAAAAGTATTGCTCTTGGTCGACAAGGCAGTAAACTTGCACTTGAATGGACTGAACAAGCTGAATGGACTAAACAAATAAATATTATTCCTGTTGCTCTTCTATTAAAAACCCTTTCTTACAGCTGGACCACCCCTTTGATTTCTACCCTACATAATAGGTATATGGACAATTATACCTATACATCTTTTACCAATTTCATCACCAAATTTCCGCGTTGTACCATTAGTGGATATTTCCACAATATGGGTGGAAAAATTCACCATGGATAAATTGCAAATATGTTGCACGCTTAAAATAAATGATGCACAGCAAAAAAATTGGCGCGCCCTTCAAAAAAATTCATTTTCACTGTTTCACAAATTTTTTGCCATTTTGCTAATCTTTTCAAAGGTTCGCAAATTTTTCGGTGATTCACTCATCACTATTCGTTACCCTAACAAATAGCATAGTGCATGCCAACAAATGATTATTACATCATACAAATTAATGTAAATCAATAAATGCAGCGTCTCTATATTTTCATACATTATATATTGTTTTCAACAACAACTACAAGCTTTATTTTATGTATTTGTTTTTTTAATCATTTGCTAACAGTGAATGTACAGGCTATCTAGAGAGACACAGAATAAATATTCTTATATAACTTACCTTTACTGACAGAAGCACAGACTGTGCTAAAACAAGTACAGCAATAGTCCTCTTGAAAAAAGGGTGTTGCGTTATGTCATACATGCGGGCTCTGAAACCATCATTATCTAAAAGTCATAAAGCAAAGGAACCCAATTGAATTAAACATCAAAGGCAGAGTCTGGCTTTGCACCCACTCTCAAGTTCATTGAACTCTTCCCATACAAACAGATCCTTGCTGGTGATATATAATCAATATTCATGGTGTTTCCCTTATTTGACTTTATGTGAACAGACACAATACAGCATATTACACATCTTTATTAGATATACTTTATGATTCACAGAAGAGGGAAATAATTACATTATAAGGAATATGCAGTGAATTGAGACAATATTTCCATATGAAAAATGAACAGATGAATGTTGAAAATGGTGACCACAAACCCACGGCCATGATTTTAAGCCCTTCACTGTATCATTACAGCTTCCCGATGTTCTAAAAATAGGTAACATGCCACTTTTCTGCTTTTTCTGCTTACACGAAGCTTCCTGTATGTATATGATATGGTATTTATGCTGGTGTGTGCATGTAACCAGTTGTTTTGTGGCTCTAAATGCTGTCTAAGTAAGATGTTGGATGTATGTTGGTACCAGTATACTGAATAGACCCTGGTTTTTGTTTAGAATTATTTTTAGCCACTAAGATTAATTTACCTTTATAAAAATGTATGATATCTTGAAATGGAGCTTAGTGGGAAAAGTAGCATTGCTTTGGCAAAATATATGCCACCATTTGTGCCATATTAACAAAATGTAAAATATTTTACATATTGTTTTTATTCACAAGCTCCCAAGAAACAGTATATTATATACCACACTTGCAGGGCAATTGTACTATTTCTGGCAGCATGCTTTCAAAATTGCACAGAGCTGTGGAATGAACAGCAAATTTATTCTAAATAGTGGGCCTATCAGAGAGAAAATCACAGATACCTTAATAGGAGACTGCAATATGCTGTATAGATCACAGCAGGACTGAAACAGTACTAGGAAATCAGCTTCTTTTCTTCAATGGCAAAAAAACATGTACACGTGTTTTCCTATAATTTATCATTTATTATCTCTAAATACTACAGGATTCACATTTGACAGCAATTTGTTTTTGTCTTCGTTTGCCAGGAATAGAGATTTTTCTTTGCAGAAATATAATTTTGCCATTGTGACCATTAACAATACTTGGAAAATATGTATTTCTTTCTAAAGTAGCATAATTGTATATATCCATAAAATGAGACCACAGGGGGCACACACAAGCATGGAACATGAAGTAGTTTAGGGATGCTTTGATACCTGGACGTGGGGGGAGATGAAGTGGTTGGGCTATCTTAAGTCTGCTTTTCAGATCTTCCCATCTCCTTTGATCAACAGTCAGTAAAGCTGTACCCTTGGCAATACAGAGAAAGAGACATCAAATGCATTATTAAGACAATCTTGTAAATTTGTATTAAAAAGCATTATTAAATAAATCATGAATTGTACACTCCCCTACTGAGAACTGCATCTCTAAATTATTTGACACGTGCACCTTACAGCCATTATGACTAAAACTGCTTAAGGGCATACTATATAATTCTGTAGAAATTGGGATCCTAGTTTCTAAGCAGAGCAGGTCTATGGTTCTCCCGCTGTTCCTCATAGACAATTTAATATTTGTATAATGGAAAACCCAGGGATGGCCCTAAAAAAATAAATAAATAAATAAATTAAAAAAAAAAAAAAAAAAAAAAAAAAAATATATATATATATATATATATACACAACACTACATGCTTTCTGTGTATCAACAGTTAAGAGTAATTTTGTTTTGTAATCTAAAAAGGAGAGTAAAACCTATGTGTAATCGAAGACCTATAAAGGACCCACCTGAAATTATTAAACAAGAAATAAAAATACATGTTCATGACAATGACTGGTGGACAGTGTTAGGGTCTGAAGTAAGGCCAATGAGTTGAAATCACCAGGGCGGCGTTTTATTGAACATGCCCAGTGAGCCAAGCCACTAACTTTCTGCACTAGCCTGGGGTACTTAGTCAGGAAGCGCTGTACCACCAATTTTTTATGAACATGGGCTAGATGAACGCACACTATAGCAATTTCATAAAGTCCTGCATTATTGCATTGCTCGCCCCAAGTCAGTGCAAGATCTACCTGATTAATGAAAAGTGGTGACACCTTGTTCCTAAGCTGCAATTGGTAAATTTGTTATAGAAGTAATGCTAGAGCCCAGGGCAAAAGGTTTGTGGTTTTGCTCACTGGGGGGCACATAATTGGCAAATTTCAGTTATCAGTACGGAGACAAAAATAATTTAAGACAAAATAATAATTTGGTCTTATTTAATGATTTTAAAGAGATAATAACTATAAAGTAGCACTGATATTATCAATGGATAAACAATAATAAACATGATATTTCTATGGTGCTCACAGCACTCAAAAAAGACATGGTGAATTCTGGGACACCAGGACAATTTCCATGGTCACATTTAGTTGTCAAATGAATGGAAACCATGGTCTCTGGCATTTAAAATCACTTGTCCTACGAGCCATTTCTGTCAACAACAAAACTGTTGATGTCATACATACTTCTTACATCTAATGATGACCCACTATGTCATGTATGTGATTTATTAATGTACAGCATTTGGCCATGCTGTTTTTCAACAAAAACATTACTGGTGTTTACATTTAATGCTAAAAGTTAAGGGGAAAAAGGATAAAAGTTCCTGAACCAAAGTGTTTATATGCAAATTAAAAATCCAGATTTAAAAAAAAAGCCAATAGAATTCAATTTTAAAAGAAATCATATAATGTGATATATACATGTAAAACATTTAACAGATATCAGTAAACATGACCAAATCTCTCTTTATGTATGATATATTCTCAGATCACTGTCTCCTGTTGGATTGGAGCTAAGTATAAATATACCCTGATAATCTTGCACATACAGTGCTATTACATCCTGCTGATAGTGATTTGTAAAAGCATTTTCAACCCAGTATTCAGTATATTAACTGTGCCCCACAGCCCTACTACTCTCTAATAGCAAGTTACAGTATATGTTGCTTTTCTCAGACTACAAATGACATTGGCAGATAATCTGATACATATAACTGTCTGTGGTATTTGATTTGATATAGAAGAAATTATAACATGATAGAGATTTATATATAGATATGTATACAGTTATCCTAGAAGTAATAGGCACTAATTTTACAACCTGATCATTTGATCAAAGGGGCAATGGTTTGTTCTGTACAGTTTGGTTATCTATATTTGTAAAAAGCAAACACACATTTTAGAAAAGCAACTTTGGTCAACAATTGCTTTATGTGTTAATGTTTTTTTTAAAAAAAAATATATTACACATTGGTGCCTGTGATCAGGAGCAGGCAATATATAGCTGGACAACCTCTGCCCCTGAGAACCTGGAGGCAGGATGGGAGAGTTCAGAATATGAGCCATTTGGACACCACATAACATACTGGTTGGGTCAATTGGGCCAATCTACAGAAAACTATGGTCAACACTAGAGGCTGGAAGCTCAATTTTCCACATCAACAGTAGAGTGCAGCTGGGACTTCAGAGGAAGTCTCCCATTTAAGCAAACCTCAGGAAATCCCTATCAGTTATTTTAGTAAAGTTAGCTACTACATTAATATAATCTGCCCAAGGTTATTAATAAAACATGCTTATTTAAAGGACAAGTAATAGTAAAAAAAAATATTTTATTTACAGTTTGTAAACGATTTGTTGGCAACCAATGTCCTATATGTATGAGTATATGAGAAAGGTTTTCAGGCTGTTGTCCTATAGAGCATTTGACCCCCATCAATTTTATGGAATATCCTAAGGACTGTCTAATAACTAAAACTATTATATGCTACACAGCCTGTTATCGTCTATGTAAATATGATATAACGCCTTAACTTGAGCATAGCTACATAGCAGCTTATTTATATAAACTGTAGCAGTACTTCAGAAGCAAACACAATTATTTAATCAGTGCAGGGCAACAATAAATTATATTTAAATGTATATAAAGCACTTTATTTTGTGTTACATTTCTTTTAATTTTGATCTTTTTACAGAATGATCTAAAGGAAAATGCACAAACATTTTGACTATAATTATGCAGCCATGTCCCAATAATAAATTAAAGTGATAATTGCTGGATGGCTTTTAATTAATAATAAGTAGATATGTATTTTTTTTACATTCTATTGTCATTTATTATCTACATACAGATATTCTGTTATTAATATAAATATGTTTCTTACCTTATTCTCATTAAAGTTAGCAATAACCACACCAACAAAGAGAGTCAAGCCAATCATACAGCCAAGAAACACAAAGACATGAATATAAATTCCATGGATCTTCAAAAAAGAAAAAGATCTTTATTAATTAATTAATTATTACTACAAGGACAATTATACTGCTTATGGAAAATATCTTAAGATACAGGCCAACTTACCGGTCCAACTCGATGAATAATAACATCTCGCACTTCAACCCAGCCCTTCAAAGACAATACCTCAAACAAGGCCAGCATGGCATTTCCTACATTGTCAAAATTAAAATTACGGGGATTTGCCCTGGGAAGATAAACAATAAATAAATAGATAGATATAAACACATTGCAACACAGGACCAAGAACACTATAAAACACTTTATATGGCTTCCTGACATAAAAGGTTCTTTTTGATATTTTCTGCCAATATCTCTTGATTCTTGTTGAAAGCCCAGGTTTGTGCTACCCAGCTCTATATCTACAGGTAATATAATTCTTTGAAACTGTCTAAAACTGTATCCAGTCTCTTTTGCAGAGCAGGTAGGGGAAAACAGTGACATAATAGTTATAACAGATATATTACTGACCAAAAAGAATGCAATAAAATAAAATCAATAATTACCAATTATGGTGATCAATACAACTGAATATTGTGAAGCCTTCAGCTAAATAAATCACTGGCAGCTTTAGGGCTCGGGCACACGGGGAGACTAGTCGCCCGCGCCGCGTATGCCATCCCACCAGTGAGTTACATTTTCGCCGGTGGGATGGCATTCGCGGGCGACTAATCTCCCCATGTGCCAGAGCCCTTATACAGTATTTTGTACAGATAAGGCATCTTTTAAACAAACTAAGGGGGCAACAAAATAGAATCTGCAAAGGTACACTGGTTATATGGAAGGGTTATTACCCAGCCTTCTATAATAATAGAGCTATAAAATAGTTAAAGAGTTAACTTTGCACACTCTGGACAGAGTGCCAGTAGGACTTTTAGGGGGGTTATTTATAAGAACGGCACTACTTTTGCCCAGGAACAGTAACACCTATAGCAGCCAATCAGCAGGTAGCATCACCTGTTCAAAAGCAAACATCTTATTGGTTGCTAGGGGTTACTGCTCCTGGGCAAATGTAGTGCCTTTTATTACATATGGGGGGGTTATTGTTTTTCCTAGGGGCAATTTTACTGTCTTGTAAAAAAAAAAAAAAAGAAGTCATCTCTATCCTCGGAGCATGGCTGTACAGGTACTATGATGTAAGTATGATTTACTACAGAAAGTAAGATTTATTACAGAGCGTGAATTCTCTACTTACCAGACTCTTGGAACCCAGAATCCAGGCTTCTTTTCCTCTGGTTTTAATTTCAGATTTAAATTTTTCGAAACACTGACATTAATTCTAAATATTCCATGACAGTCTTCCTAAGCATGAAAAAAAAAAATGATTCAGTAAGAATTCTGTATAATTTTAGAGATATTAACATTTCAATAAAACGAATAGTGAACCATCTTCAGATCGGAAATTATGTTTCTGATGTATTATGTACTGAAGGGGTTCAAATCAGTTGTTAGAAGCAGGATGGAAGTATTTTTTTTTATAAAGCACTTTGGCTCTACGTGGCTCAATGTAGTGACCCTAAACAAACATGCCATGGTGTAACATGTTTTCACTGGTTACACCAAAGTCAGCCTGTGTCCTGTCATCTATTTTGGTTTTGCTGCAATGAGTTAGACAG
This sequence comes from Xenopus tropicalis, assembly GCF_000004195.4. Classification (NCBI taxonomy): domain Eukaryota; kingdom Metazoa; phylum Chordata; class Amphibia; order Anura; family Pipidae; genus Xenopus; species Xenopus tropicalis. The sequence continues at coordinate 120,357,990 of NC_030678.2, read as the reverse complement.
AATGCCAAACACAGAGATGCAGTATACCTCTGCTGGGTAATCCCCATGTTTGTCTGTTTTTTCTGGTTTTCGGTGCTTTGGGGGCAAAATACTCCAAAATGGCATTTATTTAGATGAAAGTGGTTCATCTCATTTAATATCTGTACCAGATCATGACATCCCATATATTTAAAAGAAAACATGCTAGGACAATATTGAAGGTGTTCTTAATTAACAAGAGCTATTGGTATAGTGATAAACTACACAGACAATCCAGCATGACCATAACAGAAATCAACCATGCCACTTTTAATTATTTGTCATTCTCTGGAATCTCCCAGGAATCTCCCTAATATTTTTATATATTATACCCTAACTGTCTCTAGCCTTCTAGCCACCCTCTTGCCAGTACTGTTGAATCATCATTGTGATGAAGCACATCTCTGTTTAAAACATGGGGCAATGGTCGACAACTGGCTGGTAAAAATTGGACTTGCTGCCAATTGAGAAGATAGGAAGGTGGTAACATTTTTAACTTATGGTTATGAAAATCAACACGCTAACAAGGTAATACTAAGCCTTCCTTTTATTTAGCAGAAGGCATATTAAAAATTCAGCAGTGTATTTTCTTGTAAACTACTGCATTGCTATTTTGTGCTCCTAATGTTGCTCTAATGGGTTCCTATAACCTGTACTTTTTAAAGGCTATTTTACCCTGAGTTCACTCTTTTGTTTCAACTTCCTTGTTCACAGTAATGTGGCAATTCCCTCAAACTCAGAATGTATTGGCTCTACTTAAATGTTACAGCACCTCTTTGCCAAATGTGTTTCAGGCATAACCAACACCACCCTTGATCATAGGCATAATACAAATCAGTGCAAACACTGCTTATAAAGAAAGAGGGACAACACCCTCTAGTGACCATAAAAACATTACACACAAGATCATATTAGAACAATAACTGAATCATTATCTCATGCATACACTAATGGATTAACGGTAAAATACATCAGCCCATTAAAATATTTATAGTTAAATTGTAAAATACAAGACTGGAGGTCCTCTAAAGTAAATATTCAATATGCTTCCTGTAAATGAAGGGGGTGCACTACAATCACTGTGACACTTGCTTTACAGCTAAAATGTCATCCAGTCGGTGAATAAGCATCAACACCCCCATCCTTAAGTCAGTGTGTGGTGTGCCCCATGTATTGTTTCCTGCAGTGTTACAATCCAAAAGATAAATAACCCATATGGAGTTACAATTTGCATAAAATGTATTAGTGTGCTTTTACTGCTAGATGTAGACTCAAATTTGGTACCCACCATAATGCATAACCTTGCATGTCTTACATAAGTTCTTACCATATTTATATGTACCCTTAACAGATACCCAATTGGACTGTTGAGGCAATTTTCACAATGACACTCTTTGATTATACCTATGATTAAGGAGTGGTTACACTTGAAATGCATAAGGCTTTAGCCAAGAAGCACTGCAACTTTTACAGCTTACTTAATTTTAACTAAAATTTGATCTCAACGGGAAATGCAGTTGCGGCCTAACTTTTCTTTTTTTTGGAAAACTCTGTGGTTATGAGCATGATATGAGTATGATATAGACAGTGCTGAGCTGTGAGCAGCTTTTTGCTTCTAGTAATGTTGGAAATACATGTAAATATTTCTTCTTTAATAATCATTCTCTAGCACGTGTTCACCGCAAATTTTACTCTAATTGACCTTTATACAGGGTGTTTCAGACAGAGTTTATAGCATTCAGGGCATATCTCATCTGGGCCTTCAGGTCCAGCCCCACCATGCTCGAATCCCCCAAAATAAACACAGTTTAACCTCTAGGTAACCAAATATTATTAACACAGCACATTTGAATTATAATTCAGTTAGTATCTTATAAACTCACAGTTACAAGTAAATAAGTCATGTAATGCTAATGCAGCCTTTGAAAGCTTTCCAAACTTGTTCTCACAATACATTGCTTACCCTGGTGAGTATGTGTGGGTCATTGCACTTTGCCAGTTTCCCTGCAAAGAGCTGCACGCCAAAGCTTGCAAACACAAGCATCAGTGTCAGCAGAAGAATAGAAACCTGTAAAATATGTATTATTAGCATTGGGTGGAAAATGTTTAAAGCTAATATTATATATTTCAGACCCTTTTGAAGACACCAGTTTTCTTCAACCCTTTTGAAGACAGCAGTTTTCTTTCAATATATGTTAAACAAAAAGGACACATGGATACATTAGGATGAATTATTAATGTATTATTTGTAAACTAACAGGTATGTCACTGCTACTTTTTTCAATTATTCAAAACATACTGCCTGGGGAATATATTTAACATTACATCTGGATGGTTCACATATAGACAAATGTTAGCACTAGTACAGTTATAGGACCCATTATCTAGAATGCCCGGGACCAAGGCTATTCCGTATAAGGGGTCTTTCTGTAATCTCCATACCTTAAGTCTACTAAAGTCTACTATTATTTAAGATTTGGCACCTGTGTCCAAGATAACTGGGTGGGATATCATTCCCCATTGGCCTAGAAGAATTATTACCATTTTCTATTAAGCTTTAATATAATGACTAGAAACCTGTAGCTTTTCCTCTTTGGTCTCCACTTGCTGAACAGGGTGGATATCTGCTGGGAAGCCTGGGACAACAAGGCCCCAGCATAAAATGTGCCCAAAAGTAACTATCCCTTTAGTGTAAGTCAGGGAACAGGGACCATGTGAAGGAGGTAACAAAAAACGACAGACTAGCAACTGTATAGTATAGCCTAGGAGTATAGGCTAGACAGATTTAGTTATAAAGAGCAGCACTGAGCTGGAGGTAGTTCTCCCAAGGCAGCACTGACCTTAAAAAAAAAAGAGACCACAAAGACTTAAGAGCATATTTATTATAGTATATTAGCCAACATCACCAGTGATATTGCCCATAGCAACCAACCAGATCCGTAGGTTATCTACTTCATGGATCTGCTGTAAGTACAACCCTGTGGTTATATGGTAAATAATTACATGCTTTAATGTTTAAGAACCACTAGCAGCCTAACACCTGATTTGTGCAGCTGAGAGGTGTAGTTTCCCAACAACTCCCTTCATTCACACATCATCACAACAACACATCAGAGAGAGAGAGAGTCTGAATGTAAAGAATGCTTTAGCTAAGATAGAATTGCATTCTGGGCCAAGATAAAAGTTACACAATTTTTATCTTCAAACTTTGCATTCACAGCCACCCAGTCTCCAGCTCCTCCTCCAGTAGGTGTGATAACATACACATTCCCTGACCCAAAGATTCACACAGCAATAAGAGGACAAATATAATGCAGTTAATTTTTAGCACATTTTGTCAAGAGAAATTTTGCGATGACATTAAACATACCAGAAATATTTCTTTAAACCCACTGAAAAGTTCCCGTACGACTTTCCTCATCTGTGGTACAAGCTTGAATATTCTCAGTGGTCTCAAGCAGCGCAGCACCATTAATAGTTGGGTTCCAGATTTTGCGGGAACATAATTAGGCATCCAGCATAAGAAGATTAAACTAACCTTTGTAAATGCAAAGAAACAGCATTTGAAGCCAACTCTTATTAAAAATACATTTTTATCTATGAATAATACAAAAAAAATAGTATATAAAGAAAAACAGTGGAAAAAAAATCCCACGGAAAAAAAACCCAGCATGTCCTATTCATTCAACTATCCCTTTGTCTATATACTGTATGTAAAGCTTAAAAATAATGATATCTGACCATGTATTGCTTGAGCAGCAGGATATCTGACCACTTATCCTATGGGATGATATAATGGATATAAGTACAATTTGGCCACACATATGAATGTCCAAACTGTATACAGTGCATTGGTCTAATTGGCTAGATTGCTTCCAGAAGTGTAGTATATGTGGGTACGTATAGTTCTGTGGCTGCCTTTAGACACAGATGATTTTCTGTGGTTGCTGGTTAACTGTGGTACAATTAAACCAGTTTAAATGACCAAAATTTTATAATTCTGTCAAAAAATGTCAATAACTTAATTAATGCAAAATATTTATATTGCATTAAATCCTTATGGCAAGACTGACTTCATCAAAGCAGGACAGTTGGCAAGGTGGCAGTAGGTGCAAATGTGCTTTATTTGCAACAGGAAGTACTGACAGGCACAATAGTGCAACTATATGGAAGTGCAAAAAGTATATTTTAACACAAGTACCTGATGAATGGGGGTTTTATGCATGACTGACTGCTGGGAAATATGGATGAATGGAATGGAACATCAATGGAAGTAGAATTTTTGCTACTTACAAGATAAATGAAGATATCCATAACACCCCCAAAGTCTCGTATAACAGCCGTTGGAGTAAAAAATAAGCCATCTGCCATAATCTTCAAGTTCAGTTCAATGCTCATGAATATGACAAAAACATATTCTGCAATCTAAAAAACAAGACAGCAAAGATCTAATGAGAATTTATCAAAATACAGCAAAATAAATTTTTGTTTTAAATAGAAAGGTATTTGTACCTGTAACGTGGGGGTGTGCATTACTCTTCTAAAAGGAGATTCAAACATCATTGATATGCAGGAACATATGGTAACAACAATCATAACCCAGTCTAGATAGGTCACTAGTCCCAACAAATCACTGCAGAAACATAAGTAGTAATTAATTAGACAATAGCATTTTAATTACTGTGACTGAAAAAGCATTAAATAAAGAATACAAACCTTATTTTACTATGTATTCCATGCTTTTCTGCTTTAGAAAATGTGCCACTGAGGTATCCAGTATTAAGATTTAATAACCTCCAATCCCCACTGATTATCCCCACATTATATACTTTCCCTTATCTTTGCTATACAAAGTATGGACCTGCTAGGGTTCTGCACATTCTGGTGTAAGCCACTTATTATAATTTGCTAAGCTGCATCAAATACCTTAGTCTGTTTTCCTTAGACAAAATCCTGACAATTTCGGCCAATTACATGGATTAGGCCCACATAAGGAGCAGCCTGTGTCCCGCAGTAATGTATATTTTATGGCAAGTAAACAAAAAAAACCTATTTTATTGATGAAAAGAGGACCAACTACAGCTAGAAAAAGCCAAAGAAAATGACTGACAAAAGATTTATTAAGAATGAATGGGAGAGCTTTAGTTCAGATGGCTTAAAAAGGCTAAAAAAAGATGAAGGCAGTGAATTGAAGAGATTAAAACATACATAAATGGTGGGGCTAGATACAACAAATGTGAAATGAAGGACAGAAATGATGTGATGTTGTCAAGGAAGTTTTCGATTCAGATGCAGCTTTGCATTACATTTGTTTATTCTGAAATCAGTCAACATATTAGGTGGGTATAGCAATGCCAAGCCATCACTAAGCTTCCTAATAGGCAGCAATGGTAACAACACCCTTAATTGACCAGTACTGGAAAGCAGTATGGTAGCTGTTACGCCTACCCTTGGGTAGCTACGGATAGCTACAATGGGACATTTCTGGAATATAAACCATACCTACAAATTAATTATTTATATGGTATGCAGTGTAATTAAGGAAGTTTGTGTTGTGAACATGTGTTTTTTTTATTTGCATATAGCGATTTCATATGAGTGGGGATGTATCATGGAAATAAAATTTTTATATGTTTTTTTAATCAAATGGAAGTAGAATACTTTCTTAATACAATCAATTAAAAATTATGTAATGTTTTTGAAATAATCAAGTTCATCTTCACCCTCCCCTTTGTTTGTCTCTCTACATGCAGCTTGGTGTAGGATTTAGTTTTTCTGACATTTAGCTTTAATACATCATTGGACTGTGGTACCTTAAACTGCCTGTTGACAGAGGGGCATAATGAAGAGTTAATTGATATTCCATTTTAGTTACCCATCCAGGGTTCAAAGACCCTGATAAGCAAAATACAGTGCTACAGTTATATGCAAAATTTAGGGCACCCTTTCCAAATTATATAATTACTTCATTTTGTAGTAAACAACTACTGTAGTAATCAAACTGTTAAAAAAAAACAACATATTTGATAATGTTAATGTACAGTTACATTTTATTGCACCAGAAACAAAGAAAAAGTTTTTCCTGTTATCCAATGATAAACTATTTTTGTATGGCCCCTGACTCCAATTGCCTTAACAGCCATTGTTGATAATTTCAGAGTTTAATAAAATAATCCCTGACACCCCAAACTTTGTCAATCACCAACCATGGGCTCCTTTAAGCAACTGAGGGAGGATCTGAAATGATATCTATATTACAGATGCAGCCAAGTGCCTTTACCATTTTGTTGCATTATGTCTCTTCCAGTTAATGCATGAAAAAAAACATACCAAAATTTGCCACCAGGAGGCACATAGTCTATGGTGTTTTCTATTGTGTTTTACTGGCAAGTCTTTGCACTCTAGCACCATCTAGAGGCAGGATTTAACACTCAAAAATTTTTGTCTGGACATGGTGAGACAAAATGTGATAACTCACTGGCTGCATCTGTATGTCAAATTCACAAACAAAACAATACAAGCATAATTATTCCAATTTAGGAAATAAAGCTTCAGAAACAGACTGAATAAATGTATAAACACTGCTTACTAAAGTTGATGATATTTGGTGTTTTTCACTGCTCCTGTAACAGGATCTGTCTTTGAGCTGTGCAGAATACAAAAAGAAGTAATAGCAATCAGAAATCAATGATTTAGTTTTTAAGCTTCATAAACTCAATGCAGTAAAATATGTGTTACTGTTAAACTTCTGGGCACAGATAATAATTACTGTACAGTATATTATCAAAGCAATCAGTAGAATACTGTATATAACATTTTCTTATAAAACTAATAGGGTTTTGTAACAAATACTGTATTTACACAGAGATGAACATAAATAACAGTATAATTATACTTTTCAGTTATGTGTAGACAGCATAGGTTCAAGTAAGGTGAAAAGGAGATGAACGAATACCATTCAACCTTTCAATGGCAATGGACTTTTTCATGCCACACCATGTGTTTCTTGGCAACAGGTTATTGAGGGGGAAACTTGAAGTATGAAATCCATGACACTGACTTTAAAGCAAAGGTGTGGGATCCCTTATCTGGAAACCCGTTATCCAAGTTCCAAATTACTGAAAGGCCATCTCCTATAGACTTCATTATAAGCAAATAATTCTAATTTTTAAAAATCATTTCTTTTTTCTCTGTAATAATAAAACAGTACCTTGTACGTGATCCCAACTAAGATATAATTAATCCTTATTGGAGGCAAAACAAGCCTATTGTGTTTATTTAATAAATGGTTTTTAACAGACTTAAGTTATGGAGATCCAAATTACGGAAAGATCCCTTATCCGGAAAAACCCAGGTCCCAAGCATTCTGGATATCAGGTCCCTTACCTGTACTATACTAACAGTTTTTATGTTATTTTAGACAGTTCTTGCCAGTAAGACTGCTTACAATGATGTATTGCTCCCTTACCCACTGTGATATGTGCTAACTGAAAGATGGAAAATGGGCAGCAGGTATGGGACTGGGACGCTACACCTGAGTTGTGTATATTTATGTACTTGTCTTCCTCCTGTCATAAACATGATCCTCATGTACTAACACTGGGCAGATTTGCTTGAGTGCAATAACATACCGAACTGTATTTTTTATTATCCTACCTATACTAGACAGCTCTTTGCTCACTGTTTGCTCCTGCACTGGGGCAAATTCGGGCAGGGTTAGTAAAAGAGTCCCATTTGTACAGCCTGATATATGTGCATGCCCAAGAATATTTTTTTCCTGTATATTTTTTGTTTCATTCACTTTCAGTTGAGTTCAAATATGCATACGATATAGGTAATGTTTTCCTATTACAATAACAAGTCTGACCAGGAAGGTGAGCCACATAAAATGGGCAGCAGAAAATCTAATTATCCAGACAACATGTAATTATAGAATAACTGGCAGCAGTGTATGCAAACTATAATGTCGCCCCAGCCTTCACCTGCCAACATAGCATTTACTCTAGGGTACAGTTACAGCCTAACAATTGCTCTTCATGCCTCCTGCTAAAGGCATATAGATAAAGCTTGGCCAGAATCATTTTGCAGATGGCCATATCAAAGACTTTAAAATGTGTATGTGATAAACACACTGCAAATATTTATCAGGATCAGGAAACCAGTTTCTGTGTGCTTCTGTGGGATGTTTGCATAGGAATGAATGCAGCAGGATGTTTAAAGTACAACTATAGTCTGCATTCTCTAAAACCATAGGTGCCTGGTGCAGCCACAAAAAGCCTTCCAGACAACTAATCACGGGGTCAAAAACTGACCTTAACAACAGAGATTGTGACCTAGCATCCACTGCACCAGGCAACTGCTTTCTGTATTTACTAAGAGAGTTTTTACAATCACTGTATACAATAAAGATTTACACAAAGAGCACTAGGAAGCATGAAGGCATTGCCAATACATCACCATCATCATATGTGGCCCATGACAATCACAACTGGAAAGATTCATTTCTAATCCCCTGACCAGCTTACAGTACCTACACATGGCAGCCTGAGGAGAATCATTAGCGGCTTTGCTAGAGAGGCAGACCTTATATTTTTGAAGGTGTCATATACTATCTATAAATAATCCCATAAAAATAATGAGTGTCTGTCCGAAAACTTTAATAGGGCATAAATTGCTATATTCATTTTATTTTGTTTAGGACAGCTAAGCCTCTTACACCACAAAGTGGCACGTGTCATATTCCGTGTGTGAATATGGTATAAGACATGTAACAATACACACACAAACTTAAAACAGGTATTAAAGGGGTTGTTCACACAAGAAGTTAACTTCTAGTATGCTAGTATGCTACTGAATTCTAATTCTAATCAACTTTTTAGTTGGCCTTCATTTTTTTCCTTTTCATAGTTTTTCATTTATTTGCTATAATTGTATTTTTACTATTACTTATTATTACTCATCTTTATATTCAGGCCAATTCCTGTTCATATTCCAGTCTCTCATTCAAATCAATGCCTGGTTGCTAGGGTATTTGGACCATAGCGACCAGATAGCTGCTGAATTCCAAACTGGGGAGCTGCTACATAAAAAGCTAAATAATTCAAAACCACGAATAAAAATCAAGACCAACTACAAATTGTCTCAACATTTTACTCTTTACATCATACTTAAAGTTAAAGGTGAACAACCCCTTTCATTCTGTGATGAAAACATGTTGCAGGCAACACACTACAATGGGAGAAAAAGGTGTGCACTATAAAAACCTGTTGTACATTAATGATAAGGAGAACTTTTACACAACAATACAAATATTTTGTATGTACTGGGAATGCAGTAGGAAATGACATCTATTCCTCACCACAGATTAATTACTGTTTACAGCCAAAGATGATTCCGCGATTTCACTGAAATTGTGCCGCCGCATATGCCATCCCACCGGCGATTTACATTTTCGCTGGTGGGATGGCATTTCGGGGAGATTAGTCACCTCGAACAGGGAGATTTGTCGCGGGCGACTAATCTTCCCGTGTGACAGAGCCCTAAAGATATTTATAGTAGCTCATACTATTGAAAAAACTTTCTTAAAGGAGAAGGAAAGGTAAAAACTAAGTAAGCTTTATCAGAAAGGTCTATGTAAATACAGCTATAAGCACTTACAGAAAAGCTGCACATGTTCTTCGGTATCAGACGTCCTCTCTCAGAAAAATGGTTCATTCCAGGGGTCAGAGTCTGGGCAGTTCTCTCCCCTCCCATAAGAATTCATAAAACTCACTCCCCCCTCCCTTAGGAATGTGTAATCTAAGCTATAACTAGACTGCAAGCAGGAAGCTATGAAGACCAAGTGAAAATGGCAGCTGCAATCCTAAACAAACAGAGAGTGCTTCTAGGGCTCTTTACTCAGGTATGGTAAAGCTTTCTGCTGAATAAATACAGTGTTCCAGGTGGCACTAATGTGGCTAATCTATTGGCACTAAAATGCCAAAATGACTTCTCCTTTAAGGTTCTTAATAAACAAGGTATAGGATTCATTATTCAGAATGACTGTGGCCTGGAATTTTCCAGATAAGGAATATTTCTGAAATGTGGAGCATTATGTTTAAGTTTTTCATAAATAAATAGCCTTTGGACTACTAATAATATTTAGACATTAAAACAATAGGATTGTTCTTCTGCCAACATAAACTTATCCTACTTTAGTTAAAAAGTTGAAGTCCTCCCAAAATCACAGGAAGGCCATCTCCCATAGAGTCTATTAAAAGCAAATCATTTTAAAAAATGATTTCCTCTTTCTCTGTAATAATAAAACAGTACCTTGTACTTGATCCTAACTAAGCTGCATGAATCTATATTGGTGGCTGATTATTACGTATGGTGATCCAAATAACAAAGAAAACCCCTTACCTAAAAAATTATAAAATTTCCCTTTATGTAAAAGGTACAAGGGTGATTACAGAAGTAATTTACATATGACATAAATGACCGAGCAATATATGCTTATTTACGAGCATTCTCATTGGATGTTTTTCAGGAAAGACCACTAAAAAGTGAATGCAATTCACAAAATGTGTTTTATACATAGATTTTGGGCTGAATGTGTACAAACTAAAAAGTAAAAAAGACTAAGGCTCAAAGTATACTTAAATTCCCCAATAATTCCAAGCTTTTAAAATAATATAAAGAAATTAAATGTCATTCCTGTATTCCACTAGTAGAAGAAACTATTGACCTTTTAAAAGTCAGGTTAGCACAATAAATCACCCATTTTCTAGAAGCTATTATTCCAGAATTATCTTTGCATAACTGAAAAGGTTATAGAACAAGTATCGTATTTAACTCTGGGTGTCCCATTTTTATGCATTATTCACTTGAAAATAAATGTCAGGGACTTTACCTGCAAATAAAGATTCATGAAGCGCTGTGATATCTTTTAATAAACCAACATCACATTTATTTGTACCTTAATGTTTAAATGCAATCCCTTGCCCAACATGCAAGGTTCTTCATGCTTGTTCTGGTTGGTACACTTTAAGTATTATACGATTACATTAGTAAAAATAACAAACAGGATAGGGTTGATGGCACATGGGGAGGTTTCCCCGAAGGTATAATAAAGCCAGAGATGATGTGCCCAGTACTGCCCTGGGCAATGAACACAAATTAGTGAGTAAAGAATGGAGATGCTCCCAGAGGGTATAATTAAGCACATTTAAATAAATATATATATATATATTCGCACACTCTACATACATTTACACTAATAGTAGTGACACCAACTTTGTGGATGGCACCCACCAAAAGTTCTCCCTGTATCAACCATTTTGTGTTACATACACACAAAAAATGGAAATGTAATAAAGGTTTCAAATTTTGCACCATTTGTGCCACATACATATAAATATATACCACAGAAATAACAAAGACACAGATGTCTGACCATACTTGCTGTAACTTCAGGAAACCTGAAGACATTTACTTACGCATTAAATCGTGCCCGAACTATTACCCTGCAGAAGTTTCGGAACCGGTGTTCACGGCCAACTATAAACAGTGGCTTATCAAAGTATGGGTGGTTTTCTCTTAACTCTTCTTCCTGCACTTTCCTTTGCACAAGGAGAAATGTGGAAACATATTATTATTCCTTAAGCACAGGAAAATCATTATAGACTATTGATTAGAGGAATACAAATACCTTTTCATTTCTGCTTGTTCTTTTTTTTCCTGGATCATCTTGATCTCACTGTCTTCCCTCTGTGCATTTCTGTATCTGACTGTATTGGAGTGCTGGAGTTTTGAACAAATGATATCGCTTAGATAGATATGTTACTATTTGTGTACAATACAATACAATAAATCACATTGTTTGTTTATGTATCCAGTAAGGTGGCATCCACCAGCTTTTCATACAACTCAGTCTACACCTGGAATTGGTTTTTAAACAGAATGCATATATATGTTTTTAAGTGACTGTGTATAGTGTTGTGTGCTCTGCTCAGCAGCTCATAGACTATATACATTTAATGGAGCTCAACATGTTAACTGTCCAATGAAACTTTTATGAATATGGATACAATTTATATAGATGGAACAGCTACTAGACATTGCCTCCAAGTGCAGAGCTACAGTAAATGAAACACAAATGAGTATACCTTAAACTTAAAGGAGAAGGAAAGGCATTTTGGCATTTTATTGCCAATAGCTTATTCACATTAGTGCAAGCTAGAACGTTATTTTTATACTGTAGAAAGCTTTACCATAAACAGGCCTAAAAGCTCCCTCTGTTTGTTTAAGATAGCAGCTGCCATTGTATCTTGGTCTCAGTAACTTCCGTGCTGCAGCTCAGATTACACATAGTTGGGCAAGGGGAGCAAATTCTGATGGGAGGGGGAGGAGGAGAGGGAGAGAGGAGCAAACTGAGCAGACTCATGCCATGCCCTGAAGGATTTTTCTGAGAGCAGGAAGTTTGACAAAGAAGAATGTGTACACAAATGAAGACAAGAAATCCAGCATTTCTGTAAGTGCTTATGGCTGTATTTACATAGACCTTTCTTTTAACGCTTACTTAGTCTTTACCTTTCCTTCTCCTTTAATAACCTTAATGGTGGTTTTGGGGTTAAAAATTCTTACATCCTTAAAAGTGGTAGTCCTGCAATATATAATTAATTGCCCTTGCATGCCCTGCAAAATCTGTTGTAAACAATATGTAATAAATGAAACTCACGTCTTGTGTCAGTGTTTCCAGAGACTTCCCCCTGCTGATTCTCTGACTGTTTGATCCATGTCTTAGTGATCTGAAGCAATCAAGAAAATACAAGTAATGTGAGATATTATGGATTAGCCCTCAACTCATGTGTGGCGTAAATGCATGGGAAATGAAGGAAATAGCTACATATCCCACAAGGTATTGTAGAATAAATAATTACTTATCAGGTCATATAATGAAGGGTTTTATATAGTCTTAAAATAATATATAATTTATAATAATAAAGAAAAATACTTTCTTTAAAATAATAGCCCTACTGCATTAGAAAGGTGCATTTATAGTAATAAGGCTTATACAGGATATTTACTGGAAGTGTTTTCATCTGGCAGTGGGGTGTGTATTATTCTATATCCTTTTCATGGGATTTCTGTATGAAATTACAGTATAATAGTACATTCTAGAAAGCTAAGACTGGCCTGAGGCGGCTTTGCTGGCTAAATATACCTCCGTTCTTGTCTTATGTGGTGCTGCACACTCAGTATTGATCTCTCCTTTGCAGGCTGTCCTTCAAAGGATCCACTCAGCATGCGCTGTCTTGTGCAATCTCTAAAGGAAATGATTTGCAAAGGAAAATAAATTAAACAGTGGGACATGAAAAGGTACAGCAACAGAGGCTGTGCTTTAAGAAGTAACTTCTGGATACACACAGCCCTTGTGATGTTTCTTCTGAAAAAAATATGTCACCAAAAAGACATGGTATTACAGGGCATGGATATCTCTATAACTAAATACAGTGTTACTAGTGGGCCACAACTAGAATTCTCTATACAGAAAATCCAATAATTATTACCAGATTACAATAATATCTTTTCTTGTAGTTTTAACTTAAAACAGATTTGGAAGTATTAATGCAATGTCCCACACTGTAATGGTTCTTCTGTACTGTCTAAAAATGCTGCTATGATTTATTAACTTCAGCTCAATTAGACTGAAATTCTGCAGGAAAACATGTTTGTTTTTCTCCTGTTTTTAATTAAAGCTCAATATTTTTTCTGTACAAACTGTATAAGTCATTCTTCTTGTTGCTAAGGGAGTGTCCTCCAGCCTTCCAAAGGCAACACATTATTTACACTTAGGTAGATGACTATTCTTTGCTTCCCTATACCTTTGCACTGTAAAAATTTCAGTTGCACTGTATAATCCCCCACAACATCACCTGTTGAAGGCACTGCAGCTTACCCAACCTCCCCATGCAGTCATACCCCAAAATGTTAATGTAGACAGAGCCATACTGGGGTCACCAATGTGGCACTACCCTATAGAAAAAAATGTATGTAGACCGAAGAAATTCTGTATATCAGTTAGCGGTGTGAGATGTTGCTTAAATAAATGACACTGTTCCACATAAAGCTTTGTCCTACGATATGCCTGTAATGCTGGAGGAACAATGTTTAGGGGCTGATTTACTATCCTTTGAGCTTTATATGTTGTATTCATCCTGATGCAGGACTTTGCAAAGCCTTTTAGGGTATGTACACCTACAAATATGTAACTGCTCAGGGTACTTTCCTAAGCAATTTTGCAATGTATGGTTATTCATTTTTTCCAAAGCTATTGAGCTGTTTATTAACTGTTGATATAATGAATTTTTTAACAACTGCGCCACCTGCTGGCTATTCCTCTGACTGTACAATCGGAGATATGTATGTTCAGAAGATAAATAAAGAACTGTTCTGATGTTGCTCTGCTCTGAGCTCCTGCATATGCATAATTTAACTTTAACATTATTTTGGCCAAATACCTTTTAGAGCATTTATGTTTCTTTTAAAGCAAAAATTGACTTATCATTAATTTATACCATCAAGTTGCAAATCTGCAAAGATGACTGTGTTCACAATGGATACTCTTAATAATAAGGCTAGATCCCCTGCTTATCTCATCAGAGCTTTTCCTAAAAGCTCTGCAATTTCATAGTTATTTTGTTCAGTCTTTTATCCCCAGCACCATTGGCATCTGTGATAAGACTGTTTTCTTTCAGTTTTGCTATCTGTTGTACCATTCCTCCCATGTCAATGGCTTGATTTTGCAAGGTTATAACATAAGGATGCCTCACTGATGTTAACTACCACCTATCTTCTCTTGATCCAGCCTTTCATTATCAAATATTTAAATACTGTTTAAATGTAATGCTATTTTTAAATCAAGCCTTTATTCCTAGAAACATCTAATACCAAAATCAGCCAGCATCAATTTCATACTGCACATCAGACCAGAAGATTATTGTTTATAATGCCATGTTTGTCAAATAAAGCTGACATTCATATAGGCCCAAGGCAGGCAGATTTATAACTGGGCAAAATACTTTCTGTGATTTAAAGCTAAGTTACTATAGGTCCTTGTCTAGTAATGATTCATGAGTAATTAAGAAACAGTATTACCTGAGGATTTTATTAACTGCAGTTTCCTTTTCCAGAAGATTCCTTGCTCTTATACTAAACACTGATTTACGAAGCTGTAAGGCAAAAAAAGAACATTATAACTGCTGCATTTATCTCTGTTTACTGTTACCACACACCAGATTGTATAAAAGGCTATAGCTGCTTAGATGAGCAAAAACAAGCATTTGTTGGAATTCAGGACTTCAAAAACATTCTGTAGGCCCTATACTTATTATTTATTAGGCAATGATGATACAACTGTAAGGAGACAACAAACTATAGGGGTCATTTACAAACATACAACAAGTTCGGGATGCATAGATGGAGAGCACACATAGTTCATTAAAGGAAAACTATACCCCCAGAATGAATGCTCAACCAACAGATAGTTTATATCATATTAAGTGGTCTATTAAGGAATCTTACCAAACTGGAATATATATATTTGATCTACTGTGTGATCTCCAAGGGAGCACACAGCCCATCACTAAATGTTTGCTTAAGACAAAAAAAATAAAATATTTATATATATATATAAAATATTGAACAGTGACGGCACTCAAAGGATTTGTGTATCAGAAGTGAAAATAATATTATTATTTTCACTTCTGATGCGCAAATCCTTTGAGTGCCGTCACTGTTCAATATTGTACAAAACCTTAGCTCTGGCATCAAGGTATCACCAAATTGTATGGGTGTGCTCCCCACTCTGGACTGTATATATATATATATATTTTTTTTTTTCTTTTTTGTCTTAAGCAAACATTTAGTGATGGGCTGTGTGCTCCCTTGGAGATCACATAACGAGAAATAATGCAGCTCTAACTGTCACAGAAAGAAGTATGGGAGTAAAAGACAGAACTTAGAGAACTATAGAGACCTACATTGTTTGTGGGTATATTTTTCCTTTAAGGTAACTGGATTCAAAATACACCTGCACTTGCATATGGCTGGCAATACATCCATAATTACTCTTCTAATGGATGGCGTGCAACTGCGCATACTCATGCACTGAACCCAGGAGCTACTGCCACCTTGGACCTGGTGGTAGCTCCACGGTTCTCATGGTGGGTTGAATAGGTGCACCAGACATTTTTCTAGCGAATTAGATAAAAATGTTGTTTTTAATTGCATTTGAATTTTGAATCAGCACAATTGCAGTGGACCCTTGGAAAATAACACTGGAATTATGAGTAACAGACATGGAGATTTACATCTGAAATTGCACACAGCACTTCACAAATGACCCCTTATGTATACCATAATTTAGTGCCTTTCCTCTGTTAAGGAGAGTAGAAATGATAGGTGCTTGCGTATGGCGTATATTTTAAGCAAGCCGAAAAATGCTTGCTGAAAATACGCGCCATGAATGAAATACGCTCGGGTGCAGGCACATGTAGCCGTAATCTGCATAAAAATGCGAGAGAATGCAAAGTCTTGCGTTTTATGCAGATAACAGCTACATGTGCCTGTACCCGAGCGTATTTCATTCATTTGATTGCAGGCACAGGTAGGACCACATGGCGTGTATTTGTGGCAAGTGTTTTTTGGCTTGCCGAAAATATACGCCATACACATGGTGTGGCACCAGCCTTAGTAACTCCACTATCTGTTGCAATACCTTTCCCATGTGACCAGACATAACAATATATGTATATTAGGCTAATGCCACGCGGGCACATTCTCGGTAAGCCGAAAAATGATTGCCGAGAATGCGCCCCGCTACTGTAAATTCAGTCTTCCTTGTGCCTGCACCCAACTGAATGGAATACGCTCGGGTGCATGCACATGTAGCCGATATCCGCTAAAAAACAAAAGACTTCATATTTTTGGTGGACATCGGCTACATGTGCATGCACTGGAGTGTATTTCATTCATTCAGGTGCAGGCACAGGCATTTTTGACCGTATGGAGTGTATTCTTGGCAAGCGTTTTTCGACTGTGGCATTAGCCTAAATGAGAGATATGAAGTCTCATTTACAAATGCATTGCAATGTTCAAAATGCACTTTTTGGAAGCAAATCCTTATGATTTTTTTCTTGAAATGGTATCCTGTGTTATCCAATAAGTGGTTATTTTAGAAGCTTCTATTTCTATAACAGGTCATGTAAGTTGTACTGTGACACAGAATTCTGATAATTAACAAATTATGCGTCTGCATACTACTCAGTGCAAAGAATAAAATAGCTTTCCTTCTTTGATCAGAAACTTTACTTTTCCTTTTTGGGTCCCTTTGTGGTCAACTAATCAGCTAGGAGATGCCTGACTGTGTTTCTCAGTTGTTACTGACTGGAAATCCTACAAAAAGCTCCAAAACAGCATTGAAAAAAAAAAAAAAAAAAAAAAAAGGATTTTGTGTTGTAACATAATGGATGTTACAATGATTTAGACTCTCAACTCTCTCTAAGGCAGTTTAAAAACCAGTGGTCATGCCAACTTGGGAAGTGTACATGTTTCTGAGATATCAGTTCCTGTCTAATGTTTACTTGCATTTTATTAATGTAATTTAAATTTTTTTTTTTTTGTAGATTATTTTTTTTTTATTAAATATAATACTTTTGCATTGACAATTTTTTAACTTTATTAAATAATGTTCCCATTGCTATTTTTATGCAAAGCATTGAAACTGAAGCACTGAAAACTTTGGATTGCTTTTGATTAGAAAGGCCTGGGCATCTTGTAAAAATGGCAGAATGAACGGTGCAAAATATAGGGAAATGTGACAAGAGAACCCGCCAGTCTGATGAAAAATTGGAGCTTGGGTCAGGTTAATCTTTCAGCAGGCAGGTGAAGTGTAAAGTAATACCAGAGTGGATCATGAACAAAAAGGTTCATGTCCTGCAATGGCCCAGTCAAATGTCTGATCTTAGTCTAATAAAAAATCTGTGACATTATTTAAAAATGTAGAAGCACAAATGTCATCTGGATTAACCTTAAAGAACAATGCAAGTTAAAATCACTGTGGGGGGTGCTAATTTGTTAGGCATCCCCAATGATCCTATTCATTTCTCTTCTTTAAAAGAATGCACTGGCCCAGGACCATTTTGCACAGGGCAGCATTTTACCTCTTTTTCCCCAATGAATCCCTGCACTGAATGAAGGTGTATGAATCTACAGAAATCAGCATAGAATTGCTGTACCATGCATGTGCTTGCCCAGGCTGATGCAAAAGATCATGGGCTTCCACCCTTGACTCCCAAGTTAGCAATTAGAATGAATAGGGAGTGCCTAGCAGTGCAAAGTGTTTTTGGCTTCCATTGTCCTATAACCACCTGGAGCAAATCTGCCAGGAGAATGACACAAATGATTCCCAAACAGTGCACAAACAGAATAGTAAAGTGTGGCAAGTAAAAATAGAAGTGTGATAAAGAAATATATATGCAAACAGCATTTTCTTCTTTTTATAACATCATTTTGAGATTTGCCGTTTTCATTTAATTCATTTCAAAAGGGACACAAATGTAATGTAGGATTTGCCACTCAGTAAAATATGGAAACTAGTCGAGGGTGTAAATACTTTTGCAAGGTGCCATATATAATCATTTCTGTTTCCATTTTTTAGACAGTATTAGATATAACTGTGTATTCTGGTGAATCAGCCCAAACATCTCATTTTCTGCCAGGATCTGAAAAGGAAAAGGTCAGGCTTATTTCAGAGTGTGTTATCAATCTTGCACTAATTGCAGATTGAGCTTTCAAAGCCATAGTAACCAGGAAATAATTTAGCAGGTGTTTCACCTCCAAGTTACGCAAATGAGTGAAAAGATTGATTGAGGTCAGAAACAGTTTGATGCTGCATATAATAAGCAGCTATCACAGTGTTCCTTATTTAATGGGCACTATTCAATCAGTGTGCTTAAAATGGATTGATTGAATTAATAAGTGTGTTCCGCCAAGGTATTGTTTCTTTTCCTTTAAATGATGCACTCAAACCCTCAAATGAATATTTAATTGTAAGTTGGTCTGAATATGGCTGTCGTCAGGTAAGTCATCTTTCTAAAGCATACTGAGCAAAACATACTTTTTGGATTGTTATACCACTGAAGTATGCCTGGGAGGCAAAGATCAGCAGTACTATCTATTTTCAATCTATTTTAGGACTAGCTGAAAGTCAAGATGACTAATGTGGGAGCCTGGACACTTGTTTTCAAGCACTGTCTGCAACAATAAAAATGCTTGTTTGTATTTAATGTGGCAGCAATGTAATGAAAGCAAAACAGGTAAGGGTAATACACTAAGGGGCCTATTTATTTTGCTGTGTAAAAAAAGCCAACAAAATTCACCATACGTCGCTAGGCTTTGCCGCATAAAAAATTAATAATTTTGTAGACATTTTTCTTCCTACGCAACTTACGTAACATCTGGCATTCGGACGGTCAAAGCCGCCATTTATTTTACACAATTTTTTTTGGTGAATTTTGTTTTAAACAGTACAATAAATAGGCCTCTAAGTGCACCAATGAAAGGGGAAATTAAAGCAGAAGTTTGCTACTGGTCCAATACTCAATACCAGCAGATACCTTATTCTTTTCAGCTCCTTGTAAATAAACATTTGATTTGTTGCAAGGGGGTCATTAGACTTGGACAATCTGAGCCCCTTTAATTACATTACCATGCAAGGGAGGTGTGTTGGTGCAGATCCAACCATGTGATTATTTAACAATCATATGACTGAATTTTTTTTTCTGTTTGCAAGTGTCTTCCATGATTTCATGAGAAATAACAACGTGTCCATGAAAAGAATATATAAATATCCTTATTAAGTAGTTAGGCAGTTATGTGATCCTGAACCATATAGCCAGCTTCAAGCAGATTCACTGCTTGCCTATGGAATTACTGGAACAAACACAAATGCTCAATAGCACAAACAGGTATCTATACAATTCCAGCTTTGTTCAGAATACATTTTTTTTTGTGTACATTTTGATTAAAAAACAATGTCAACAATTTGTGTTGAAATAGATACAAAATACATCTCTGTAAAAATGTGCATAGGCTGTAATCTGGCATTATGCGCCCGGCTTTTCCCTTTCATGTCCCTCCTACGCATTTACTCCTTATCATGCAAATTGCTCCGTGGGATGAGTAATGCTTCTGTATGACACTACATTATATTATACAAGTTGTGTTCTGAAGTTCATAAAAGCATCAATGTGTGCATATTTTGAAACAATTACAAGTGCCTTTCATTGCTAACAAGAGTATCCAGAAATCTGTTATTAGGTGCAGAATATTCTGTTGCCTGGCTACTGTTAGCTCTGCTTAAGTCCCTAACTACCATATTTGTTGAATCAACACTGCCCCCAAAAATTGTATCCTGTAGGGCTGCATGTAATTTTTTTCAAGATCAAACCCCAATATGTAAAAAAAGGCACTAAGTTTGCAGAGGTGCAGTAATGATGGACTTTAGATTATGTACCAGGAACGGTGGCAGGCAACATACCAATTTGTATGATATACTTTAGCTGGAGTGGCTACTGCTAAAATAACAACTAGTTACACTTATAGCTTTTCCCGTTTTCTGTAGGACATACATTTAAGTAAACAGCTTGAATAGTTATTTGCTATAAGGAAATACAAAAACAAGTAAGTTAAGGAGTGTGTGACATAGTAACAAAAGTAAGATATCATCATACATTTTAATATCACATTTTCCTGAGGGAAACTGATGTTTGAATGCAACAGTGAAAATATTGTCATTATCTCATGCTGCATCATATACTGTATATTGCTTGCTATATCTTACTTTCCTATTATTGCAAATGTAATGATTGACATCAGAAAGCTATTCCTAGGGTATAAATTACCTTTTGGTCAATGTACTTATTCTCTTCTACTCCTGATCGTTTGGAATGATCACATGAAGAAGAAGAAGCAGATGGAAGCCTTCTTAATAAACAGCTTGTGTCTTGTTGCTGGCGGTCAATAAACTGCTTCATGAAACTCTCCCTTAAAGAAAATGTTGAATCATACTGATAAAACCACTGAACATTCAACAGCGGCAGAAAAGAAGAATACAAGTAATTTAATTATGAGTTAAGATCAATTGGCCTCATTTATATAGTGGTATAACATTAAATGCTGCATTTCCTTTGCCTTTATTATAATTAAAATGTATTTATAAAATGCCAGCATATTCTGCAGCGTTGAACAATAAATGGGAATATACATTAAACATAAAAGAAAACATACAAAACAATCAATAACCAATACAAGAGGCAAATAGAGCCCTGCTCAAAAGAACTTACAATCTTTAGCAGCTAACATACATATTTTAGTAAATTGAAATCTATTTTAATAGTAGCAGTTGCCCCTTTGGGTGTAGCAGGAGGAGGAAGACACATCAGAGGAGCCAGTATTAGCCTTTGGGTAAAACTGCATCACCCAGATGTGTTTAGTCAATCAACCATATACAGTACCTATTTCAATTTCACTTTACAACAGTTAATTGTATCCATTCCTTTGACAAAACAACACCACTTGGTGTAACTTCCAGAAAACTGAACTGAGCTGCTGAGTTAATATGCAACTTCTGCAACCCTGCAAGGTGCATGTATTCTTAATTTGAAAATACCTGGTAAACTTACTAAAGATGTTCATAATTAATGTAATGAGTTTAATTTCTTCTGGCAGTGGCATGGGCAGTTCAAAATCCTCAGAGCAATGATAAATAGGCCTATCACTAAAAGCAGTTAGCAGCTGTTTTTATTGATAACCTGGACACAGCTCAAAACTTCTGTACATAAAAATTATTTCACTTTATTAACATTTGTAGGATATTATAATTCACAGAGGAGTTTCATGACCGTATAAGACTGGTTGCTTTTATACAGTTCATGAAATTAGAAGGTGACATTTTATATCTTAATATTTTACAACTAGAGTACATTATTTATTATAATACACAAGTTTCAGTAAGTCGTGTGACACATATTAAATCAATAACCGATTATAACTCATGACATCACTAAGCAACATTAATAAGGATATAATTTACAAGATTTTCATGGCTCGTGTGTATTATATATTAAATAATGTATGGCTAATGTAAGGCTATTATAAGTCACTGAGGAGTTCCAAAACCATATAGAAGCTGTTGAGACAATCACTTATGACGGGTAAGTTCTGTATAAAGGGACACATAAAATCCCCCAGTGTCCCCTATAAAGACAACCCAAGGCAGGTGAGGTAGGAGATAAAGGTATAAAAATACTATATATGCAAGGTATAAAAAATAATATAAAAGCCTAGTATACCATCTTATAAAATCACAAGGATTAGACATGATAGTGCTGACTAGTTAAGACCCTACATGCACTTTGCTATTTGCACAGCTGGAACCACAGAGCACACAGACAGTTGTAAAAGGGGCATCATATACTTTTTAGATAAGGTATGTCATCCTCTATAAAAGGCTAAGATTTTCAGGGTCTCATTTGAAGCTGTTAGTGACACATTTCAGTTGCTGTTCTGTGTTGCTGAAAGCTTCCACAAGACTCTGTCTTTGATTAATGAATAAAGCATCAGTTATGCTGAGAACCTTGTCTTAGGGTCTTGTTGTATAGTAAGGTTCTGGTTGGTTAAAATTACCAACAAAGCATGAGGCATGGAATATGTACCATAGATGTGCATGTGCAAGTAAATAACATATGTAGATATATTAGAGAATCATTCGAAAGTAGGCCGCTCCACACAGGACTTATGGTGAACAAAAAAATTTTTTATTTGTAGAATATAACAATTACTGACGTTTCGGCTGGCGTTCCAGCCTTTCTCAAAGTTACAAAACTACAAGTGCAGTGAACCTAAATACAACAAGTGGCGGGAAACAAAGACTGTGATGGGGGCGTGACGTGGTGAATGACTGACAAGTAAGACTCAACATTACAAAGAACAAAATCAAACGAAAAATAACGAATAAAATTTAAACATAAAAAATACAAAGTAGAAAATCAAGGTTACATGTATTCTACCCTAAGGCCTAATCAATATGTATGTACAAAAAATTTTTTAACATGTGACTCAGATGCCAGCGGTAAGTAAAGTGTCTCATCATAATAAAACACATTTACGTGTCATTTCTTGTTGCGTGCCATTTCTTGTTGCGTGTCATTTCAAAAAAGGTCCACAACATATTTAGGGAACCTAGCGCGTTTATACCAACAGACCAAAATGAAATTGCAACTAAAAAATAGCAAAATAAATACGTATCCAAACTGCCGAATCAAGCCGTGTTGCTACGGTAGTCGGTGTATGGAAACCCAACAGCGTGTAGAGAAAAGCTAGGTAATCAGTGTAAAGAAACCCATTGTCATGTAGAGCACAGAAGGAAGGTAAGTGAGATTCTATACTTAGAAAAGCACAAGAGCCAAAAGGTTAAAGAGTAAAGGAAACAGAACCCAGTGTTCACGGGTAGCATACCGTTCAGTGGAGGATCAGACGCGATGTCAGTTAGCAGGCACGTAACGGCACAAAGATTTACAACGAAGGGAGGAGGTCATGATCTCCAAGGAGTTTATGTCGGCCCGTAAGGACCTACTCGTCAGAGGGGTAGTGTTAAAGAATGTCAATAGCTAACGCACTAGCGGCACAGCCCAGTGTGTAATAAAACAGACTCCAGCCGAGTCTATATCTGCTCATTGAAGCATAATAGAACAGAGAAAACATCATCCGGGGTAGAACGCAGCGTCCACCGTATAGGGGGCAGCTGCTGTGATACCCTTTCTTTTTGTAAAATTGGTGACCACACACATGAGACCGCAGTGTCCGTGACATGGGGACCAGTGTGGCTCAATACTGTGTCACAAGCTGTCTAGATGTCAGCTTAAAGGGCTGTGAAACCGCATATATAGATGCATCAGCATACACATTGAGATATCTAGTGACCCATCTAAGGGTGTAGAAGTCCACCGTATAGGGGGCATATACACCCGTTGGACAAGTCATTTAGGTGAAATATTGTGTGCTATATTAAATTCTATATAGGGACACTTTTCGATTCAACACTGAATGGCGACAGCCAAAGTCAAAAATAATGAATACCAGATACCCTTACCCATGAATAAGACCTGCAAGAGCTGAGCGTCATCTGATCACACCGAAGGTACTTACGTAACCGTGTTCATATGTAAGGGAAACATTGTACCGTGTTGATATGTAAGAGAAACATTGTATCCATAGTGAATTGCAGAAAAAAGAAACAAATTAAATAAAGGAGAATGTAGAGACACATAATAGACAAAGGGAGAGCTTGAGAAAGTACAGCCCTGTATAAACTTGGATATGAACAAATCTAACTTGTAACAAGATCTAATAATACAACGCAAGGGAGCATAATAAATTGAGACAAACAATAGGGTCCAAACATCAGAGCCCCACAGTCATTTGATGTACCTAAATCATAGGTAGGGAAGAGGTTAGATCATCAGTACTGTATTGATTCATGGTAAATAAAAGGCTGCATAAGACACCATTTCATTTAAGCCCATAGGATTTAGGGTATTAAGTCTATGAATCCAGCGTAGTTCTAGTTGAAGTAACATTTTCTCCCGGTTCCCGCCTCGGACTAACGGTGGTACATGGTCAATCACCATGCTGCGGAGGCTGGCGAGGGAGTGTTGGTGGGTAAGAAAATGTAAGGCTAGAGGTGTATCGGCCTTACCACTGTCTAGAGCCAGTCTAATAGCAGATCGATGGTTTGCCATTCGGTCACGGAAAGTGGTTATGGTTTTACCCACATATAAAAGGCCACAGGGGCATTTAATAAAATAGATAATGAATTTTGACGTGCATGTGAGTCTGTATTTAATGTGGATACTCTTCCCATTGTGAGGATGATTAAAGCAAGGACCTGTCATCAGATTATTACATGTGGTGCAGGAAGGGCATTTGTAGCATCCCAATTTGGTAGGAGTAAGCCAAGTGGATGGATTATTTGTCTGGTAGCAATGAGCGGGATCAGTTTTGACAAGTAGATCCCTCAAATTTCGCCCACGTCGATATGCTATACGTGGGGGAGTTCTGAAAATGGGGGGGAGGGTTTTGTCCTTGGCTAGGACTGACCAGTGATTAAAGATAGACTGTATCAGTGGTCGTTTGTCCGGTGTGTAGGTTGTAAGGAAAGTAAGTCTTTCATCTTGGGGACACGTGGAAGTTCTAGTGTTGCCCCGTAGGAGGGACCCTTGGTCTAACTGAAGTGCTTTCTCTTTACATAGTAGTAGATCATGTAGTGCATAACCCCTCTCACAGAACTTTACTATTAATTCATCCAATTGTTGTTGGAGTTGTGTAGCCTGTGAGTTATTCCTCACCATCCGAATCATTTGTGAGTAGGGAATACCTTTTAAAAGGTGTGGTGGGTGACATGAGGAATGATGGAGGAGTGTGTTTCTGTCCGTGGGTTTTCTGTATGTGGTGGTTTGGAGCATGCAGTCCTGGATAGTAAGGGAGAGATCCAAAAAGGAGATATTGGTAGGGTGAATCTCAGCTGTAAATTTAATGGTAGTCGGAAGTTGGTTGAGTTCCTTGACCATCTGTGTAAATTGTTCAGTAGTACCTACCCAAACCAGGAACAGATCATCGATGTATCGAAAAAGTTTGTAAATGTTTCCCAAGCTTAGGGAGTATAAAGGTCTGTTCGTAATGGGACATGTAAATGTTGGCGAAAGAAGGGGCAACATTAGATCCCATGCTTGTTCCACTGATCTGTAGGAAGTATGTCATCTCAAATTTGAAGTAATTGAAGGTTAAACAGAACTGTAATAGGTGTAGAAGAAATTCGGTCGGTGGTCTGTTGTGATCTGGGTGTCTTGTCAATGCCGTTCTCACCACATCTAAACCCTCCTCAGTCGGAATAACTGTGTATAAGGAGGACACATCCATGGTTGCCAGTTTGGCTTTAGAGGGTAGAGGAGCTGACTGTAGAATTTTATTCAAAAAGTCACCTGAATCCTTGATGTATGTGGGGGAATTTTTTACCACCGGTTGTAAATAATGATCAACATAAATAGCCAGAGGTTGTAATATTGAACCCCTTGCACTGACAATGGGTCGGCCAGGGGGAGTTACCGGGTTTTTGTGTACTTTGGGCAACGTATAAAGAATAGGGCAAACAGGAAACTCTTGTTTCAAGAAACTTGCAGTGCTTTCTGTAAGAAGGCCTGCAGCCAATCCCATCTGTAGGAAGGAGTGAATCTGTTTTTTATATTCCGTAGTAGGATCCCTGGGGAGTTGTCTATACGTGTTTGTATCACTTAATTGACGTAAAATTTCTGCACGGTAATCAGTATAGTTTTGGATCACAATAGAACCACCCTTATCGGCTGGTCTGATGACAATGTTAGGGTTGTTGGCGAGTGTTTTAATGGCCTCTTTTTCGCTGGTAATGGTTGGAGTGCTGCGCCGCCGATGGGACTGGATTTCTTCCTAGTCTCACCTCCTCAGCCATCAGCCTGCGTAAAAAGGCCTCTATAGACCTTTGGCTGGCTATGGTAAGGTCTCAAATGTACTCGGGGTCCTAAAAAATCATGGTGTTTGTGGACTAATCCTTAGGTGCCGCTACATATGTGTTCACATTATTGCGTGCACTGTACCTTGTGTGTACTCCGTCCTTGTTCAGTTATTCATCGCTTTTACATTATAGAGGAGCTCCTAGGCTGACTCCAACGTTGCGCGTAGGGCGGATTTTTTCGGCAAGCGGAAAAATGCGTTTTTCCGCTTGCCGAAAAAATCAGCCCTACGTCACGTGTGGCATCAGCCTTAAATTTGTCATAGTTTCAATTGCATCTCCTTTATACAGACAGCAGACCAAGCATCCAGAAAATGTGCCATTTCATTATATGGGTATATGCAGATCCTCTAGCAAAAGGTTAGCGATTTGAAGGGGCCCTAAAGATATGGTTGTACTATGCACAGAACAAATTTAGCGTGGATAATTGCTCACATTGCCAGTCCCAGTATGCATTCTGTCTATTGTGATCCAATTATTGGATACATGTTGCCTGCTGTATCTTGATCAGTGATATGGCTTCTGTCTAATGGTGAGATTATTATATAGTCTGACAGGTGCTAGTTTTAGGACTATAGCATATGCCATCATTTAATTCACTTTATATGCCTATGGCTTATGTCAGATGGGGGGGCACTGTTTTACTGTACTGCATATAAGGGTCAGTTGAAATTTTTATTTGAAAATCCAAAGTCCAAATATGGAAGATTGTATTATTCAAAATATAAACATCATGGCAAGTAGCAATTGAGATTGTACTGTTAGGAAAATGCTGCCTATATTATTAAGAGCTGACATAAGTATTCTGGAGGCGTAGTTATGTCTTCAAAAGTAAAATGGTTTGGTTTTATTCTGTTATAGCAAACTTCACTTCTCATCTTCACTTTCTCTAATCTTTGATTATTAAAGGAGTTGTTCACCTTTAAATTAACTTTTAGTATGACGTTGATAGTGCTATCCTGCGACAGTTTTCAGTTGGTCTTCATTTTTTATTAGTAGTTATTTAATTAATTGGCTTTTTGTTTCAGCAGTTCTCCAGGTTGATATTTCAGGAGCTATCTGGTTGCTAGGTTCCAATTTAACCTAGCAACCAGGCAGTGGTTTGTAAGAGAGACTGGAATATGAATAGAGGAGGGCCTAAACAGAAATACAAGTAATACAAAGTAACAATAACAAAACAATTGTAGCCTCACAGAGAAATAGTTTTTGGCAACTGGAGTCCGTGACCCCCATTTTAAAGCTGGAAAACATCAGAAGAGTAACGCAAATAATTAAACCATAAAAAGTAAAAAATGAAGACCAATTGAAAACTTGCTAAGACTAGGCCATTCTGTAACATAACAAAAGTTAACCTGAAGGTGAACCACCCCTTTAAAAGGCATATTAAAAAAAATGTGACAAACTTTGTGGTATGTTTCTCAGGTTTTTCCGTCTTGGGCATAAGAACAACTGGGAAAAGTTTTCTCAAATTGCATAAGGTACCCATAGAATTTAACATTAAACAACTCATGAATTTTGGAGAACACTTTAGAATTCTCCAATATGTGGAGTGATAGAAAGATTTCCTGTAAACCAAAACAACCACTGATGCATTTTTGAATGGATCCTGCTTTGAACTACACCTGTACCAAAAAAAAAAAACTAGTGAGAAGACCCAATAAAATTTGACTAAATCTGTGTGAGATCCGGCTACATTTTTTGTCTCAACCTTTGATATATTGGCCCCTTAATTCTGGTTTAGAGGTATACGATAGCTCAGAGTAAGTGGATTGCAAATGATCAGAACACTCTGGACCATAATGATCAGACTCCGGCTATTGAAAACATTATTTTTGTGTCTTTTGTATAAACACTGTGCACTTCTGGGCTCTTACTCATAAGCAAACAATATTCCATAGAATACCTGAGGTTAATTTTTACCCTTTGTCTTTACTCTAATTAATTATACCTTAAAAATAATATACAGGCGAAAAGAAAGCTGCAGATTTCCATCAAACTAGAGTGAACTTTTTTGGTTTCAACCTTGCTGTGTTAATCTGGTCCTGCAAACTTGGTGCATATAAATATTCAATAAATAATACAGATGTTAAGATGAAATTTGAAACAATGTATATACCTTATTTTTGGAACTGTGAAATCAGAAGGAAGCTTGGAAATCTTCACCATTTGCGGTCTGTTGGGGAATTTCTCAAAGATACGTAGGCGTAGTGGTAATTTTTCTTTGGTGTCGGCATTTGCTTCACTTTGTTTCAACTAAAAAATACAAGGAGAGAAAGACTGAAGCGCTAAACACAAGCAGCAGAAGATGGCAGCAAAGATCTACACATCCAGCAGAATAGGGATTAGTGGGCAGTTACTAAAGCAAGGATTAAAGCTAAATATCTTCACCCTTTGTTTGCAGAAAAAGCGGATACAAAACTGACCACAATGTGGATGTCTCTTCAAGCTGCTAAATTGAAGAAAATATCTATAAATCATGTAGCGCTTGCCACAGAAGTACCAATAAAATACACATATCTCACTGATAAACACGCTGCAGCACTCCGATTCTGTGTAAAAACAGTTTATTGTGCCAATAAACGGCAACATTTTGGGCACCAGCCCTTTCTCTAATACACATATGTTCCCTTCCATATATTTAGTTCAGTCCTGGTTTACAAATGTTGTTTTTTAGGCAATTTCTAATTGTAACTGCAAATCAATATACCAGCCATGTGTTCACATTGATTAATGATTGCGCTAATGATTAGAGATTAGACTTGCAGTCTGTTTTGCTAAAAAGATTAGGTTAAAGTATTCTAAAAATCTTTTATTTTTTCACTGTTACTTTGCAACTAAACTGTTTCTAATGGATCTTTGGCTGTTGTTTTAGAGGTAAATTGTTGAAATTATTTACAGGATTTCTAGACTTAATATAGAAATACATTTTTTTAGCCTTGGCTATTCTACTTTAATACTGATGCACGTACTTAAAAAAGGGGGGCAATTCATGATTTGGTATAACCTTGTCTCAAATGGGACCACTAAGAGGTAAGGATGTCCAACCATTTAAGGTGAAAAGAAGGGAGAATACAAGTTGTTAGCGTTCTTGAAATGAAAGCAAAATAAACTCCAGAGGCACAGAGCCTATGGAGGGAAGGGAGCTTGTATTAAAATCTGAGAGTATTTGATGAATCTACACATTTGGATTCATTGTTGGAATACTAAAATATGTTTACTCATCTTAACTTGACTGGCCCTGCAAGCAGATCACAAGAATGCTGTGCATTAAAGGACAATGAAAGGTTAAAATAAATTAAAAGTAAGTCTAAAGGCATTCTTTTTAAGTACTTACTGCATATCTAAATTCCCAGATCCCTGCTTGCTTCTCTGAGATATGGTGCTGGCAGCCTACAGCAGTGTGAAGACTACAGTGACATCACTGAAATCTCTCTCCCCTTCCTGTAGGTGTCAGCGGCAGCCTTCCTGTTCTCTGAGCATGTGTGTAACTTGATCCTGTCTGCTGTTCTGAGCTACACATGCCCACCAGCCAATCAGAAGCGGATCTGGCAGAGGGGAGGGGGGGAGGGAATGAAACACATGTGCAGTATGAAGCAAGGAGGGAAAGGAAGGGAGAATACCTTTTAAGAGATGGCTGCCTGTTCTAGAATATGTGAAGTAAGTGTGACTGAGTAAATATTTGATTATGTGAGCCAAAAGTGTGGCGTTTTTACTAAACAATAGGAGGACTATTGGGCAGCATGCTTTTTAAATTTTGACTTGCATTCTCCTTTAAGGCCAAACAGGTGAAGGGGTGAATTGTATTAACATGGCTGATTCACTTATCAGTTTGACACTGACACAATTCATGCACAATGGCATTATTCAACACTTTTGGTTGTGGATTCCACACAGATCTATTTCAGTAGCCAACTGCAAATTTGTGAATATTCAGAAATAATCTACCAGTTTACATATGGCGTTCACTGTATCTTGAGATAGTTTTGATTTTGAATATGTCCAAAATAAATGAAAGAGATATGTTTTGTATGGCAAGAAGTCCCCCCGTAAAGTTTCAGTCATTTCTAAGGTACTAAAAATATCAGTGTCCTTCCTGGTTTCTAGGTACATGCCTCAAGGGTAATATTCTAAACATAAATGATATGACTTAGTGTGCCTCACATAATTATCATAATTATCTATGCTTTACAGTAAGAATACCTATTGGGATGCAATATCTTGGACATTATATGGGCTCTATGAATAAGCCATAGCAGCTATTGCCATTCACTTGGGTCCACTTATGTCTCGGCAGCCACACAATCTGTGAAACGCTGTTAATAGTATCTAAGGTTTTTCAATGGCTTATTAAACTCCTTTCCTGAGTGCAGTTTGCTTAATGGGAAGTTCAGCTTTCATTCATGAGGATTTGCTAATGTGCTCTAATGACTGCTGTCAGAATGTGAAAGTCTGTCTATTTTTAGAGAATAAAAGACACAGACAAACAAGTGAAATACAGAATCATAGTAATTAGTTTATAAGATATATATGGTTTTCCAGCAATATGTAGTAGATTTCTAATGGTATTAGTAGTTCTATGTCTATGTCATATCACTTGCTAAGGTTAACAGTGGCCCAGCTGGATGAATGGTGTGTTAAAGTCCTTGCCTGGGGTAAAGTACTAAGTGTGGGAGAAGTGGGAGAAGAGCAGCAACAGTTCAAAAGGATAAACTTACAGTACTAATGTTACTAATATTTTGGTAAAGGAGTTTGAAAATAAACTGTGTGTTTCTTTATAATCACATTTTTATACTGCTTATGCAAATGAAGATTTCCTGCTTGTCTTATCATCATGGCTGGTAAGCAGTGCTCCCTCTAACTTAAGGTGGCCACACACCGATGGTCACATGAAAGATCGTTCCAATCTGCCACTAACGTTCAGGGCTGAAACGGCAGATAGGAACAATAGGATTTCTACCTCCTTCTGCCGATTCAGCCCTGATATCGACGAGTCGACCGATATCAGCAGCCTCCTGCGATATTCGTTGACTTGCCGACTTGCCATACAAGCACCGAATATCGTACGAAACGAGGTTTTGTACGATATTATCGGTGCGTGTATGGCCAGCTTTATTGTGGGCCATGTGTGCAAATATCATTATGGGTGACATTGTTGGCCGGTCTCAGCAGGTATTAAATTGTATGTTTGAGTGTGCTCTCACAAGTCAGCGGCTTTGAGGACTAAGATCAACAAGCAAACCATGTTCTACTACATTTCTCCCTAACTTTACTACATAGTGGGCTAAATGTTCAATATACAGGTTTGGAACTTGTTATCCAGAATGCCCGGGACCTGGGGTTTTCCGGATAAGGGATCTTTTTCGTAATTTGGATCTCCATAAGTTAAGTCTGCTAAAAATAATTTAAATATTGAATAAACCCAATAGGCTTGATTTGCCTCCAATAAGGATTAATTATATCTTAGTTGGGATCAAGTACAAGGTACTGGTTTCTAATTACAGAGAAAAAGGAAATCATTTTTAAAAAATTTAATTATTTGCTTATAATGAAGTCTATGGGTGATGGCCTTTCCGTAATTCGGAACTTTCTGGATAATGGATTTCTGGAATAAGGGATCCCATACCTGTACCAAATCTTGGGGGGCTGAATTGTATTAGAATAGTAGTGTCCATGGTAATTTAGATTTGATCCCTTTTAATTTAGTTATCAATTTTTTAATTGCATGAATGACTGTAAAACATTCTCTAACTCAAATGTATATTTGCTATTAACATTTATTTCCTGTTATTATAATCTTACTGGATAAACCTGGCACAGCTAGGAGATCCATTTGCTTTAATGGTGAAACAGATCACATACATATACCAATATAATGAGATTCCAGTTTTTTATTATT
Source organism: Xenopus tropicalis (assembly GCF_000004195.4). Taxonomy (NCBI): domain Eukaryota; kingdom Metazoa; phylum Chordata; class Amphibia; order Anura; family Pipidae; genus Xenopus; species Xenopus tropicalis. The sequence continues at coordinate 120,325,432 of NC_030678.2, read as the reverse complement.
TGTTTAATTGAAAGTGTAGTATAATACGTACATTTGCGCACACACTAGTTCTCTGCAATTATGCAAAAGTGAAAGCGCCAATATTGCTTAGACTGCAGTCAAGGCAGGCAATATTGCATCTCCCACTAATTGGGCTTTCTTCATATAGATGTCTCAAATGATTTCTACTCTCTTGCTTTACTATACATCAGAGTATAAATATAAAGCCATACTTAGAAATCAGGACCAATTCCCCCTTAAGTCTTCCAAGCCACAAACAAAGGCTTGGAAAAAGTTGATGAAAACCTATGGAGATTCTTCAAGAAGCCACTGTGGTATTAATAAGACAATGTAGACTGCAATCATTTTGCTTTACAGAGCATCACGCCTAGAAATAAAGATGTTTATCTTGTTATATCTGACAAATGTACTTTTATAAAAATATAAAGAATATTTCTGGCAAACTCGAATATAATCCACTATCAAGGAAGCTGGCATGCTAATTAATTCTTCTTTGTGTACCGTAGGTGAGAAAACAGTACTATTCAGTACATAATGGGTACGAGATTGCAAATTACTTCTGATTCTCTATGTTTAACAGCATTTTTCACAGTGAATCGCTGATCTCTAACAGACTGTGAAATGAAAAGTAAAGTTCTTTAAAACATTTTCTTTTTCAAAAAAGATGTGCAAAGAAAATCTTGTAACTAATATGCCAGCTTGGAAAAAATAGTTTGCTTTAGCAACATTTTAAGCCCATGCTTGGTTTTAAAGGGGCAGTGACGCCCCCTTGCTGAACATACAGTATTTTTATTATTAAAACAATAGGCAAAAAAGTGTTTTTTTGCTATCTCTTTAGCTAAACAGGTAAATTGAGGCAACTCTATGCTTGGTCCTTGCAAGGCAGATAATTATATTACCAGCACACAACCCCTTTCCTTCCTTCTTTGTTGAATCAATTATACAGCGGGATTACTTGTGCTTACTGTTAAGTAAAGACCTGAGAGTGCACCATGGGAAATTTAGTCTGTGTGCAGAAGTGTGTGGCATTTTAATTGATGGGTTGGTGGCTATGTGAGCTTACTATAGGTTATACAGCTACCTCTGCTGTGAGTAAATAGTGCAGAATGAAACACATAGCCACACATCACTACTAAAAGACCTTGGTGCAAAACATTTTAAAGGATACAATAGCAACAACTCACAATGACAATTTTATTATTGGATTTTAAATCCACTTTAACACGGTAGAGATAGTTGGGTCATGATTATGGAGTTTGTAATTTCTAAAACCTTAATTTTTGTATTAACTAGAATCATAATTCTAGTTCTAATTAATACTCCAAGGCTTCTTGGAGATCTTTGTCTTGTAAAAAAAAAGCACTTTCTATAGCCTTTCATACTGTATGGTCACAACACTTCTTGCTGGTTACAAATATCAATAAGGCTACATGAATCACTTTATATGTATCTCTACTGCCCATCTATTTATCATTTACTTATAGAGCACAATGCTTTAAAGCTATTACAACAAAATACAAACTAGGATCACAAAACGACTCAGGAGGCGTAAAAGTCCCTGTCAGCAAGAGCTTACAGTCCTGCCACAACATGATATAAAGGCGGCATGCTGCATTCTTCATGATCAATTCATTTTGAACTGTGATTCACCATACTTTACAATTTATTGAAAGGTCTGAAAAGATTCTCCATTTATACAGATACTTGTTCTTTTTTGCTTTAAATCGTGCCAACTGGCTTACCAGCTGCAAAGTTTTTTCATTTATTTTAAAAGAGCTTTTTCTTTTTTATTGGAGTTAAGTTAAGCCTGTGCCTTCATTTTCTTTATTTGCAAATCAATCATTATATCAAACCTGTTCTTATATTTCATAGAAAATGCTTCTCTCTAAGCAGCTTTAGACAACTCTGCATGAATGCTTGCTGATCCCCTCTGAAAGAACCCAAGTGTAAGATTTAGTAATGCTCACTTGTAGGCTCAAAGAAGAACTAAACAATCTTGTCAAACTGGAAAAGGGAATTTAGAGGCCTCAGAGGTAAGTATACCTGAAGCATAAGTTTCTTCCTAAAAGTTTTAGAGTAATCATGAAAAACACTTTTAAGCGACAAAGCAGAACTATTCTTGACTCTGGTCAAAAAATCATGGAAACACAGGTCACATATATTTTACATATTACCAAAAATGTGGGGGTCATAAGGATAAAACAACTGCAGCAGCATAGGGGAAGAACTTGGCACTACCCCCCCCCCAGTGATTGTAATCACTTACCTTATACCCTGCTGTCTTGCAGCTACCCCAGGCTGTTGTGGTTTGCTCCTAACATGAGCACCAGCTCTGGGTATAAGGTAAGTGATTACAAAAATGTTACCCCCTCCATTGGTTGTACCTTTCCTTCTCTAATGTGTAGTGCAATTTTTGTACCTATATTATTGGTATATCATTGTACTAGTGGTGTTTGTCTTACTGGTCCAGAATAAGTCTGGCCTACAGGCTTCTATTTTATCATTTATTTATTATCCTGTATTTATATAAATGGTCAATATCAATTTTACAGAGTGGCAAGTAGCTTCATTAAACAGTAATGAAGCACTTGGCAGACTAGATTTGCCTTCTCAAAGCAATATTTGAAAAAACTGCCCTTGGAAAAGTATTATAAAAACAAGCTTTTACCTTGTCACAAAATTTAGGCAGTTTATTTTTAGAGCATAAACATAAGAGTAGTTTAATAAATGTCTTACCTGTGACAGCTCATTAACTAAGGCAGGGCAGATTCTACAGGGGGTCAATTCTTTTTGTTTTTTGGCTTTTTTTATTCAGGAGCAGGATCTGGACTAAGATTAAAAATAAGAGCTGGCATTTTAGGTACATAGAGGCCCAAATAGCCCCCCACAGGCCCAATAAATATAAACTGGCATCTACAGCAGCCCCTCTGGCATTTGCCGGAATCTACAAATTGCCAGTCTTTAGAAGAAGCCCCCTGCATATGTTACATTCTGTTCATTATCTGTGCTCAGCATAAATGGGACAAATATGCTCACCCAAACCTAAATACAACTCTTAGTTATTATTACATTTCTTCTTGTACTTTTTTTTTAATCAGATCATGACAGTGATCCAAACTGGCCATATGTCAAATATGATAACAGAAAAATCCTTGCTTCCTATAGGTACTCTAGGATATAATTTGTAGTAATAAAACATTATCTTAAAGGTGAAGGAAAGGCTAAATCACTTGGGGGTGCCAAAATGTTAGGCACCCCCAACTGAATTAAATCGCTTACATTGAAACCCCGGGCTGGTGCCCGTTAGGAGAAAACCACACCAGCCCGGGGTAGCTGCGAGCGCTTCCTTCTTCCTTCCTTCTTCTTTCCCAGTGGAGTGAAAAGCCAAACTTTAACAACAAAGTCGGCGTTTCACTCTACTGCGCATGTGTCGGCCCAGGGATTTTGCCAGCAGAAGAAATAGGAAGATGGAAGCGCTCGCTCAAGGTACCCCAGGCTGGTGCGGTTTTCTCCTAACAGGGGCACCAGCCCAGGGTACAAGGTAAGCAATTTAAGTCACTTGGGGGTGCCTAACATTTTGGCACCCCTAAGTGACTTAGCCTTTCCTTCTCCTTTAAACTAGATCTCAACTAAGATAAAATGAATCCTTATCAGAGGCAGAACACTCCTATTGGGTTTAATTATTGTTTCAATTATTTATTGATATACTTAAGGTATGGAGATTTAAACTACGGAAAAAACCCTTATCCAAAAAACCCCAGGTCCTGGGGAATTCTGGATAAAAGGTCCCACAACTTTCCTAGCTTGAGCTTTTTCCTTTATCCATTTGTTTATTATGAGAGCACCTATATGCTTTTTCGATGTATAATTCTATGTGTTTATAAAATAACAATCCATCCATCAAATATTCTGTTTTGAAGGGTTCTGCAGCACCTTCATGAATACAGTGCTTCAAACCTGTGGGTTCTAAGGGCCAAGGTTTTAGCCTGCCTTGCACAAAGAAAATGAGTACTGTATTAGTGTGTTTTTGTAAGTTTGACATACATTTTTGTCTGTTTTAATATATTTCTGAATCAGAAATGTTTCAAAGAAATTTGCTACTTGAGAGATTGCCATACTGTGTCTCTAAATTATTAATAACTCTGTGGCTCTTTCCCAGAGAGTTAGTGAAACTGCAGACGTTTATTAACCATTTTCTATATTTGTCTCTCTTTTACCCCGTTACCTGGTTAGGTTTTAAACTGTCAACAGCAGGTACCTACTGTTATTACTCTTGCATTGCCTGCCATTTATTTGCAATTCCCAGTTAATTGGTGCTTGCTTTTTGAAACAGTTTGCAGCCGTTATTTGCTAATTGTGTTGCTGTCAGAATCTTGCAGGACCTAATTTCATAAGCCTTTGAAATCATAACATACATTGTGGCACCACATAAAAATAGTAGGAATAAAATAATGGCAAATGATAATTAGTGCAAATAAGGTTAAACCCTAAGTTAATTATGCCATTTTAACAACAGCGCTTATTTCTACTGCTTTAGCATTTGGAGGGTGCACTATACTGCATGTGTATCGATAACTGCCATACATTCTTCAGATCATACTACAAAAGCAATAAATAATTGTTATCATGCTCACCAATTCTTGTTTTGTTTTTATTGTTCTACCTTCTGGCTGAAAACATCTAGTCACAGACTGCTATAGGTTACTGTCCAGGTGCAAATTTGCCTAGTGTTGATAAATGAGCCCCCCGCAATAATGTATTAGACCTGCCTCCTGAATAAAGAGAGCCAGATTGCTGAGAAGGGAAAACTGAAGAATAACTTGCCTATTTAAGAAACAAGACAGAATATTTAATTGATCATATTTATTTCTATTTCCATGAGATGAAGCTCATATTAAATTTTTATTTTTGCAACAAGTTCCTCCTTTAGTTACCATTCTCATTGCTAAGAAAGGATGGTAACAGCATTATTATAGCATTTTATTTACAGATTGTCTCATCACAACCTTGATATAGAAGGGGTGATGCCTTAGAAAAAATACAAATACACTGCCTGAAGCCTCACACTAAGGGGCAGATTTATCATCTTTTAAATTTGACTTTTCACTTCAATTTGAGTTTTTTTGTGACCATAAAAACATAAATTCTAATTACAGTTTCTGACACTCAAGTTTTATTTATCTGAATATAAACATTTGTAATCTTTGTATGTTTTGGTTTGGGTTGCTAGAGAATTAGTAAGAAGGGAGCTGCAGTGGGGACTGTACTAGCATGAGTATGAAAGGATCAAAAGTAGGTCTTGTGTGCAGGCTGGTGCCCCTGTTAGGAGAAAACAGCACCAGCCTGGGGTAGCTATAGTGAGCGATTCCTTCTTCCACGGCGAATTCCCTGGGCCGGCGCATGCGCAGTAGAGTGAAAAGCCGATTTGGCTGTTAAAATTCGGCTTTTCACTCTAATGCACATGTGCAGTGCGCCAATGTGGAAGAAGGAAGCGCTCGTACCCTGGGCTGGTGTGGTTCTCTCTTTACAGGGGCACCAGCCCGGGGTAAAAGGTAAGCGATTTAAGTCACTTGGGGGTGCCTAACATTTTGGCACCCCCAAGTGACTTAGGCTTCTTTCTCCTTTAAATGACTGATTATTGATTTACACAATTCAATAGATTTCACATGGTTTAATAAACCCCCGTCAATCCTGTTTCCAAATCTGTAGGATGTTTGTTATCTTAAGCAACTACACTGGTTGTGTGATCTCCACACTACACATTTATTCAGTTTGTTTACATTGTCTTAAAATCCAATGTTGTCAAATACATTGTCCTAAATTAAATCAGTTGTTGAGATATTAATAATTATTGATAAGATTCAATAAATATATTGAAAACAACTGCATCTTTTCTAATGTAAATGCTCCAAATTAATATATAGCACTCAACCACAGAACCCAGCCATTATAGAAATGCCTGCATTTTGCAGGTAACAATTTATCCAATATGTATTGCACACTTTTAAAGGACAGTGTAATTGAAGACAGAAGAATAGAACCGATGTAACAAAGAAAATGTAATTACCAAAAATGTAACAAAAGCAGCAGATACCACAGGAAATTAAATAAAGCTTTTCACGGTAGAATAGAAATGTTCGAAGCATTCATCTAACGGCTGCTTTATTGAGTCACACAAAAGCTGATAATGGAAATGGCAGCAATTTGTGATTGTTTATCCTTTTAACTTCATACTGCACATTCCTAAAATATACATATATTAGATGTCAGTATTAGTTATATGTGGGTTTAACCAGCTGACTGGCAGTGCCATAAATATTGCAGTTTCTTTCTATTTCTACAGACCCTGGAAGGGTTTCCAACCAGCCAGATTCAATTCAGTGAGAAAACATTATCTCATGGTTTATCACAGGAAAACTTATGGACAAGATTCAGTTTGAGGAGAAAAAAAACATTTCCACTAATTCAATTTTAGCTTTTTCCTCATAGAATTTAAGGGTGAAGACACACAGAGCTACTTGTAGCCAGCTACTTGTCACAGCTACTAAATGAGAATCGTCTCTGCTAAAACACAAGTAGAGACAAATTTCAGTAATTATCACCATTGTCTATTTTATAGCCGTGACAAGTAGCTGGCTACAAGTAGCTCCGTGTGTCTTAGCCCTAATTAAGTTTTCATGTGAGAAACAGCGAGAAGTTTTTCTGAATTGAATTGTGTCTCAAATTACATATTGTGTATGACTTTTTATGTGATAAATCTTTTTCTCACTGAACTGAATCTAGCCCAATATCTCTTTTTACCATTAGTTTAATATGAAACAAGTGAGATAATTATGCACTTGTAGACTACTACTGAACTTTATTTTTATTCATTAAATACCCAGTGGTTTCATTAAACTACCTGGCCCAGCTAACAAGAGCACAGGGTCAAGGTATCACATAAGCTACTGTAATCACAAGGTAGTGCCTAATATTTGGCACCCACAGTGATTTTAAGTGTCCTTTAATTAACAAACTTCTACTTAGTCTATAAATAGCATTTATTTTTTTACTCAAGTGCATAACCTTACATTTATTAACACTGAACCTCATTTGCCAGTTTGCTGCCCAGATCTCCCATTTAGTTAACTCTCTGTGCAAAGCAGCAATAGTTCATTCAGAATTTTAGTACTTTAGTAATCATTAATACAAATAAAGACAATACTTACAATAGCCACCTAAAAGCCATTTATAAACAAATTAAAAAACAAAGGACCAAGGACTGACCCCTGCCATACTCCACTAACAACACTGGTCAAATTAGAAACTGTACTATTTATCACCACTTAAAGTACAAATATTGTGTTCCAGGCCAATATTTCTTAATTTTATCAGTAACTTTCTATGTGGTATTGTATGAAATGTTTTAGCAAAATCTATGTGGATTACTTCCACTGCCACCCCAATATCTTGGTTCCTGCTCACCTCTTTATTGAAGGCAAATACATTTATCTGGCAAAATTTATTGTGCATAAAATCATGCTGGTACAAATACATAGTAATGTGACTGAAATGGCACAGGGATACTCAGCACACTGACTACCAGTAAATAATGGCACTGAAACTACAGTACTGGCACATTGACTCTAAGCAATGGTAACTAACTGCATAGTGACTACAGTAAATAATGGCACAGTACCACTATTGGCACATTCACCTTGCAAATCATACAGAATGAGTGTAAATGTCTGTTTCTGTATTATAGCTAAATATATAATTTGTGAAATTAAATTTTGCCTTTAATCAGTTATTAGTAATGTACAAAGCATGCACTGCTGATAAAATATAACATTTGAAATTCTTGAGAGACATTTACAGCAGGAGCCTTGGAAACCTACCAAACAATATATAATTTGTTAAAGCAGCTTGCTCTGTTACATAGGCTATGATTAAGTGCCATTTTAGCACAAAAGCATAAGGCACTACAAGAAATATTTTCTTAAAGAGAGTCTTTTGTCTTTTCACCTTTTTCCCAAAAATTCAGCTTATTTACCCAGTGCAGCCAATGCAGACCAGTACAAAACTGTGCATGTACCAGCCAGGGCCGGAACTAGGGGTAGGCAGAAGAGGCACCTGCCTAGGGTGCAATGTTTGAGGGGCACCAGGCAGGAACCTCTCCTGCCTACCCCTAGGAAGGTACTTTCTCAGTGTTAGTGTTAGTGTCAGTGTCTCTCTATGTTTATTACTGTACCTGCATCTCCCAGGATACACATCTCAGCTGTTAGCAGCCTGGGACAGTCTGACAGTCACCAGGGGCGGGCCAAGCTGACCCTTGTCATTGCCTAGTATGTGTCTGTTTGTAATTGCTGCACAATTTGCACTTGAGTCATTCTGGTCATGTTGGCATGGGATTATATGGAATTATTTTCGGGTGCATGCGATATCTAAATTACAATTACATTTTGGGCCAGGTAACTGGAATATTTAACAGAAGCCTTACACTCTTTCACATTAATAGGTACCATTTAGCATATGGCATATTGTATATAAACATATACATATTTTTGCACCTGGTGAAGCACACAAAATGATAACTGAAACCAAGAAACTTTTGCTTCTTCTAGCCTTTGTTAAGGCTAATTTACAAATGCAAGGTGCAGCACAAATTGCATTTATACAAATGCTATTTATAAGGTGCTTGCTTCAGTACTCTATAACTGCACCTTTCACCCCAAAGGGTGGTTGAACCCTCATACAACATAAATGACACAATGTGCAAAGTAAAGCTTCCCTTGAATATCACTTGCCTAGAAGGGGTATGATATCCAGTGTCCCTTTGGGTGTTATGCCAACACACACACAGCTGATTTACATCCAGGATATTGCACATTTGCGTTATTTTGCAATTTACCCACATCAATGTGATAAAACCATGGCTGCTTGCTCTGCAAATTTTTATACCAGAGATGCAAATTTTTGTCCATATTATTAAATTGCTTGCAACTTGCAGTACATGATATTTTGTGGGACCCAGCAATTAATTTGGAACTCTGAGTAAGAACATTTTATTGTGGGTTAAAAACATTTGATCCCTATTGTTTTGTTAAATAGAACAGAAAATTGAAAGCTATGCAGTGTTCTCAGTAACAGAATTGTATTTTTCTTAACATATTCTTATAATTTTACTAATATAAATTTTGTGATATACATGCACAAAATATATTTTCCTATTGTAACATCATTTTTACCCATTCTTACACATGCTCAAAATTAAACATTAAAAGCAGCTTTTCTGCTGTTAAAGAGAGTTTTAAACATATGGGAATGTGCAATTAATACCACAGCTAAATGAACAATAACAGTCATGCTCAGTAGAAATTACTCTTTTAATTTATATCTATTTCCCAAGTGAATAGAGAGTCCAATAATAAAAATGTAAGGTCTAATTACTTCTTCTGTTTAAAAGTTATTCGCTATATTAATGCATGGTAATGATCATTTTATTTGTGCCTCCTGTCTCTAATACAGCATGACGCAAATCATAATTGCATATGTATATTTTAATGTAATGGCAAGATTTTTAAAGACACTTCATTCAGGTGCAGTGGTTCTCGAAAGTTTGTGAACCCTTTAAAATCATCTAATTTTCAAAAAGTAGATGAAGAAACAACCGATTGTTATATTTGGTCATGTATTTATTGAAAAAAATGATAATATCTCTGTGTGGCAAAATTAAGTGAATATAATTTGAAGGTAAAATCAGAGTCTGGTGTTTTCAGTCAATGGGATGACAATCATGTGTGAGTGACAGACCCTGTTTTATTTAAAGAATGGGGATCCAGTAAAGCCTAGTCACACACACAACACATTTGTGGATGTGTATCATGGCTCGAACAAAGGAGGTGTCTGAGGACCTCAGAAACAAATTGTTGATGCCCATAAAGCTGGAAAAGGTTACAAGACTATCTCTAAAGAGTTTGGACTCCACCAATCAACAGTTAGATTGACCGTTGTTACCCTACCCAGAAATGGTAGACCATCAAAGATAACTAACACAACTGCCAAGCATCTATAGTCCGAGATGTTACAAAGGAACCCAGGGTAACTTCTAAGCAGCTAAAGGCCTGTCTCACATTGGCAAGTGTTGATGTTCATGACTCCACCATCAGGAGAACACTGTTTGTATGGCAGGGAAGCAAGGAGAAAGCCACTGCTTTCCCCCAAAAATATTGCTGACCATCTACTGTTTGCTAAAGATCATGTGGACAAACAAGAAGGATATTGGAAGAATGTTTTGTGCATGGATGAAGTTAAAATAGAAATTTTTGGCTTAAATGAGAAGTGTTACATTTGGAGAAAGAAAAACACAGTATTGCAGCATAAGAATCTTGTCCCATATGTGAAACATGGTATGAAACTTGGCAGTGGGAGTGTTCTGGTTTGGGAGTGTTTTGCTGCATATGGGACAGAACAATGAATTCTGAACTATACCAGTTCTTATGAGGAAACCCAATTCGATGTTCAGGACTGATCAACAGTTACTGCATACGTTTAATCGCACAAGGGGGTCACACCAAATACCGAGCGCATGATTACTTTTGCCACATACAAATATGTTATTGGATCATTTTTTTCAATAAATACATGCCAAATATTATAATTTTTGTTTCATTTTTTTTCCCTAGCTTTTCTTCATCTGCTTTTAGGACTTGAGGTTTGAAAATCAGATGTTGTTTTAGATCACATTCATATAAAAATATAGACATTTTTAAAGGGTTCATAAACTTTCAAGCACCACTGTGTACAGGCAAAACAATAGCTTATATAATTCATTTACACTGTGTAGAAATTATTTTGTAACGCAAGTATGGCTTTGGTCCACTGAGCTGGTAAGCCAATCAGCAGTTTGCTTCTATTATTCTAATTAGAATAGTAAAAACAAACATCTGGTTGGTTGATACATACTGGATAAACACTGTATTTTTACATGTGTCCAGCAAGGATCTGTGTGTGCTTTTTCTCACACACAGATGAACACCCCACACATAACTATAAGGGAAACAGTTATTAATGCATTTTCTTTTTATCTAAAATTATGTAAAATGTTTTTAGTTCTTTTTAGATAAGGGGTCTTTAATAGTCATAATTAAAAATCAATTAGGATTGTATTAGCATTCATAAATTAATTCATGCTAGTTTAGTTAACATCAAGTTCCATGTTCTGTGTTATTTTTCCGATTTGCTTCTTTGTTATAATAAAATTTGTTGTTTAAATATGATTCTATAGTAAATAGCAATTCAGTATTTCTTTGTTTTCTGGATGAGAGATTTCCAGATAACAGATGTATATTGCTTTTTCTAGTTGCATTCAATTCTGTCATGTTCCAGCCATAGGATTGTGGCATACACATGATTAGAGTTACCATAGTAGTCCTTAGTAGTGATGAGCGAATTGGTCCCGTTTCGTTTCGCCATAAAATTCGCAAAGTGCGGAAATTCGATGTGAATCCATGCCTGGTGAAAAAATTCGCTCATCGCTACTTAGTAGATTTCTGCCATAAGGCACGGAGAGAAGCTTGCTTCAGGCAACCTGGAGACTTTAGGTGCCACATTTACATTTCATCTCTTCTCGTTTAAAGACTGCAGTTGATCCCTCTCCTCTGACTGCAGAATCCCATGTTCTTTCTCTCAACTATGATGCAAAGCATCCACCATCTTGTAAAATGGAAACCTGCAGGGGCGTTTCTTACCCCTGAGCTGCCCTGACATTACAACACCAACATCATAACTATAATGCATGTTTATCCATTAGTCATAAAGACTGAATGAGGAGCAAGCCTGTAACACAGAATTACTGGATAATAAGCAACATGCAGTTTCTATAGATACAAATAAAACCCACAGGTGCTGACAACAGGAACCTTGATTTTGAGGATGGAAGACAAGTTCCAATACAAATTTTGCATGCTGAGTTAGAAACTTGTTTTCACCTTCCCAGTGATGTTAGCACTTACAGATGTGGCAGACTAATTAACATTTTATATGCTTAAAACATATTTTAGGCAAAAACTAATTTTTTACCTATGTACAGTATCACCACAATGTTCTCTCTCAGTCAGGCCCACTTTCAGAGTCTGTCTGACAAACAAGCCTGCTGTTTTCACAAAATGCTTTTTCCAGTGCCCTAAACATGAGCAAACAGCAGGTAAGCAGACAATATAAGTGCCCTATGGCCCACTACTATTTGTACATAACGAATCTTTATATAAAATATTATGCTGTAAACATTCTTATTATGCACATTATTATACTATACTATATATGTACATTATTATTATTATCCTAATTAGATCAGGTGAAAGGAACTGTGTGTGTAGAAGCATGAGACCTCCTGTAAGGAGGACAAATAAACTTATAAGGTGGAATAAGAGATAACCCAAAGATGTTGCTGGACTGAGCAAACCCTGTTTTTGATTGATTTAGGCCTGTGACCCATTGAGGCCCAATGACTAGTCAGGAGTAGTTCATAAAAATAGTAAAAATATACATAAGTTTATAAGTTTATACATAAGTTACATAAGCTTCTTTAAGGGTAAAGTTTTTTTGCATAAGTTTTGCATAAGTGACCCAATCATCTTGCAGTAGGGCCCAATCATTCACTGCTGCAAAGTTCATGTATGAGATGCTCATATAGTTTTGTAAATGGTTCCCAATATAAACAGCTGATGTTATGCTATAATAAGCAGTTCATATAAATAGTTAAAATGAATAATTCATGTGCCAATAAGTCAGTCAATTGGGGGCAGTGGAATTTACCTTAAAGGAACAGTAACACCAAAAAATGAAAGTGTATAAAAGTAATAACAATATAATGTACTGTTGCCCTGCATTGCTACAACTGGTGTGTTTGCCTTAGAAAGACTACTATAGTTTATATAGGTTATCTGCTGTGTAGCCATGGGGGCAGCCATTCAAAGGTGAAAAGGCACAGGTTACTTAGCAGATAACAGATAAACCCCCATTATATGGGGCTTATCTGCTAGTTATCTGCTATTTAACCTGTGCCTTTTCTCCTTTTTTCCAGCTTGAATGGCTGCCCCCATGGCTACACAGCAGCTTATTTATATAGTAGCTTTTCTGTAGCAAAAACACCAGTTTTTTGCAGAGCAACAGCACATTATATTTTAATTACTTTAAAACACTTTAATATTTTGATGTTAATGTTCCTTTAAGTTTGTAATTCATGGGTGGTCAGTGGAGTTTGCCGCTACCTGCCCCTTTCAAGCTTCTCTGCATTGTCTTTTGTTTAATGTGCAAGTTACTTAGGTACGGAACTTTCTCCATAACTGTCGCAATTTGTGGCCAGGCCCCCATTCGGAAGAAGATTTCACGGGTCCTGGCACAACAGTACCCCCTCCCACTTATGGCAGCCCTGGTCAGTATTATTAATTTCACTCATATCACAATAAATACAGTTCTTACAGTTCAGTTGGCAGATATTAGGATTTTAGATAAACAACACTTAAAAACTGAAATACAATCCCTATATGATAGTGAAACTGATTAAAAAAAGGTGTATATTTATCTTTAAGTGATAAATTACCAATTCTGACACCAGACCTTTGCCAAAAATCAAACTAACATTAATATTTAGAGAAAACACAATAGGGAATTTGTCACCTGTACAATATATAGTGGATAATGTATGCTCTAGTGTAATTTATAAAGATATTAAAAGTCGCAAAGGAATTCTACAAAGCCGAGTGCTATTATACAGGTCACAGAACTTCGAGGTGACCTCTAATATCTTCATAAATTACACTAGAGTGTACATTATCCATTATAATTTGCTAGTGGGATCATATGACACCGTTAGTAATGAAGATATGTGATTCCAAAAGGTAATTATTGGGGGCTATTGGGTGTATGTATTATTGTGAAAAAAGATACAACTAAACAATTTAAATGTATAATTAAAAAAAATACAATAATACTGAAATTATTAATAAAGCAGGAAATGTATTAAATAGTTTCTACAGAAAAATGAAGCTTTAAAATGCATGTTTTTTATTTGTTATATTTCCCCAAATCATGGAGAAACCTTTTGATCTTGCTTTTCAGGCCTTCTCTATCCCAGCATCTCATGTTTTCACTTTCCTTATATAAAATACCTGGCCCTCTTGACCTAAATACAGTATGCATGTCTGTGAGAAAGAATATTAAAAGCTAACCATTTTGCCTTTTAAGCATACATGTTAAAATGAATTCTGTATCTACGAACTTGAAAGAAAGCTCATGTTCCTAATAACCATGAACAAAGAGATCCTTACAATCCTTTTTTTTTTTTAAAACATTAGCATTTATATTACAGTAAACATAGAAATTCATATTCGCTTTGGCTTAAGGCAAGCAATTTCCTTACGAATGGAACTGCTGCCAAACAACCATTAGTATAGATAAGGATAAAACTTACCACAAATTGTTTAGAAAAACATTTTGGCACAGGGTATTTTGCACAGATGTGGCCGAATTTTGTGTTTACTAGTAGTTTACTATTAGTGACATTTGTCCTGATGATGTGTTGAGAAGCAATATAATCTCATTCGTAGTTATTCAGTTCCCTCCAGTGGTTACATGTGTTCACATAACTTAACACTCCCCGTGCAGACTCATTTATAAACCAGATAACCCAAAATATTTTATAAAAGTTAATATAATTTCTACCTGTAAATGATATACACTTGGCACATTTTTAAACTGTATCAAAAACGAAAAATTGATAATGAAGCCAATATTGAAAAAGACTTGCATAAATCTGACACAAACTATAGCTTGGTTACCACCATGTCAATTCTAGCTATGCTGTAAATATATACTGTACTGCATAATATGGAACCTTACCTGTTTAAGCTTTTTCAAGTCTTCATCAAGCTCCAGATTGTCCAGGATAACAGCCACAAACAAACTAAGCAATATCTAGACGTATAAAGAAAATTAAAAGTGGTTATCTAAGACATTGTAAGATAAATAGCTTTAAAATACTATTTTCAGATTTAACGGAGCCTGGGTCTGGCTGCAAACTGAAACCATCCAGTCTACTTCTTTATTAAAATCACTCCCAAATTGCACTAGAGGCAAAAAGTAGCCATTTTGCTTAAGCCCCACAAAACTCCGAACTCTGGTCACAAATACAATATACATTTTCAAGTAAAAATTCTTTAGAGTACCAATACATACTTTCTACTAATATGCACAGAAATTAAATACTCTTTGGGAGGGTGAGCTTAAATCTCTAGTTTTCTCTCTATAAAAATTGATATCACTATATACAACTATCAAATGGCATTATTTCAAAGGAAATTGCACAAACATTAGGCCAATGAGATAAGCGCATGAAAATTGACTAGAAATTTGTGGTTTTAGTGGAAATGAGTTTATTTGTGGTTTCAAAAAAAGATTTGTTTTCTATTCACTAGAAATAAAAGCACTTTATGACATTTTGACAAATACAGAAAATCACATTTACACACAGGTTTTGTAGTGGTTGTTGCTAATGGAGGGGCAAAAGAAGAATCACAATAATTAAAGCCCTTTAATTAGCACTGTGAAATGAGAGTAACATTTCATATATTAATAAGCACGGCAAAAATATTAGAGCCATTACACTAACAAATCACAGAAGAACCAATGCCCCTGGATGGTTCAGTATATTAATTTCTAGAGGCTAGCACCATTCATAATTCCAATTATTATGAATAAGCAAAATTAATTTACATAAACCAAACCAATTATAAGGAGCAGGAACATTTTTTAATGAAGGAAAAATAAATGGATGCTGGTGATAAATGGATGCTGGAAGGTATAGATTTCTACTGCATGTTGCCTTCTGTAAAGGCACTGGTGACTTTTCTTGTACTTTGTTACTATTTATATATAAGTGCTGTAAGTTTTTTTCCTTTCTTTAACATAAAGAAAAAATATTTAATGTAACTTTCTTATTTTGATTACAAAGCTGATTTTTTTCATTCTTGGGGAGGGGGTGCAGCCTGTAAATGAAACAGTTCATATCTGCTCCATCCTTCAGAACTGACCATAGACCATAAGGACAATGGCACAAACAGTGCTTTGGTGCCTGCAGGATCACCTCACATCTAAAAATACCTTTACTTGCAGAAGAATAAAAATACTTTATATGCAGCATCCAGCTTTGTGGAAAAATATGGAAGAAGGGATTTTCTCCCATTCTTCTGCATTTAAAGTTATTTTTAAAAGCTTTGTTGCCTTGCAGTAGAGGCAGTCTCTTGTGGTATAGACATGGGAAGATTAACCCCCACATTTAATAAAAGGCACTAAGTTTGCCCAGAAGCAGTAACCAATAAGATAATTTATTTATTTATTTTTTTACAGATGACCAATAAATGCTTCCTGCTGATTGGTTGCTATGGGTTTCTGCTCCTGTGCAAACAATGTCTTTTATTACCTAACCACCTAGAAGTGTTTTGCCATCTGAGCAGTTTCCAGCAGCAAACACTAATTAGTTGAGGGTCAGGTGATCCTTGAAGCTTTGATAGCATTTTGCACATTTTCTATGTATTTTTTTTGGCAACGTTTTTGTCAATGGCTATTCATTCTCACTCCAAATGCATTAAAGTCAATGGCCATTTTTTTCTTACTCCAGATGCAGTCAATGGGTGTTTTTGTCCTTTTTTAAAATACTTTATATTTTTTGTATATTTTAATGTAATGTAATTTTGTCTGCTATAATTTATACATTAAATAAACCCAACAGGATTGTTTTGCCACACATATAGATTCATGCAGCTTAGGTAGGACCCAATACAAGGTGCAGTTTTATTATTACAGAGAAAAAGGAAGCTATTTAAAAAAAAAATAGAATTATTAGCTTAAAATGGACTTTATGGAAGATGCCTTTTCTGTACTTTGGAGCTTTCTTGATATTGGATTTTCAGATAAGGGATCACATACATGTACTGTCTAAAATTTAAGGGTCTGGCAATAATAATTGGTACAGGTATGGGACCTGTCATCCTAAATGCTTGGGACCTGGGGTTTTCTGGATAAGGGATCTTTCTGTAATTTGGAGCTCCATAACTTAAGTCTGTTAAAAATCATTTAAACATTAAATAACCCCAATAGGCTTGTTTTGCCTCCTTTAAGGATTAATTATATCTTAGTTAGAAGCAAGTACAAGGTACTGTTTGAAATCATTTTTATAAATTAGAATTATTTGTCTATGAGAGATGCCCCTTCCTTAATTTGGAACTTTCTGGATAATAGGTTTCCAGATAAGGGATCCCACATTTAACTATTGTAACATTTTACTTTTAATAAAAGCAGATAATACTACAATTTCTGTTTTACTGGCAAAAAAACTCAGGAATTCCTCTCTAATATCAATACCTAGAGCCTAGTTGTTCCACTAATTGAAACTAAAAGAATTAAAATGGAAAAAAATAAAAAAGTATATCAAATGGAACTTAATCGATTATACTGTATAAATGGAACACCAGATTCTTAAAGAAAGTTGAAATAAAAAAAAATTACTAATAAAGCATTTTTTTTATAAGCCATTTTAAAGGAGAACAAAAACTATTTGGGGGGGTTGTTAAATGTTAGCCAAAAAAACTAAGTTGAGACTAACTTTTCAGCCCCCAATTATTATAACTTTAGTTCTTCTTCAATAGTTTATGAACATGTATGGACATGGTAACAGTAATGTCCCAAAAATGTAGTGATCAACTGCAAGCTAGACTGGTACTGTATCTGTAGGGTCAGACCAAAACAAACATATACTGTGTTGTATAAAGTAACACTGTGGTGCCAACCACAGTAAGTTATGGGTCAGGGCTGGATGTTATTTACCTCTCATAATCACTACCTGATGCTTAGACCAGATTTGGTTTGGTAGACTGCAAGATGAGGGACACTGCGTCACAATCAATGCAGCACATAAGGTTTTGCAAGGCAACTTTTAAATACTGTGTATATCTTTGAAAACAGGAATTTCACCATTTGATTTTTAAAGCACTACATGAACATTTGAAAATATATTTCTTGGTTTATACCTTAAATATTACCAGTAGACTGAGCATCTAACAACAACTTGCTGTATAATTACTCCCACTCAGCTGTCAAAAAATGTGGGTGGTTCCGTGCTTACATGCCAAATTGGTTATTTCTTCATCATTTCTTAGGATGTTATTTTCTTAAAGACTGCTGTATTACTGTGTTTGTAAGTAGTGCAGGTGGTGAAACAATGTCTCAACGACTGCGTAATTCCTCTGCAAATACTGCATTATTTTATTTTTAAAAAAGTGGAAGATAACTGATGTTGGGTGGAGGGGTAGGTGCTAGAAAGTTATTGTTGTTATACATATATAAAACCATTATAAAAAAGTAAAAACCATTTTACTTGATGGGACACAATATTTAGGTCTGGCATTACTGCTTGACGGCGGTTTAATAATAGCTTTACTTTTTAAAAAAAAGCATATAGTGTATGTATTCCTCAACACAGAAAGGCCAACCACTCAGACAAGACTCAGCAGTTTACCTATGTGACTTTAAAGTACCTTTGCTATTGGATACTATATTCAGACTGGAATGGGCTTTGGCTAGCACCTGCCTAAAAAAGTTCAACAGAACCACTGTATTATGGTGACTGTGTTATCCTTAAAGGATCCTTAAATACTGTCATGGGAAAATATGCTTTTTTGAAAACACATTAGTAAATAGAGCTTCTCCAGCAGAATCCTGCATTGAAATTTGTTTTTCAAAAGCACCATTTTTTTAGGGTGCTACAGCCATGTGACCCGTGCTCTGATAAACTTCAGACAAACTTTACTGCTGAGCTGCAAGTTGGAGCAATATCACCCCCCTCTCTTTCCCCACCTAGCAGCCAATCAGCAGAATAATGGGAAGGTAGTAAGATAGCAGCTCCCAGTAGATATCAGAATAGCACTCAATAGTAAGAAATCCAAGTCTGGCTCAAGACTCTTCCAGTTACATGGGAGTAGGAAAAACAATAGATTACCTGAAAGCAGTTCTAATGTGTAATGTGTACACACCAATATTACAACTAAAACATTTGTTGGTTCAAGAATAAAATTTTAAATGTTAAAGTGAATTATTTGCTATGTAAACAGTGTAATTTAGAAACAGAAAGTACACCATAAAAATCAAGACAGTATCCCTTTAAGGGTTTAAAATGCTCTCCCTTTTTTTATAAGCAAATTACATGCTAAAAGAAATTCATCAAGTCTAGACCTATTACCAAAGTCTCTTGAAAAGGTTCAGTTTTTAAATCAATAATTTGGCTAAAATTCCAAACAGTTCATATTTTCCATTGGATATGCCAGAGCTTAATGATGATGTGAGCCCCCTCTTTTACATAGAAACCTCTGTGTTTTAGGGTAGGACATACATAAAGTCATATCTGTACTTTATGTAGGAGTGACTACTTTATGAGTAGGCCCTACACCTACTATATAAAGGCACTATCTTGAACAAAATAAACCTCATATAAAATACTTTTTTCTGTATAAACAGTCAAAGGAAAACTATACCCCCAGAATGAATACAGGTATAGGAACTATTATCCAGAATGCTCGGAACCTACGGTTTCAGACTAAGAGGTCATTTGGATTCCCATACCTCAAGTCTACTAAAAAAATCATTTAAACATTAAATAAACCCAATATGACTGTTTTACCTCTCTAAGGATTAATCA
This sequence comes from Xenopus tropicalis, assembly GCF_000004195.4. NCBI lineage: Eukaryota > Metazoa > Chordata > Amphibia > Anura > Pipidae > Xenopus > Xenopus tropicalis. The sequence continues at coordinate 120,305,703 of NC_030678.2, read as the reverse complement.
TTCCTTAGTTGGGATCAAGTACAAGGTACTGTTTTATTATTACAGAGAAAAAGGAAATCATTTTTAAAAATGTGAATTATTTAATTAAAATGTAGTCTACGTGAGGCCTTCACGTAATTTGGAGCTTTGTGGATAACAGGTTTCCAGATAACAGATGTCATACCTATATTTAACAACAGATAATATGACGTAAACTAAGTGAACTACTAAAGAATCACCAAACTGGAAGATATATATCAGTAAATATTGCCCTTTTACATCCTTTCCCTTGAGCCACCATTTAGTGATGGGCTGTGTGCTCCCTCAGAGATCACATGATCAGAAATAATGCAGCTCTAACTGTAACAGGAAGAAGTGTGGAACAAAAGACAGAACTCTGTCCATTAATTGGCTGATATGGCCTTGGCTTGTTTGTGTGCACTGTGAATCGTACTATCCCGAGGAGCTGGGGTCTTAATTTTTAAAATAGCAATTTTCTATTTAGGATTACCCAGTGGCCCATACTAATAAAAATGTTTATTTTTAGGAAAATTATTTATTAAGATGAAGCAGGATTTTACTTTATACTGTGTATAGTTTCATGCAATAGATTTTTATAGAGATCTATATTATTTAGGGGTATAGTTTTCCTTTAAGCAAAGGCCCCTGTGCGCACATCAGAGGATCTTGGTGCTCAATGCTTAAAGTTTTAATAATTCATTTATGTTTCTGTTAATATTTATGATGAAAATATTGTGCTCCAAAATTGCTTTCTTTTAGCTTTTATAAACGTATCCTTTACCCCAAGATTGCACCAAATATATATTATGGTAAAAACAACTAGCTGTTCAACTACTTAGGATAACTTTACATTCCTAACATTATTACTTCTGACTCATCACCATTGTAGCTCAAGCCAGCATTGCTTAGATGCACAAATCACCCGGATACCAGTGATCAAGGGATAAAGACTTCTGTGCGGACAGGTTTAGAAATCAGCATGCCATTGGCTGAATTTTACATTTCCACATTAACTCTTGTGAGCATAGCATTAAGATTTAAATGCATGATTGTATAAATCCATGTTCTTTTAACAGTAGATATTTTAAATTGGCTCCACTGAATCATAATCATTTGTACTTAATCTCAGGATATGATATTTGTACAGAGCTTTAAAAAAAGTATTCAGACCTTTTGCACATTCTTGGCCCAAAAGTTGCTATTACTGCAAAATGTGTTTCTACAAAGCAGCATATAGATAAAATACAAGATTTGTTTTTAACACAAAAGAACATGAAACATTAAAGGAGAAGGAAAGGAAAAAGCTAAGTAAGCTTCATCAGAGAGGTCTATGTAAATACAGCCATAAGCACTTACAGTACTGCTGTAATGGTTTCTGCAGAATAAATATATTGTTCTTGGTGGCACTAATGTGGCAAATCTATTGGCAGTAAAATGATAAAATTACTTTCCTTTTTTTGGGGTTTTAGTGCTTTGAAATAAAAAATGTCACAGAGAACATAACTTCAGTGTAGAATATTGGTAAAGGAAAGACTTTGTCAAGGGTCTGAATACTTTTGGCATCATATGTGAACATAAACCTCTGTCCTCTGGCATACCATTTAGATAAAACATTGTTATAGACATATGACAAGCCATCGAAAAAAACAATTTTACTGTTTATTGGAAAATGCATCCTGCTAGGTGAGCCATTATAGGCGCACTAAGTATGCAGGGATATCACAAGATGGTTTGACCAGAGTCCCAAGGAGTTGCCACAGGCCACACAGTCGAACCAGGGTCTGTAGCATGGAACTCAACATAAAAGGCTCATCACTTAGGGTGAAGAAACACAGAGCTAGTAGTAGCAGCTACTTGTTACGGCTACAGAAATAGACAATGTTAATCATTTACTAATAATTGTCTCTATGTGTGCTTTAGTAGAGGCAATCCTCTATATTTTCTATGGCAGGGTACTTTCTGGTGTTTAGTAGACATGACAAGTAAATGCTACTAAGTAGCTCTGTGTGTCTTCATCCTAAACCTCTAGGGCAACTCCTCCTCAGTTAAGTTGGATAAGTTCTCAGTTAACAGTCAGGTTGAAGATAAATAGAACATTTTTTTATCAGCATCCAACTCATATTTACTGCATTATACAATGTAAGGCACGGCTTGAAATCACTGGGGGCATAATCAGTCAGATCATGCCTAAAGTGAAATCATATTAACATATCATTAACAGAGAATGCCAGTATGATTTAACCACTTGGGACCTCCTAGGGAGCAGGCCCTCCTAATCAAGTACAACTCAGTTTCCAAAAAAGTTGGGACAATGTGTAAAATGTTAATAAAAAGAGAATGGGATGATTTGCAAATCATTTAACACCTATATATAATTGCAAATAGTACAAAGACAACATATCACATTTTAAAACCAAGAAATGTTATTGTTTTGTGAAAAATATATGCTTTATTTTGAATCTGATGACAGCAATATGTTACATTTGTTACTTACTTAACTTGCATTTGTGGATGCAGTGATGAACTGTGTTCACAGACAATGGTTTTCAGAGGTGTTCCTGACCCCATGCAGGGATTTCCACTAAAGAATCATGTCTGTTATTAATGCAGTGCCACTTGAGGGCCCAAAGATCACGGCCATCCAATATTGGATTTTGGCCATGTCCCTTTTGTACAGAGGTTTCTCAGGATTTATACATTTATACATAAAATACCAAAATTCTTTGCAGTTTTACATTGAGTAAAGTTATCCATACATTGTTGCAATATTTGCCCCCCACACTCTGGGGTACCCCTCCCCATCTTTACTTTCGAGCGACAAGGCTCTTGTACAAGAAAGAGAATAGGCTCTTCTACAATGTGTTCTCTGTTTTGTTCACATTAGAGTGAATATTCCTTAGAAAGTTGACTATTAATGAACTGTTGCATGTTAGTTATAAACTATTTAAAAATAGGCTCTGCAACAGAGAGTTAAAATCTTACTTTTTACAAACTTATAACTGGAAACTCACCAAAGTAGCAAAAAGATGATAAAGTATGAAGTAAATTGCAACAACTGGTGCCCACATATGCCCAACGGCATTAAGTGTTTGATCCATGACATCCACCCATCCTTCCTGTGTCAGAATCTGAAACATTGACATAAATGCCTGCAGGGGGTAAAAAGCATATGTTACCAACACATGACAACTGATATTAGATAGTTACATAAGAAAAGGAGCTAGCTCTTTCTTACAGACACATAACTTAAGGAACAAAATACAGTGTTAAATTCTCTGAGCTAAATTACCTATAATTCTTACTTATTTGTGTAGGTACCAAACTGTTAGTTAGTTATAATGTATGTATAACATATAGTCAGTTGAAATATATATATCTTATTTTTAAGGAAAAATTAAAGTAACAAAAGAAGTTGTTTTACTTTTGATTAAACATCCTAATACTGAGTGTTTAAGGCTAGGATCACATACGTAACCATGAAGTTATGTACACATTTATTTAAAGGCATAAAGTAGCAGCTACTTTTCACAGCTACTAAACGACAGAAAATACCCTGCCATAGACAATACTGAGAACTGCCTCTGCTAAAACACACATAGGGGGAGATTTACAAAGACCCGAACGCTCAGAGCGTATTCTCGCCGATTTTTTCGCACTTGCGCAACTTTTTCGCGTGTATGCGCGATTTTTTCGAGCGCCCCCGCGAAAAATTCGGAAAGGCTCTGCCGCTGTTTGCAATGGTTCAGTACGAAAATTTTGTGACTTTCGGATCACCAATACGATATTATCGTTTTTTTCATAAGCATTTTCGTGATATTTGCGATCTTTAGAAGTTTTCTTTTCCAATCCGAATTTTTCCCATTCGGGATTCGAACTTGTGTTTTGATAAATCTGCCCCATAGAGTGAAGACACACAGAGCTACTAGTAGCAGCTACAAAAATAGACAATGCTGATTATTTACTGATAATTGTTTCTAAGACACATGGAACTACTTATTAGCAGTTAATAGTCACGGCTATAAAACATCAGAAAATACCCTGCCATAGACAATACTGAGAATTGAATCTGCTAAAACACACATAGAGAGAATTATCAGTAAATGATCAACATTGTTTATTTTTGTAGCGGTTACAAGTAGTGATTAGCGAATCTGTCCTGTTTCACTTTTCTGAAATATTCACGAAACATGGCTACAGCATGACTTTTTTTGATGAACGTGAATGCGATTTTTCTGATGGATTCATGTTGCAGCAAATTTTTGCAGCAGTTTTGCAACAAAATTCACCAATTGCAAAATGTGGAATTTAGCTGCGGGTCCATGTCAGGTAAAAAAAAATTTGCTCATCAATAGTGACAAGTTGCTGCAAGAAGTAGCTCCATTTTTCTTAGCCCTACGTTTAGGGTGCCACATCTGTTTTAACAGCAAAACCATTATGGTCAGAGTGACAAAAAGTCATTGCAATACTTAAGATCAGAGCAAATGTTGCCCACGTGAACTCCTTTGATTTACCATCAGATTAACCAAGAGCCAAATTACAGATATGAGTTTTTCAGTATGAAACCATTCATTCCACTGTAGGTAAATATCTTGCAGTATGTTGGCACTAAGAGATATGCTGGCAATTTGACCCTTCAGAGCTCTACACTAGTATTCTGTTTCTTCACTTTTCAAAAGCAAATATATCAGCCAGTGGCCAGACTTAATATCATTTGTGCTATAGTGTATATTAATCTGAAACAGCATAATTCCTAATTACAATAGCAAAAATCAATACATTTATTACACAGCAAAATATTTGTACAAGAACTGTGCACTTCTATCACCTTTAGCAAAATGAATCTGAAAGGCAGCTACCAAACTGTCAGACAAAGCAGCTGTGAAAACGAGACCTTAAGATATATGCAAATGTGAGAATTGTCAATTCAACTACTATACACAGCAGATTGTCAAGTTTCCTTCAAAATGAGTCTGTATCTTAAATTAGCAATACTTCTGCATTGCTGGAAGTAATCATACAACTTTTCCTTAAAATGGAAATAACTATCAGGTCTTCAATGCTTTTAACAGGAAAAAGGCATGCTTGTAGCTTGTAAATCCCCTTCTTCTAATATAAAAGATCTTATTTAGATACAGTTTCATACGATATTGGTAAGGGGTTAGGATTTAATCTTTTATTATATACTGTACAGTAGTAGGAAACAAGTAGATTCCAAGTAGGATGGAGATGTAGACAATAGAAAAAAAGGTTAAAGGAGGAATAAAATTGCCACTTTCCATTTTTAAGTAATAGACATTGCTGTCTCTGTGTAAAAATCCAAAAAATCATAATTATATACATGAAGTATAATGATCAATTGATGGTATCCCATTAAAAGAAACTTAAAAACAAAACAAATTTTAGTATAAAATCTACTAATACTAATTTAGTCTGAAATAGTTCTAATGTTATAGAAGACATGTTCTGTATCAGGGTACCTCTACATATTGGGAGAATAAGATAATATACATCTATGAAGAGAGGGAAGGTCTTAAAGCCATCCATTGTATTTTTAAGAAACTAAATAGGTGAACATTTTAACTGAAGAAATTATTTAAACGCATATCTTTTCATGTATGGTAAATGGGAGCATCTGATTGGCATAATTTAATTGTTAAACTTCCCATACTGCCCCACGCAAATTGGGAACACCACCCTCCTTCCCACAAGGCACAAATTACACTTCCTTAAAGCAGGGATAGTTACCTTCTTCAAACCCCCTATATTACCATGAGAAATGCAGTGCAGTCATAGAGCATCTACAATTCATAGATATTGAATGTTTATATCCTGTACCTATCAAAATCCTGGTGGGCCCCGGCGGCCCAGACTCGACCCTTGCTGGACATCGGGGAGGGGGGGAATTAGGGGACGCGGCTGGCGGGGCACCTGCAGGGCCCCTGGGGTGGGAGCCCCGGTGGGCCCTTCACCCCCCAGTCCGACCCTGAACTTATAGAATACTATATATAGAATTGCTGCAGTACTGGCTAGAATTTACAATAGATCAGGTGTGCTATGTGTAGGGATCCCAAGATTTGGGCCCCTTAGGTTGGGTTCCCCTTTAGACAGGCACCAGACAGTGGCCTTATGGGTTATGGACACCTAAAGGTAGTCCTAGCTGTTTGTGTGTGAAAAGGGAGTTTCTCATGTTATTCAGCAGCAACCACTAGGTGGCAGTGTGCTGCAATATAAAAAGGGATGACACACACCATTTGTAAGGTCTTTAGACCCCCCTCTGTAAGAGGTTAGCTACAGGTTCCAGTTTTAGAGTTCAGATAGATTCTGTTATAGTCACTCTAGGAGTGAAAGGTAGACAGAGTAGCTATAAAGGGCAGTCTGAAGCCCCAACAGGAGATAAATGAGGTTAAGACCTCCCGGCATCACTGGCCAGAGTTCAGGTACATTAAGCGGCCAGCTCAAGTGGTAGCTAGGGACCACAGAAAGGAGATTGCCTAGTTTTATTTGGTTATTCAGCACTTCCAGTCTCCTGGACAGTTCCTCAAAGAGTGGATCATCAACTGCCTGGTAAGCAACCACCCCAAGGGGGGCAAGGTCCCGGGAGTTGCAGGGAGTCCCTACATTTGGAGGACTGCATAGAGTAACCCAGAGAAGTTTCCCAGGGAAGGGTGTTTCAGTTTAACCTGTCCCTACCCTGGGTGGAGGCACGCCTAGTAAAGTATACCTGCTCCCCCATAGTATACACAGGGCTCCTGTAGCGCCTCACACATACCCCTGCATGTTAGAAGTAAAGCCATAGCCAAAAGTGGGCTACATATGTATGGAATTGCAAAGAGACAGTTTAAATATGCATCAGAGAAGATCAGTAATTAGTAAATAGATTTTATATAGGGGTAAAAGCTAACTTTATATAATTTTGTGCTATATTCGCTATTATGCAGCACTGCCTGTGTCTAGAAGCCGCTAAGAAAACCAGTGGTTTCTCTGGTATAGACCTCTTACACATGGGCGTTTACAACTACATACTTGAGACAACTGTGATGTTCACAAGTTAATATGAAAATACAGTAAGTTACGTTTCAAAAAAGTACAAAAAAGTTATCAGTTCCCATGAGAAATATAATACATTTACTCTTCTTGAGACATTGTAAAGATTGCATGTGTTTTCTAGTACTTTCCAGATAAAATCACACCATCAGAGATACAGAAATAGAAAGATAACTACAATTTGTAGCCATGGCAACACTGAACTGGTGCTTATTCTCTGATGACAAGTAACAGAGCCACCAGGAGAAAACATACAATTTAAAAGCATTAGTGAAAGTGGTAGGTCTAATTTTGCCAAGGACCTGTGATATGAAATCGCTATGGAGTTTAAAATCACCATGCTACTATAAGGATGATCAGATTTAAAAATCCTGATAGTTTCATAATTATAATCACACATTTTACACAAGCTGATTTTATTCTATGTTTCTTACTATACAAATGTATTTTAATCTCGTGGTTAAAGCTGTCATTTTAATATGATTAACATTCACTATATGTAATAAATCAAAATACAAATTCAGGAAAGCAGCACATATTTGAGAAATCACACAATAAAGGTATAACTGAGAGGTGGGATTTCACTAGTTAAAAGTTATTTATTTTGTAAGAGGAGTATACTAGCTAATTTTGTATAAATGTTTACATTTGTTTCCAAATCATTATGTTCTACTTATACTTAATTTACATGCACAAAAGCTCTGCAATATTGAGTTCCACTAGGGGGCAGCATGGAGTCACTCTTGTCAACATTTTCACAATAAGTATAACATGAAATGTATGTAATACTGTACATTAAATTTATGCATAGCCATCGGTGGTTAATACCAATTCCAGAAAAACTGTCAATTAATAGGCGATACCATATCAACAAAAATCTACAAATTATATTTTGAGGGAAACCTTGCTATACTGACTTATTCTGATGTATGTTTTACTTTCTAATTATTATCTAAAGATCCAATTAGAATAAGTATTCCAGTAGGTGGACTCCTGAAATGGTCAACAGAAGAGCCATACAGCTTGTAACTTGATAAAGGAAAGTATACACCCGAACAATGTAGGTCTCTATAAATATGTATTGCATAAAACTCATATATCAAGCCCTATTTCATCTTAATAAACCATTTTCACAAAAATATACTTTTTAATAGTACGCGCCTCCTGGGATCATACAATTCACGTTGCACGCAAACACACCAAGGGCACACAAACATACTAGGTCACACCAGCCAATTAATGGTCACCGTTCTGACCATCACAAAATGGTGGCTCAAGGCAAAAGATGTAAAATGGCAATATTAACAGTTTGATAAGGTTCTCTAATATGCCACTTAATATGAAAGGCCACTTATCCCTGTAAAAAGTGCAAACAACAAGATACATACAATTAACTGAAATACTGTCTCACTGAGACAATGGGAAGTATGGGCAATGTTTGTGACACACTATGAAAATCTGTCCATCTGCATTATTAATCAACAATTATGCAGCTGTTTTTTGTTGTTGACAGTGAGATGTAATCTGTGACAAAATGCACTATTTTGAATGTAGTGACAAAACATGAATAATTTTATGTTTAATCACTAATGGCCGATGGCTATTTTGACCCTTTTTTATTACATAATTTATAAAATTGCATTTAGAAAATGAAATGGGCAATTATACAGAATAGTGTAATTATGCTTTCAGTTAAAAATATGCTAGTTTAATCTCTATAGGACAGGGTTAATGGCAAGAAACCAACAGGGGAATGTAATAAAAGTAGTTAACAGAAAAACCTGTTACAATATGAAAATGTATGCCTTTGTGCGAACAAATTTTCCTTTGTGTGATTTTGATATGCAAATCCAGAAACAGTTTAGCGACAAAGATTGTGAATTTTTTAGTTTGTACCAGTACACAGTACAGGTAACAGACCCCTTATCCGGAAACCCATTATCCAGAAAGTTCTGAATTACGGAAAGGCCATCTCTCATAGACTCCATTTTAATCAAATAATTCACATTTTTAAAAACGGTTTCCTTTTTCTATTTAATAATAAAACAGTACCTTGTGCTTGATCTCAACTAAGATATAATTAATCCTTATTGGAGGCAAAACAATCCTATTTTTTTGTAATTACTTTTTAAATAATTTTTTATCAGACTAAAGGAAGGAGATCCGAATTACGGAAAGACCCCTTACCCGGAAACCCCCAGGTTCCGAGCAAATGGGCACCTCAAACAAGCACCTGCATGTATGAATTCTTGGTGTTAGGGCACAACAGTCCTTTTAAACAAGAAACAAGAAAGCTTTTTTCACTGTTTACTTGCCATATTTGAGTGCCATACATTTGATTAGAATGAAGTTTATGATTTTATTCATCTGCCTCATTTATAAAATTGCAATAGGCCTTTGTTCTTTCTCTGCATCTTTTCCCATCTCAAAGCTATATGGCTGCTGTGTATTTGCAAAGGCCACATAAATCCATAATTTGAACCAAAAGGCCTGTGGGGGCAAAATTATGTCTTGTTGTAAATATAAGCATTCAGCCACCTTATTGTAAGTTGTAAATGTTATGTTAAAGCACAGTCACTCTTTAGTTTAATGGCTCACACACTGATTATATGGCATGTTGATAGCGATGCATTTTTAGATGAGAAAACATTTGTGTTTTAATTGGAAGGCAGTGGCAGAGAGGTTGTGACATCTGACACCACATTTTGACAAGAGAATAAAAACCTGCAGTCAATATGCCACAGAACTGCTATGTGCTATGGCCGTTACTGTCATGGTTTATCATTTGTGACCTGCACCTTAAAGTAAACCGAATCCAGTAACACAAATAATGATGGTAAATCATTCATTGCTTAGGATTCAATGGGAAAGTATAATTTAACAAAGGAATTAATTGCTTTAATAATAAAAGTCAGTAGTGCTTGATCGAGAGTTGCTAGATAGGAATAGAGTCAATTATTTGTATATTCTCAAATATAAGACATTCCCTTGGTTATGATCTTAAACATGGAAATTCTGTATAGTGGTGTAGGATCTATTTTCCTGAATATTTTAAACCCAGGATTCTCTCTATAAGGGGTCATTCTTTTATTTGAAGCACCATAACATTTAAAATTGAAAATAAAACAAACAGGACTGTTGACATCAATATGGGTGTATACTGGCTTACGGTGGTTAAAACCAAGTACAAGGTACAGGTATGGGTCCCTTATCTGGAAACCCACTATCCAGAAAACAAAAAGGCGTACTAAGCAGCATGAATCAATATAGGGCAAAGCAATCCTGTTGGATCTATTTAATGCTTTTTAGGAGACTTAAGGTATAGTTATACAATATAAAGGAAAGACCCATTTTCTGGAAAACCTCAGGTACAAAGCACAGGATACTAGATCCTACATCTCTATTATAATCTGTGAAGAATTGTTTGTTTAAATAGATCAAGGTTTAAGCTATATTTCTGTGTTTTCTAGATAATATATTCATTACCTGCTGTTGTCATGCTGAATATTTCTATAGGTTTAATGTATCAAACCAGCACTAAAAAAACAATAGGGCTCGAGTATGTCCGCAATGCTAATGAGCAATGTGCAATTTTGATCGAAATGCATTGTTTTTCCAAAAATTCCAGCATCATTGCAGTTGCAAAGGGGTGATTCTCTTGACACAGTTGCACTGAGCCTACCACAATTGTGTCTGATTCTGTTGCAAATCTGGCACAATTGCGGCAAATATTTTCTAAGTATGAATATTCTCCTAAATTGCGCAAATGCACTTGTGGATGTAAATGAACACTAATGTTATCCAATAGAGTTTGCACTTAACCCTACCTAGTAATAAAATATATTTTTAAACATATTTTAAGGGCTAAACGTTTACTTTTGCCTAACTGCATTGCTAGTTTTAACTCCTAAAACAATGTTTTAAATTCCAAATTTCCAATTCCAACTATGCTCCTTCACAAGTCTATTAATCAGACTGCTGATATATTGTTTGAGAGTCAAAACCAGCAGAGGCAAATACTGTGTTTAACAGCAATTACAAACAACTCTACAACCACAAACATTTTAATTAATGTATATTGGAATGCTGTTTAGGATTACATTTTATTTTTGATGTTCATTAGTAAAAAATGAAGTACTGAACAATTGAACAGGAGCTCCCTTTGATGAATGAACAAGAATATTTGGAAAATATCTGGCCAAACAAAGTAGGTACAAAAATATTTCCAGAGGAATCAACAAAAAACTGTCAGATCCAGGCTAAGCACATCTAGATTTATTTTAAAAGGATTAGAAACTGCTTTATCAAAACTGACAATGTTCCTGTTAACCTAGCCTTTCAGGCATGATTACATCTGTTTATTTAGCACAAATGAGCAGTTTGCTGGGGGTTTTATAATAAAACATTATCCTGTCGAATGAAGCTTTCTTTGCACAAAGTTCAGAACACAAGCATTCTGACAGGGGCATTGGTTCCTAAATTAAACTTGGTTTAAAACTGCATTTAATAGAGTGCTAAATCAAACTAAAAATACATTAAAATATGTTCTGCATGTATGGTGCTTTCAAATATTTCCCTAGAAGCTGTACATCTTTTATTTCTATTGAAGCATAATAATGTACATACTTAAAGAATTAATATGGCTAAATGCTCAGCCTTAAAGAAAAGGGACATTGTAGTATATTGAATAAAGTATGTATAAGCCATAGATGCAAAGTGCTAATGTGCAATAACAGTAATTGGTACAAAATCAAAACATAACTATATACATCACGCAATATAGCTTGGTGGAAAAAAAGCAAAACAAAAAAACAATGGACAAAGTAGACATGTTGGACAAATGAGAAAACCTTGACATTTCAGAACAAAGTCCAAGGGAATTTTTACTTTGTATTTAATAACACTGTGAGTTCCCTCCATATATGTGTTTTCCCTGCACAAAACATGCTCAGCCTGCTCTTAACCAGAAGAGATTATGGAGCAACACAAAGAACAAACTGCAGAAAGTGAGACTGTCTTTGAATTCCTGAAAAGAGCCAAATCTGTTACTAATGTGCAGACTGTCAAATTATAAGCAAACGCCTACCATTCAAGCTTCAAACCTTTCTGAACATAAAATCAGGACCGCATTTATTGTTGATCCACACAAACAACACATACTTTTGGGTATGCCATGTGCTTTTGGGGTCCTTAAATCAGAGCAGTGCCAGTATTAGAGCACTATATAGAATATAATCATGATGGGCTAATGCATTCTGCAGACTGTACAGACCTATACTAAGACAATTAGGTAACAGATAGCGCATTGTTTCTAAAGAAGGCAGTGTGCAACTGACCTACTCACTAAGACAGTGATCCCCAACCAGTGGCTCGTGAGCAACATGTTGCTCCTCAACCCTTTGGACGTTGCTCCCAGTGCCCTCAAAGCAGGTGCTTATTTTTTTTTAATTTCTGGTTAGGAGACAAGCTTTGGTTATATAAAAACCCAGTGTAATTGCCAAACAGAGCCTTCTGTAGGCTTACAGTCAACATAGGGGCTATCAAATAGCCAATTATAGCTCTCATTGGCACCCCCGGGAACTTTTTTATGCTTGTGTTGCTCTCCAAAACTTTTTCCATTTGAATGTGGCTCACAGGTATAAAAGGTTGGGGATCCCTGCGCTAAGGCATGCAGGTTATTTTTCTGTAGAATGTAGACTGGTTTTAAAATCAGTTTGATCAAATATCTACTGGTTGGAATTACAGAACCAGGTTAGTCTGTATCAGGACAAGTAATAATTTGTAAACCATTAATATGTTCAATAGCACTGTACATAAATTACATCAAACATACAGATTACATAAAAATACTGATCAAAACAGTTGCTAAAGACACTCTTTTTATTACAGTTTACAACCTAAAAGAAGAAGAAACAAGAGAGGGGTCAGCAAATTTAGAGATTTGTAACAAATATGACATTTAGGGGGCAAATTTATAGAATTATACATCACCACAGTAAAAATTGTGTTTTTATTTCTACATGTATATATCAAATATTGAACTCTATATTTCACCCACTGATAATACTCCTCTAAAATCCCATACAAATGAATAGAGAATGGCAGGATTTTACTGTGGTAATAAACTTTAAACTGTGATAAATCTCCCCCTTATTAGCTGGTAGTAGCTTATAATGTGTCATTAGACTAATATTTCAAGGAGCGATTTAGTCACCTGCGATAGATGCCTTTCCACCGGCAACAAAGGGAATCACCAGTGGAAAGGCCTATGCATGAGGAAACTTTGTGCCACATTGGAAAACTGAAGCAATGCGTAGGCCTTTCCACTGGGACTAAATCACTCCGTGGGAAATCTGCCTTAAGGAATTTTAGATAAAATGAGGATATGCTTCCATACAGAATTGTGTTTTGAGAGATTGTTTAAAAGCCAAAAGACTGGGAACTCATGGATTGCACCTGTTAGAAGGCTGCCATTCCTCTGGGTTGGTAATACAAGTCCATAGGAGCTTGATTGCTTTGGGGGGAAAACAAAACAGAGCAAACTCTGTGTACAAGCACTAACTTTTAATGAATACAATTTTTCTAGTAGAAAAGAAATTAGTATAATAATTTAACATGATGTATGTTTAAGATGGAAAAAGATAAAACCCAATCCAATTTTAAAAATGTTGTTTGTAGATTATATCGCCCAGAGACCCACATGCTTTTATTAAGCAGACTTGGCCAACCTCTCCACCCAAAGTGTTAGAACTGATAAACTAAATGATGTATAATTTGACTAAAATAAATAAATTAATAGTTACCTGTTGGTTAATCTTACAATTTCATGGAGAGCTAAAACACTAAAATTCATGAAGTAAATGAGTTATTGCTTCAGGATAAGTTGCTGAGAAAAAAAATGATAACACAAACCCTTGGAAATGTTGTAAAACGGTCCAGCTCTTCCACAAAGCAGAACATCTGTAAACTGATGGCAGACATTACAATTAATAGGCTAGCGGTGAAAACCACAAGACTTCCTAATTTCTTGCCAGGTCCAAATATTTTATATACAAAGTCTTCTAAGGCAGGAGAAATCTTAATCAGTCGCACCACCCTTAGAACCTACAAAGGAAACATATGTTGTGATATTGTGTTACTAATGGGTGCTTAGCCATTCTTAATCTTCAAATTTAAATGTAATAGCATTGCTTAGTTTAGGTAAATGCCCAGAAATATTAACGTTTAGAATCCATTGGATTATATGCTGAGAAGAAATGCAAAAACTGTTTTTGACACTACAACTCCCATTATGAACCATATTAGGCAACAGATTTTCATGTAATCTTCAGACAACCTCCACAGTTCTACCTAGAAAAGGTCACTGCAAATTTTTTCCAGGGAGTATGCTAACAAACTCAAATTCTTTTGGTACCTGAAACTTTTATCATTAGGTGTATGGACAGCTTTAGTTTGTATTTATGTAGCTATAGCCACCTATCACAGCATGGATATTCAAAGAAGCCACATGCAATTTTTCTGCTGTTGGGGAGCTTACCCCATTTGTTATTACCACCTGTGCATCAATGTTTCAGAGAGGTTTGTAACTATCCCAGTAAGGGGTTTACAATAAAATGACAGGACTGTGCCATCTACAACTCAGAAGAAGTAGTCTTTTAAAGTGTCATGTTTTGGCTAGGTAGGCAAGAAAACAAAAGCCATTCGAATTAAACTAAACAAACACAACATTGTGAAAAGAAATTATAAACCAGAAAAGAAGGAGGAAGGTACTAAAGAAAGTAAGAAATAAGAAAAGGTAAAAAAAACATTGCTGGTATTAATTGGCCTTCCCCTCCAAAGACTGTCCCCACTCCAGTCCATAATGAATACTGCTGCCAGGCTCATACACCTCTCCAACCGCTCCTCCTCTGCCGTGCCACTCTGCCAATCCCTGCACTGGCTTCCCCTGCCATCCAGGATAAAATTCAAATGAATGACTCTCACATCACTTATTGTACAGCGCTGCGGAATATGTTGGCGCTTTATAAATAAATGTTAATAATAATAATAGTGTATAACAAATAAATTGGCATAGGAGAGTAGTAATGCAAAACAATCTCTTTTCATATGGGAAGCCTTTTGGATGTGGTTATTGGTTACAGTGCATCCAAGAAGCATGAATAAAAATTATAGTTTGTCTTGCTTTTTATAAGGTTCAGAAATGGACACACACTTTCTCTCCCTTTTTTTTTCGACAGATAAATCTTGCCGGTGGAGATAGAAAAATGTAATGGTAAAGCTAAAAGCTTTTGCTACTTTACATATTATTCAAAGCAGGTAGGAAGGATTTTAAATTTATTTTTCCCTTGCGAAGCAATATTATGGGATAATGAAAGACGTGTTCATTGGAATTATAGGTCATTGTGGAGCTGTCGGAGCAGCAGGAAGGACTTTGTTTGACCTAAAGGTATCACCTGCACTTGGGTTTAAATCCTGACGAAGGGTTGGTTGTGCCCCCCCGAAACACTGATGCACAAGCGGTAATAATAAATGGTGTAGGTTCCCTGACTGCATAAATAGATATCTAACCCAGGGTTGTAATTTTATTGCCTCCATTCTTATGACAGGTCATTCCTAGTTGTTAACCAGTACCTATTGCACCATCAGTAGTCTTGGCACAAAAAGACACATGGAATTGGAAGAAGTTTTATACAACACATGGGGTAGATGTGGCTCACTAAAACACTAACTATTGTGTTAAAGCGCACATAATAACAAATATAAACACCTCTTGTTCTCTGCCATTAAAGCAATACATTATGAAATACAGTAATTATAAAACCTTAACAGACAAAAGATAAACGTTACATAAACTATTATATTTATATTATATTTAGATATTAATTAGTATGTTAAATCAGTATGTTAAAAAACAGTAACTAAGCATTACCTGAAAGTATGTAAACTGTGAATGGTAAAGATCAGGATAAATATGAAGAGTAGTTCCAACTACAAGCAAAAGCTCAAATTTGTGTAGTGATGAACTGATATATCCTGTAAAGCCCAGGCACCAAATCTTTAAAAGAGCTTCCAAATCAAACAGCATGGTGAATGCCACCTATGGTTGAAAGAGAAAGAAATATTATATACATGAAATAATTCTGGTTTTGATGCCCTTTTGAATAACTTAGGTTAATAGAAGAATGCTCCCATAGTGTAAAATCAGAGCATACATTTTATAATATAAAAGTATTGCACTTACAATTGTTGTAGAACACCCAGCTTATGAATAGATAAAATCCCAAAATGTTTAGTCGTGCTTTTGACTTCTTCAGGGAGACCATTGATGCAAAGTTTGGGTACTTTCCACATTTACTGCCAAACACTAGCAAATGTGACTGCTGACCATTTGGACTACAATAATAACCTTCCTGATCCAGATCTTTTTAGGGCTTCATTAGAATTCATCTGGACAGGGTGAAAAATGTCTGGGACCAAAGACTTAATCAGGCCATTTACTTGTTTTTTCTACTGGTAGATGTGCATGGGCCCTCCATGAGCCAATTGTTGATGGCAACAATGTACTAGTCTGAAGACTAGTTAGTTAAACACGCTGATTTTCTGTGTATCAACAGCCCTGAGCAAACATGGCAACTGAACCTGGTCCCACCCCCATATATATAGAGATATATAAATAAAGCAGTTGTTTTTTTTACTAGAACAGTCTTGATTTTAATCCTATAATGTACATTTATTCCATATTTCTTCGCCTTCTTTAATTCTTGTCCTTTCTTATAACTGTCCATATGTCCATTCTTCCCTAATTTTTTTCACATTAACAGTATATCTCTGCCTTCCTTAATTTCATCACCACTTTTCTTTACATTACCCTTTTACCTTTTTTCATAAACCAGTCTCTCCTTCTTCTCCTCTTTTCATATGCCATTTTTTCCATTCTCTTTCCTACAGCCCATGTACCATTCTCTCCCTATCGCTCTATGTGTTCTGTTCATGGACAGTGCTGAACTAGAGTGCAAAGGGATTACTTCTGATATATAAGAACTGTGTGCCTATATAGTAGCAGAAGCTTGCTTCTGTAAAATTAAAATATAAAACAGAGCATGTATAAGAAAGTAAGAAGACCTGATTCTATACCTCCCTATGGGGGCAGATGCCTCATCTTTCTTCCCTTAGTTCTTGCACTTCTATTATGCATTTACCAATATATTCTTTTCTTGCTGTATTTCCACTTGTATCCACTTGAAAAAAATAACCTTTTAGCATTGACAGGTTTGGAGCTGCTTGTTTTACGTCATTGTTATAGTACTCAAAGTCCTAAATAATCTTGTGGTTAAGGATGCCCTTTAAAATACAGTCACATCTGTGTGAATCCTCATTTACAAAAGTACTTTGCTGCAAATTTTAGGTGTTGGGGATGCAGGACAATAACCAAATACCATATATCTAATGAATGAAATTGATGACTCACAGCATGAATGTTTTGAGATAACTTACCATAGTAACTAAAAATTTGAAAATAATCTGTGCCCCCCTCCCTTTACTAATTATATTCAATATAACCATATAACCATGTTCTTACAAGATGCACTATTTAAGGGTCGACAAATGTTATATAAGTGTTCCTGTCAGTTGCACTGTTGATGATTCTAAACAGCTTAGCAACCATTATAAATTGCCTTCAGAGTTCCACTCAAGAATCAGCTCATTACCACTGACATTTTCTTTCAGGCAACTGGCTCCCAGAATACTGTCTGACAGACTTTATTCAAACTTACACAAAAAGGATGTGAACTTGAGAGTAAATTATAGTACAGTGAACATTATGTACATATCGCCACAAAGCAATTTGTACACTTACCTCGGCCAGATAAAACTCATCATATTGTCTTTTAAAATTCTCTCCTTTGTAGTAATTGCTGGCAGCAACAATTACATCCACAGCAACCATGCTCAGAATAAACATGTGGAAAATGGAAGATCTCATCATTTTCTGCACATTAAAAAAGAAATATATTCATTACAAAGGCAGCAGATTTGTACTTTATTCTGACCACCCTATTTTAATTTCAGTCTTAACAGTTAACATGACATTTACAATCTTATGGAAAAAAATGTAAGATTATTGCTCGTGTTAAGGATCTGACAGTTAGCAAATATGTGATGTAATGCCTACGCAATGCATTTTTTTATCTGCTTTATTGAACAGATAATCCTCCTTTCTTTTATGTGGAATTAAATCGATAATCCTTTCAGTGGCACCTCTGCAGAGCTACATCATAGAAGATTTTTCACACAACTCACAAAACAGATAGAGCTTCACCTTCACCTGTCCTTTGTTAAGGAAAGCATTTATATTATGTCCGAATTGAATTGTCTGCATATTTATGCCTCTTTGGCTTAAAAAATAAACAAAAAAAGAGCACAACAGGGCAACAGCAAGAAGCTAAAATGTGAGGATTTCTTTAAATTAAAATTAACAGTGTCTTCTTTACTAACATGAGTTTTAAATTGCGCTATTGCAATTTCTGGTCTTTGGTAAGGCCTCACCTTGAGTATGCAGTGCAGTTTTGGGCTCCAGTCCTTAAGAAGGATATTAATGAGCTGGAGAGAGTGCAGAGACGTGCAACTAAACTGGTAAAGGGGATGGAAGATTTAACCTATGAGATTAGTCTGTCAAGGCTGGGGTTGTTTTTGTCTGGAAAAAAGGCACTTGCAAGGGGACATGATTACTCTTTACAAGTACATTAGAGGGGGTTATAGACAGATAGGGTTTTTTCCCCCATAAAAATGATCAGCGCACCAGAGGCCACCCCTTTAGATTATAGGAATGAAACTCTGAAGCAGCGTAGGTGGTTTTTCACAGTGAGGGCTTTGAGGTTGGAGAATGCCCTTCTGAGTGATTTGTGATGGCAGATTCTGTTAAGAGGGGCTTGGATGATTTTTTTGAACAAGCATAATATCCAAGGCTATTGTGATACTAAAATTTACAGTTAATATTGATGTTGGTATATATGGTTTATGTATGTGAGTGTAAAGAGTGTCATTATAGGTTTGGGTGAGTGCTGGGTTCACTTGGAAGGGTTGAACTGGATGGACTTCGGTCTTTTTTCAACCCAACTTAACTACGTAATCAGTTAATTGTGATCAGTCCACTACTAGTTAAAAAAGCAATGATCAGATTGGTTGCTCTGGGTAAAATCCCTGGGGCAATTTATTATCTATGTAAATCTACCCCTGGTTGGGGGGGGCAGGGTGGTACTGGTTTATTTGCCCGTTTGCTTTTTGAATTATTTCAGACTTCAGAAAAAGTATTTTTGGTAGCAAAAACAATTGCCGTTTTGAAAAAAATTACATTTAATTTACATATTCAAGGCAATGTAACAGATAAGCAAAATACTGGAAAACACGCTGCAACTGATTTGTCAGGAGAAACAAATATTCTGTGAATCTGTTGCTCTCGCAGTTGATTTTTGCAATTAGAAAATATCACTGCATACATTTTTGCTGTGTTAAAAATACCAAAACCTATTTCAAAGTCTGTTCCCAGATAAGGGATAATCTTTAATCCTTTGGTTAATATTCATCAACAGTAATGGAACAACACCTCTAACACATACTTGGAGCAAACGGTGCATATAAGATATTGTGCCGTTAACACTTTGTAAGATATTGCAGAGAACCATGATGGCAATTTGCTATGGTTCATGGAGTGCCAGGTAAACCAGGTTTGAAGTCACAGTAGTGCTGCTAGAGTTTCTTTAAAAACAAAATAAAATAAAAAAGTATATGCCATTAACCAATGCCATACACATACATGTAACATTCTTAAATGAAAGATTTAAAAAAATTGATAGCCGGCTGATGCCCACCACAACAAACATCATTAAGGTTGGATATATACAAGAAAATACATTTATGGAAACCAATTTTCTAGAAATATGGCATTGGTTGTCACTACTGATTTATTTTGATCAAATAAATCAGATTTTTAGAATGATTTCCTTTTAATCTGTAGAAATAAAACAGTACCTTGTACTTGATTGCCACTAAAACATAATTAAACCTTATTGGAAGCAAATTTGGTTTATATATATATGCATTGAATATGTATTCAATTTTTTATTTATGTTTAATATTGCTGTATATTGCCAGGTAAATGTTCTGTCCCTTAACTTACTGTATGCATATTATTACCCTCCCTGCCAGTGACTTGGAAGAAGCACCTCAGCCAATTATAATTAACTTCCTTCTCACAGTAGGCTTTTTGTCTTATCCAGTCAAGTTGCTATTACCTTTCTCTGAATGCAATTTGATTAGCTCAAAAAAGCTCTACCTGCATCTATTTAGAAATGTTTCTGTTATCCAGAAAGCTTTACTATAATGCAGCAATGACATTGTAAATAGCATCCTTTTTAAACAGACATCTTTATATTTGTATTGAATTGTTTTCTCTGTGATAAGATACAGGTATGGGTTATCCAGAATGCTCGGGACCTGGGGTTTTCCGGCTAAGGGGTCTTTCTATAATTTGGATTTCCATACCTTAAGTATACTAAAAATAATTGAAACATCATTTAAACCCAATATCATTATTAACTCTACTGTATCTTAGTGGGGGTTTAAGTACAATGTACTGTTTTATTACTACAGAGAAAGAAATGAATTTTTTTTAAAATCTGATTTATTTGATTAAAGTGGAGTCTTTGGAAGATGACCTTTCCATAACTCTGAGTTTTCTGAATAAAGGGTTTCCAGATAACGGATTCCTTACCTGTAGTACCTTGTACTTGATGTTACCTAGGCTGGCATTAATCCCATTTGCTATTTTAAGTTTAAATGCTTTTAGTATGTATAAGTTAGGTAGGTATTAGTTGAGGAATTATGGTATTATGGAAACACCAGTTTCCAAGCATTACATTTAATAGATTCCATACCTGTATTAGTCTATGGGGCTGCTGCCTTTCTTTTATTCACAGGAAGCAATGAAAAATTTGGTTTGCACTGGCAATGGCGTAACATTCCATTTCCTATTTATTTTCTTTATAGTCTCATCATGCTAGTTCTGATTTTCCTACCCTAGAGAATAATTAATTTTGTCTCCTGCAGTGCTTGTCAAACTGAGACCAACCTTACTTTGAGGCAAATCTAGTGAGGCCTAAATGCACTTCTTGATCCCCATGCAGAGCAGCAGCTGCTGCAGCTTTTTGAAAGGGTCTATTTATAGCGTCCAAATAGAACATCCTAATTGTTATTTTTGTGGTTGGTTTACTGTTGGTATTTAAATGATCTTTAGCTATCATTAGTACAACATTGTTAGAAGTCAATAATTAATTTATTATGTGGATCATTGTTTTTGCAGATAAATTGCATTTTTTTTTATATTTGATTGATCTTCCAGGAAAGTAAATGTGATCACTATCAACATCAACCAGTCAACATCATATCTATATTGATTTAATCCACCGGGAAAAAAAAATAGAGCTTTCCATGGGATTTAATACTGCAGACCAGCTGATTTTTTGGGTGCCCGAGGTATCAAATACCTGGATGGTTCAGTCAATATTATAAATCAGTTTTGCTCAAACTAATTGAATTGACCTATCTATTTAATCAATCAAAAGTAAAAGTTTATTTATTAAATTAAAATTCAAAGATTAAATGGCTTAATTTCCCTATTTGATAAATCTGCCTCCATTTGTAGAAAAAAATGCAAAAAACTATTTTTGTAAACAAATTTTTCAATTCTTCACTTCGTTTATTCATTGTTTTAATTGATCCCTTTTTCTATTCCCTCACTGGTCAGAGATACAGTAACTGTGTGATGACAATTAGAAAGACAGGAGCAAAGGTGTGCTGGGGTCACTGCTAGAGTAACCATGTCTTAATATACTGGGGTCACTGCTTGCACAGAGAGAGTTGGGATCAGGAAAGTTGTATCTGGTCACTTCTGAAACCACTGATGCTGCTGCTGCAGCCTATGCCATTTAGATCTGCAAACAGAACAATTGCAGTGTGAAGTTCATGCAATCAAAATTGCAGGCTTACACAGACAGAACTTACTTTGATTAAAAGAAAAACAAAAAAAAGGACTGCTTTGAATGAGCATTGTAACGGTTAAGCTGAGCCCAGGAGAGGAGGTTCATTGGCTACTAGATGGGAGGGCGTGTTTGATAACCTGCATTGAAAGGAACTGAGCATGATCAGTAGCAAACAGCCAAAGTAAATGGGGGCAGTGAGGAAAGGGAATCTTAAGTGATCAAGGGGATTTTGCAGCCTTACTATTAACCTTTAAACAACCAGAGTGGCAGGTATTTAAAGAAGAAGGAAAGACATTTTGGCATTTTATTGTAGAAAGCTTTACCATACCTGAGTAAAGAGCCATTGATGCTCCCTCTGTTTAAGACAGCAGCTGCCATTTTAGCTTGGTCTCAGTAGCTTTCATACTGTAGCTCTAGCTGCTGGTAGCTCAGATTACATAGAGTTGGGAGGGGGGAGCAAATTATTATGGGAGCAGGAGCAAATTATTATGGGAGGGGAAGGAGGAGCAAACTAAGCAGACTCCTGTTGTGCCCTGAAGGATTTTCTTTCCTTCTCTTTTAAAGATTTCAAAGAGGCTGTTCAAAGATTAATTTTTTTTTGTGGAATGCCTATTATGACAGTCCTGCCTTTATGGTGGTTTGCATACTAGGGAAGAGAGAAAATACTGGATATGATGCAAGTTTTATTTCCATTTTACAAGTAATTAATAGCACACATATAGTGTGTACTCCAGCTTATATTATGTTATAGTATTATTGGTGTTTCTGAATTAAGGTGAAAATGAAATTCACCAGGTTTTATTTATCATAATTTAATGCCCATTTATCTAGCTTTGAAGATAGAAGGTGGAACCACATTTTCATAGCTGCCATTTGTCACTGTATCCATGCATATTTCCTGCTTGATGATCTGAATGCTAATTAGTTGCTAAAGATCTAACATAATACTTTAGCAGGTGTTGTTTTCCTTTTTAATTAATATTAATGACCTTATCTTGAAGGCTACAAACAAGATTAAACCTGCATTAGTGTGTATTTTGCAAAGACACATTTCTTTCATTTATAGCATTTTTACCAGCAAGCAGTGACTGTTTACTAAAAACTAAAAGTTGCAATGGTTAAAAAAAATTTTTCAAAAACATTGTGAATGAATGGATATAGATGTCAAATCTGACTAACCAGACTTTTTTTTGTACCTGCAATTTATGTAAATAATGTAAAGGAGTATAGCTGGTTTCACTTACTGTAAAAATCACACATATCCCCCTTTTATTTATTTTTATATAATTATTTCCTCTTTTCATGTAAACTGACCACCCAAATGCCACATCTTGCACCATTATTTAAAGGAGTGGTTTATTTTAAAATAAAAGTTAGGTGGTGATATTCAGAGGCAAGTTTCAACTGGTAATTTACTATTATTCTTTGTAGGTTTTAAAGTAACTGTTCTACACATGAAATTCAAAATGCCATCTGGCCAGGGTCCAAGGACCCTAGTAATGTGAATTTAGATGAATCCTAAGATTAGTGATAGACTGCAAATAGGGGAATTGAACTACAGCAGGAGTAAAGTCTGCTAAAAACTGCTGCAACACCTGTAAGTAAACAGTGTTTGAAGCTGATAAAAAGTTAATGGACTGCCTCTTATGCTATTTCACAGTTTATTTGCTTTTAAGCTCATACCATACAGTTAGCTGAACAGGTCCTGTGGAAAAAGAACTGTTAGTGGAAAATGTTTGAACTGGCAAAGGAATATAGTGCATTTTCCAACCCAAGACAAGCTAAAGAGAGCCAGATATTACTGCTCAAATTGCTGCCTACAGAATCAGTTCAGTACTAAATATAACTGCATTCTGATCATCATCAAATATTTCTACATTCCCCCAACCAGGAACCTGAAAAAAATACTGTATATGCACCTGACACCTTGATACATAATGCATCATCACACTAGACTCATGCACATATCCTAATAATTGCAGCGATAATTTATAGCACTTATCACATCATTTTGCAAGAAAAACGTAAAGCAATTTAACTCTTAGACATTCAATAAAATGGATCTTCAATTATAAACACTTTATACTATACTTACCACCTTTGAGTGAAACTTAATTTCTTCCTGTGGGTGTACTGTCAATGAGGCAGAATACACCAGAAAGTGCCATCCATGACTAGAATAGTACACTACTAAACAAAGCTAAGGAAGCCAAATGCATGTCAGTAGTATGAACATGCTATACACAAAAAAAGACTCAAGTGTAGATTGCAAGACAAGCTGTGTTTTGCAAAAAAACGGGAAAAGAATCTTATTAATATTACAAAATCAATATTAATATACTTGCAACAATATTGTAATTTATATTACCACCTATACTATTTTATGTAGTTTACTTGCAATCTGAGTAATGTAATGCTGGTTTCAGCATTTGTTTCATGTACAGAAAAATAAATAAATAGCTTTGATTAGCTTATAATGTATTATTACCATCTTTCAAAATAAAAATCTGGAGCCAAATAATAAGAGTATTTTGCATACCAACAGAACATTTCAGAAGCTACATTCCCAACTTACTGCATACCACACCCTCACAAAGTCTAATTTTCCTACAAATTATATTGTACATGCTGATCTTACATTCTACATGATTCTGTCAGTATCTTTACAATCCATTTGTCTGCCAATTTACTTGATGCAATACTTAAAAAAGCAAAAATGGCAAAACCTGTATAAAAAACTTGTGACATCATCTACTGGAACCAGTCAACACTATGGGCTACCAGTGAGAAAATAACAAATGGGCCTAAAAAATCCTAGTGGTTCAGCCAATCTACAACTACCAACATTCCATGACAAGTAGGGATTGTTGGGAACTTTAGTTTACAATGTTTATAAACCTGTAAATTTGATATGTCTGGTCCAATAACAACAATAACAAGTTGAACCTATAATGCAGCACAACCAAACATGACACATATAAAAGCTATACTGAGCTTTCCATATGTAGTACAGACCAGCAATTGACACAAATAAGCATGAAACAAGCAATAGCCACAGTGCACATATGCAGAACAGATATTAGTGTGCACAGTTGGAGACTGAATAGAGGCTGGAGGGAAATGGAGCAATTTTTTTATATAGGTATGTGTTTCCTGATACAGTGAACCAGAAGTATCTCTTACCAGCACTGTCCAATATATTATCACTTTCCTGCTAACCTATCCTGTGGGCATTTCCCTTCTGCCTCCCAACTGGATCCATCAGGGCCCCTGCTCTCAACACCAGTATATCAGCAGTACATCAACTTCCCTCAAAACAAGACTGTAGGCCTTTAGGTTTTATTCCAGCTGTTCATCTGCAAATGTAATAGGGACGTGGAGTGTTATGGTTCAAAAACTGGCAGACTATTGAACGAGACAAGGCTTGCTTCGAAAATGAAAAGTCAGATCTTTATTGAGTTCAAATAAATCCATCACTATCAGTACCTGAGTGTTTCTACAGCTCAAGTAAAACCCATGTTCGCATATTCCCAGGCACTAAAAGCAAAACAGAAAGAAAACAACAAACATAAAACCTCCCAAGTATTGTCCAGAGAAGCATTTATAGTACACGCAGCACTCTTCATTCCTGATTCATGCATGCTCTGACTACTTCATTCTTTACACTGCATAGATGCAGGATGGGACTCTAATTGCCCACTAGGAGACACTATCTGAAGTGCAAGGGTAGATAATTTCCAGGGGGCACAAACTTTTTGGCAATTATTTTTCACAGAGACACTAAACCTGCTGGAAACCTTATTTTAATACATATGTGTCAGTAAACTTGGTATAAGAGCAGTAGTATTGTTATTGCACACTATGTAGATGTATTTTCTTTCATAACATTTTTTCATGAGGATCTTGATGGCAAAATATTTTTTTTAAAAAGTAAAACACTTTCTGTCCAGATACAGTACTACTTTAGATGACAGTGGCAATTCAGCACACAATAGCACACAGTTAGGCTTGCTGCTTTGAGCAGAGTTATCATTGCTATTAAATGATGTGCTTTAGAGAGATAAAGTAACCCTCTCTCTGCTTCCCACCTCAGAAATACACATAACTATGTGTAACAAATGGTTGTGCCTTAGTCAGGAAAGTTGTTTCTAAAGTCAACTGTAGGCTACTTCAAATACTGGTATAATTCTCATGTTAGTATAATGGACTACCTGTGAGTCATTTCTATTGACTATTATGCTGCTATATATTTAATATGAGCAGGTGGCACTGTTACTGGAGGAAAAAAAACATGTTTCAGCATACACAGTACACATGTTCTCAGCATCTACCAGCTCCTTGGCAGTATACCTCATACGCCTAAATAACCACTTTTCCATTACTGCTTCCTTTCATTTCATTAACTAATGCAGAGGAGCATGTAGTGAGCTCCAGAATACAGAGAAATGACTTAAAAGCCAGTGCAATGAAAACACACATTGAGATATTAATTACATTACATATAAAACATGCAAATATTTCTTTCCTCAGACAGACCTTAGGGGAGCAAATAAATTTGCCTTGGATAAATATACTCAACATTCTAACTTGGTTTGTACCAGAGTTTAAAAAGCCTACATGCCGTGCAATTATTGATCATTTATAATTCTGAATATATTCTTGATTGTAGGATCTGTTTCAGCAGTGTTTATATATCTGCAAAAGGTATTAACTCCATTTAATGTTGTTTATGGCCTAGGTGCAAGAATCAGACACTATAGAACACCATATAAAATTGCATTCACAGGTGGAAAAAAGTGATAATTTATTGAATATAAATAAATCAATCAATTAATTATAACCTTTTTTTACAAGAGTTATATAGGAGTAAAATATAAACTATCTAGCTTCCACTGTATTTATAGTGTTCTGTTTTCCCTCTCCCGCACCACATATACTGTCCAAATATCCTGGCTCAGAGCAGGCCTTGGTCGGCTGGGCCCATCAGGTTTTTTCCCTAGTGTCCTGCTGACCCAACCTGACAAACACATGTGCACAAAACACACTGACACACATTCTGCAGCATTCAGTGATATATCCATAGCCAGACTATAGTATACATAATAGTCATATCTGCATTATGCTGTTTTCTGCATCTGCTGTTTTAATTCAGCAACCCAGTATACAAAACAGTATACTTTGATATTTTATTCATTCTCCTAGTCAAAGAACAAACAAATAACTGTCATATAGGACAAAGTGTATGTATTTAAGTTTGACCAAATGATCCCTGCTGGCACATTACCCTTTGATTAGCTCTTCAGTAATGAAATATTGCCACTGAAAAATTTATATTTTCTACATCTATGCAAAACCTATATAAACTAAACACATTTGCCATTTTATCAAAACACTGTTCATTCCATTTTGTTTTCTTCATAAAAAGTTTCATTATTTAGCAGCATGTTGTTTTATACCTGTAGACAAGCTGGTGCTCTGCCTTGGGGCTTGTTCACATCAACTGCCACTAGCTGCCAGCCCCCTGCTGCATCCTCGTGAAACATCTTCAAAAGAAAATAGAAAATGACAAATATGAAAATGTACATGCCGCTTAAATGATTAAAACTGCAAAGTACCATAGCATATACCTTTTTTTGGAGATAAAATATTCTGACCTGACTGAAAGATGATTTTTATGTTCTGACACTAACAGATTTTATCCACTACCATTTAAATGGCTGTGATTATAATGGTAACCCCCTTTAATGCTATCATGTACTTGCCTATCTTATAGAAAGTTTGACAGTATTTTACTAACCCAGATGTCATGGTTTTGGTATATATAGTGTACTAGTGCTTTGCCGCATATCAAGGCTGTGCTATAGGTAATAATTTACAAAGACAAGATAAAAAGCATGGATAAAATACAAGGCAACCTAAGTGCCTAAATCCCACTTTCAAACCTCAAAAAAAATGTGACAACAGGACTGCTTTGTATTTGCAATTCATTTAATCAGATATAAATTCATAATAAGTCTCAGCTCAAGAAAGTACACTTTGCATTTCCCAATTCATCACACTATGAAGCCATAACAAACAACAAATCTAATTCATCACATCATGAATATTCAATAAATATAAAAACTGCAAAAAGTATGCTATAGCCTCTCGTTGATACAAGGTGCTAAAAAACCGTCAGCTCACATGCAGTCCATCACATGTATATATATATATATATATATATATATATATATATATATATATATATATATATATGTTAAAATATTATAAGAAGAAATACACTTGTTAAGTTAATGAAAGTTCAATATTAATGATATCCCTTTACAGTAACCTGGTTTCTGTGCTCCTTCTGTCTTTTAGTGGATTTTCTATGTCTGAGTAACCCATTGTTATCATGCTAACTCTTGACACCCACACTGTGCAGCCAATCTCCTTTTTCTGGTGTTCATTATTTGACAAATTTCCTGTCCAAAGAAATGCCTTTTGTAAAAACAGCTGTTCCCTATCACAATATATGGACAAACAATCCCTGTTTTGTTAGTAAGGGAAGGGCACTGTCTGGTAGTTTAGTGCAAAGAATGTCTTAATGTCCTATATGTATTGATAATGGGTGAGTGCAGTGGACTTTAGTTTCTGTACAAATACATTTTGTGGTTACAGCCTCATTGCACCCCCCCCCCTTAATAGTTAGAAATTAGTGGTGAGCACAACTTAATTTTAAACAATAGGCAAAAAGAATATTTAACACAAGCCCTATAAAATCAATAAAAACAACAAGTTCATGGATAGCTGAAAATCACAAAATATTCTCAAGTCTCTAAAACTTTAAGCTGCATATTTCCACAAATCTGGAAATTCTGTAATAGTCTAGAATGTTAGTAACTTTAGAATAAAGCAATGGGTGTGATGCTAAACTAAAATTGACACATAATACCAAAGGGACAGGGCTTGATATTATCTGACCTTCAGCAAATGTCTTTGTAACCAAATTTGACATGTTGCAAAACGCATTTCAGATGGTCTGAGGCTTGCAAAGCACTATTCACTTTTTATTCTGTGCTATTCCAAGCATCCTGATAAATATTCTGGAGTCAAACTTTTGACAAGATAATAGAGAGAAGCAACAGAAAGTTACATAGAAGGAGTTGTGATTATAAATATTCAACTTAGATGGGTTCTTTGGACTGCTGCATATACAGGTATGGGACCAGTTATCCAGAATGCTCGGGATATTTCCATACTTCGTACTTTAAGTCTACTTTAAAACAATTTAAATATTAATTAACCCAATAGGATTGTTTTGTCTCCAATAAAGATTAATTATATTTTAGTAGGGATCAAGTACAAGATACTGTTTTATTATTAAAATGAAAAGGGAATTTGTTTTTAAAAATGAGTTATTAGATTAAAATGGACTCTATGGGAGGTGAGTTTCCTGTAATTTGGAGCTTTCTGGATAATGGGTTTTTTAGATAACTGATCCCATACCTGTATAGAGTGAATTCTGTCTACAAGGCATGCTAATAATTCATAGTAATTTCTGGTCTTTGAGTAATGGCCGATCTGCCAATGGCATGAATGATGCTCTCCATAAAATCTGATGAAGCCTTTGGAATTCAGATTTCAATGAAAATTCAACGAAAAATTAAATCGCAAAACACTACTGCTTCAGTTGCTAATGGATTGGTGACCTTTTGAAGCTAAATACAATTAATAGTTGCTATCTGAAAATGAACTTAGAAACCTTGGAATGATATAATGGAGCAGTTATATATGAGGTACCTGTGTGGTAGCTGTTGAGGTAGTACTACTTCGAGAACCCCACATCTGTTGAAACTGCACTCGAATTTCAGCAAATGTTTCAATA
This sequence comes from Xenopus tropicalis, assembly GCF_000004195.4. Classification (NCBI taxonomy): domain Eukaryota; kingdom Metazoa; phylum Chordata; class Amphibia; order Anura; family Pipidae; genus Xenopus; species Xenopus tropicalis. The sequence continues at coordinate 120,275,754 of NC_030678.2, read as the reverse complement.
ATTACAGCAATGAAGACATTCTATGAAATAAAAACAAGAGGAAAAACATGCATGTGAAATAACCTTTAAAGCTTTGATTAATATATTCAAAAGATTGATGTGTACCTTGACAAGCCAGGCAAGGAAGAAAATTAAGGTAATAAAATAGAAGTACGATCGCCATCTGGGGAAGCTGTCTATTGCTCTATACATAAGAAAAACCCATCCTTCTTGAGATGCAGCTTCATAAACCGTAAATATGCTGGTTCCTGTTGAAAAAAACCCAGATTTTTAGAAAATGTATGAAATGTATGGTATCATAGCATGCATTGACAAAAGAATGGTCTAGTTAAGCATGTAAAGAGGTAAAGAAATTGATACAAATTTAAAATTACAGATCTAGGTGAGAGGAAGTTTTGGTCCCCAGTAATCTTCGGAAGAGCACCTTTGTTTCAGGTTTGGTCACAGTCAGATGCAAGGAGTGTGTGTGTGTGTGTCTGTAATATCATGATGTTGCAGTTGGGAACATCACATGAGTTAAATTCCCACATGGCTATATGCCTTTAATTTTATACATTCTATACTAGCTTCTGGAGTATTCTAGATTATTCTTGGTGAGAATATTTGTGGCTTTAGTTACCTGTTATGCAGAAAAACTTTAACAAACTACTATAGAAAGTACTATAAGTTACACATTAACAGCTGTAGTTGTAGTGTTAGTCTATTCAAGGCAAACAGACAAAAATATTCATAGCTAAAATGTAATTTCCTTTTGCACAGAATTGAGATTATACTTTAAAATTAATCTATAGCATGAAAAGCATTCAAATATTTGTTAAATGCCAAAAATAGAACTAAAACCCTCCCCATCATCTCAAAATAATCTCTCAAATCTGCAGAAGTCCTTAAATGGTCGCGAACTTCAATAATAATAATACGTCTAGTTACTAGTGATGAGAGAATTTTTTCGCCAGGCATGGATTTCACAGTGAAATTTCGCATTTTTTCATCATCAAATTTTTCTTGAAACTGTGGCAAAAAATCCACTGAGACAAAATGCCTGTTTGACTTTAATCTGGAGTGAGAAAAAAGTCTTGTGCATAAAAAAAAGTTGCTCGCGCTCATCACTACTACATACATTTAGGAAGCTTCTTTGTGGAGCCATATATCTTATTAATATTTATTAATCCTTTCTGTGACAAAAATAAGAGGGTTTTCCCCCCATTAAAAATTCTAAATATTTTACCTATTTAAAAAATACTGATGTCTGAAATGATTGTATTATTGTATTGTATTTGTTGCATTTTAGTATTACAACCATGAATACACACTCTATGCATGTTCTTAATGTTGAAGTATGCATTAGCATTTGTCAAGAAGAAAGCTTTTTAAAAGACTCCCTCTACTATAAATAGTAAAACCTAATTACTGGAAGATTACTAAATCATATAATTCTAAGGTTTGAAACAACACTTGTGGTTTAAAAAAGAAAAGCGTACAGATTATACTGGCTTTGCAATTATCTGCATTTAGTGGTGTTAGAACATAATGTTCATATTTTATATTGAGTAGTCTTAAGAACAAAATAAAAAAGAAAATTGCATTGTGTACCATGAAACAAGTGTATTTTATTATTTCCACGATTATTTAATAAAAATTATGGTGGATTTATATGTTTATTGCTTGGTATTGCTCATAAATCAGTAGTTGAAAGATGTGACTATAATACACGCTCCTTTTGTGCACAAATTACCACAGTGGTAAAGACATATTAAAAAGGTACCCAACACAAAATATTGTTATATTACTCAGAAAAATATGTAGCATATGTATACTTTTCTTTACAATATAACTGCATCTGCAATATGTTTACAAGGCCTGGGTGCAGTCCATATGTGCGTTCATGCATTTTGGCTTATTTCTTATATTTGTTATGCTGTACATTTAAATATATGTTTGGAGCTGATGAAACAAGGCTGGAAATATGTATAGTATATAATGAAATTAGTAAGCTGGTCATTATGGGGCTGTTATTGTTTGCTGGTCTAAACACAAGTAATGGAGTCAAACTGACCACTGAATAATCAGTTACCTCTCAGGGTTGATTTATTAGTAACCAACACTACATAGCACTATATACTAAAAGCATACATCTAGCAGTTTAATGCACATTAATATAAAACTGGCTGACCTATGAACATTAAAAAAAAAAAAACATTTTTACATTAATTTGTCAGAAAAAAAACCCAATGTAAAATTATATAGCATAAACTGTTCATTTCAAAATCAAAGTTACAAGAAAGTATTAAGCAAGTTTATGTTGTATGTTAAGCATATCAAAATAGATTTTGAATCAACACCCTGCCAGATGTGTTCTGCCATCTGTCATTTCCCAATAAAGCAGGGGTCTAATGGAAAGGTGTGACTATATTCCTTCAATTATCTGTGTAGCAGAACAACAAATGTTAGAAAGATTTTAGGCTTGGTATACCAATTTTTGTGCTACAAATATAGATGAAGCAAATGTAATGTTTCTGACTGAATTCATTTACTGTGTCATGCACATGGTTCACTACTTATGACTGACCATACATTACAACTATGTCTTTCTTTTGGAACACTTTCCCACTGTCATTGCTTTTTCTGTCAAAGTCTCTGGATCTGCAGACAATGGCTGGTGGTTGCCCAGAAGCAATGACCACAAAAATATGAAGATACAATTAAAAAACACAGTGATCCCACATCACTTTTGATGTTTAATACCCAAATACACAAAGCAATATATAAATGCAGTGCCAAATTCACATTTAATGCCCACATAATAATACACAAGTGCCAATACAGAAGTATAAAAGTGCAGTGCCAACTTCAAGTTTAATGAAAAAAGGATTGCATTATTTTTTACTTCCCTTTTTCCAAGTCCACTTTGTAGTTTGTACACAGAAATATATATAAAGTGGGAACAAATAGGAACAGATGTATACAGCAGCCAAGTGGGGACAATCTTCAATGCTGGAATTAAACTACAAGGACAGATGGTAAAGTAGCCACACTCAAAATCTCCAGTATGCTGGGGGAAATAAAAAGTGGCAGGATGGCATCCCACTGTATTCCATTTTGTGGTCTACCAGAACTAATTGAGATAGCTTTTGTAAGGGAAACAATTCAAATATCTATTAGTATAATGCATCCTAACATCATAATACACCTAGTTGTAAAAACAATGTCATTCCTTCAATGGCATTTCACTTCTCTAAAATTCACAGAACAGAATTAAAGATGCATAAATGTACAGGTATGGGATCCATTATCCACAAACGGAAAGGCCATCTCCCACAGACTCCATTATAAGCAAATAATTCAAATTTTTTAAATTGATTTCCGTTTTCTCTGTAATAATAAAAAGTGCATTGTACTTGATCCAAACTAAGATATAATTAATCCATATTAAAAGGCAAAAAGAAGCCTATTGAGTTTATTGAATATTTAAATGATTTTTAGCAGACTTAAATTACGGAGATCCAAATTACAGAATAATCTCTAATCTTGAAAACCCCAGGCCTCGAGCATTCTGGATAACAGGTGCCCTGTTCATTAGATGAACAGGATGTGTTGTAATAGATTTTTTTTATACGTTTAGATTTCATTTAAAATCTCGCCAACCAAGTTGCATTACATTTACACGAAATTTTCAACAGTTAATTAAATTGGATCAGACTTTATACTGCAATAAATTTGCCACAAAGTAGTTCATTTGACCTAGGGTTACAATATTGGAAAGCTGTTTTATAAAACTAGATAGTACAGAACTAACAATCTGATCAACAACTGGTGGGCCTTTGGGTCAACTGTATTAAAATTGTCTATATAAATTTCCCATTAATGCTTCAAAATGTGTATGGAGTACCCAGGTTTACTAAAGTGCAATTTCCCTAATTTGTCTTGTAATAGCTAGATTAATTACAACATTGGCAACATTAATACTGATGAATTGTGAGTTTTTAGGTGGTGATTAAGGTTAACTATTAATCTAGAGGATTTGTTCCTGACAAAAATAAATATTGCACAAGATGCTGCTAATGAATAGTTTATAGGAATTATCAGTCTATTAATAAAATAATTATCAGAATCACTAATGGATAACTGGCAGTTTGCAAATTGACATTTCATCTAACCAACTAGACATATATTTCATATAACACTGTTGTCATTGTGGCAAACAAACATTGGTATCAATTTTGGTGACGAGAGGTGATCAATGTGCCCGTAGATGTCAGTGAACTTTGCTAAAGACCCGACATAGCATGGATGCAATACAAGAGCAAAAATGTATCTTTGATCTGGCTCTGTTGACAATTTTGCCACGTATTTTGGTGCTACTTATTAGATGTAATTAGATACATTGTACTGGTCAATCCCATTAGCCCATTTTCTAATTGTGCTGTTCTGAATTGGTATTACTAATAACAATTAAAAAATAAACATTAGGAAGAACACATTTATAACAAGGTCTAAATATTAGTTTCATACTGGGAACACCACCTCTTTTTTTAATTTCTAAAGATGCACCCTTTTTTTGAAACCACACATTTGGAATTTATGCATTTCAGTGTGTTTTTTATACTTATTTACAGAAACAAGCAGATCTATTTTCGGTTGCATTGGGAACTTACTAAAAGAGCTAATGTAATCATCAGTGCGTAATTTCCCTACAATCAATCTAATCTGACAAGTGTTTATAATATATATATAATATATGCACCTATTAGTGTTGTTGCAACAGGTTTTTCCCCCACTGTGTCCAGTTAAGTATCTTTTAAATCTTTTCATATTAGGCTGTCTCATAAAGACAATGGGATTTATAAACGAATCTGACTATTGTAATATAGCTGATTCAATTTGTGAACTTGCTGAAGAACAAATCATATATCCATATATAGACCATATATCCAGTCTATTGTTTTTATGTCTAAAATTGTCCTTTCAAATTTAGTGAATAGTTCCAAGTTTATGACTAAACACTTTTGCAATTATTTGGTTCTACTGTAATTGTCCCAGTCAGAGTCTTGCATATCATGACTGTTAATTCCTTGCGCTGTTGAGTTGTTCTGCATAAGCAAATAAGGAAGCAAATATGAACACATACATGATGAAATCACATTACATGATTATTATGTGTCTATGATCAGCATTACATTTTATTACTTCATGCAGATAACTGAATGCATAAAGTAATTGGTTACACTTTACTTTATTGCTGATAGTACAAAGCCAACATCAGATGTTTAAACTGAAAAAAACTTGTTTTCTTAAAAAACATTTTTTGAATTTTGCTCATTTTGAATTTGATAACGGGCAACACATTTCCAAAAAGTTGGGACAGGGGCAACAAAAGACTGGAAAAGTTGTGTAATGCTAAAAATGGACACCTGATGGAACATATCACAAACTGGCAACAGGTCAGTAACATGGTTGGGTATGAAAAGGGCAGATCTCAGAGAGGCTGGGTTTGTCTTCTCATTAATTCCACAATAGAGATAAACAAGTTTACAGATTTCCTCATGGCAGATGGAGGACTTTGCCACCACATGATTTCTAGCTCAGAAACTGAAGGCAAAAATACCTCTGCATAGATAACAAAGCAGGACACAGTCAGCATGAATACCAATGTGACAATTCCCTCTGTTACCGTAAGGAGTAATTATAGTCTTTCAGATAATGCAGCAATACACAGTTTAGTACAGAATTAGGACTTTGATTAGCAGGTGAATACAAAAATTAAAGGCTAGCATTATAATCAGTTAGAAGCTGCAGATTTTCATATGAGCAATACTTACAAGCAATAAAGACATCAATCGATCTTGTAAGAAATCTTAATTAAGGAAATGTAAAATTAAAGTAATTGTAAATTCAGTAAAATCCTGAACAATCTTTGAAGCATAACATAATATTCGTATCCATAAGTGAAGCAAATAAATGAATATTTTATTCTAAAAGTGAAAAAAATAAATTATTCTGTTATTAGACTAATCATATCAAATGCACCCTGACCTCATATATTCAATCATCCTTATCGAAATACTCTGGAACAACAACAAAAAAACAAACAAACCGCCTCTAGATAAATACTCTATGATAGATTCTCCAAAGCTTAACACCATGAACATTTAAAACGGCCAGAGGTATTACTAGTAGTTTGATGTATTCTTCTGTCAGAAAAGCCGACACAAACTGTCTGATCAAACTGTCAATGCAGTAACAATGTGTTTTACTGCTGTCAACACAGAATTTTCCCTGTTGGATTGTATTCAAATATTTTGGCTTTTTCTTTTGCAAAAATAGGCCAGGGGAAATACTCATTGTATATTGTTCAAAATCTTGACAGGAAGAGTTTTTTTTTTCACCACCTTTGCCTTAGTCTCATGTAGTCATTTGGTCCATCTGAAGAGGACTGTGTCAACAGGCTGCTGCAGTCCTTGTACAGTGGAATATTTAAATCTGAAAGATTTTCACACAGACAGGACATCCTTTTGACCCTTACCTGGGTCAATAAATTGCAAACTCAGCCTTCTGGCTGCAAGCTGTCCCATGTTTGCAGTGACAGATGGATGCCATTCCTGTCAATGCCAACACACATGGGAAGGTAGCAGGCAGCATCTTTTTTCTACTGGCGGGCAAAACACTGTGTGTGACATTAGCCTGCTAATCCATACAAGTAATGATTAATGATATGGAAAAGCTTTCTATGCACTGTAATGAATCATTACAACATGGGAAAGAGCTTTGTAAATGTAACTGACACATATTAAATCACCCCCATATTAATTTGTTTGTAATCTTTGGGGCTACCTCACTCACCAGGGGGGCAGCTTAAAACTTAGATTTGATGTTTCAGTTAAAAAATAAATGTGTACATTTGTGAACTTGTATGGAAACATGCAGGTATATAAAAACATCACAGTCTATTTGTACTAATGTTAAGAAAGCTGGTTCTATTGCTAAACATTGGGATAATATAAAATTAAAACCTGGCACTACTGCTAGACACAGGGATAATATGAAAATAAAGGCTGGTATGACTGCTAAACATTGGGATTATATAAAAATGAAAGCTGGTACTACTGCTAAACTTCAGGATGATAGGACAGATATCCTTGTGTTATTTTTCACTTAAAACAAAATGTGAGTTCATCCACAAATTGTGCTCAGGTTAACTTTCTTCCAGGCAATTATCTGCAAATGCAACCAAGGTCCCGTATTATCAGCCCAGCAGATGGCTTTTTTTATTGGAACAGAAGGGATGCGAGTGGCACAGAAAACCTGGAATAGGAAATTTACTTAGGAGAGAGACTGCAGTACAGTGGAGAATAATGTAATCTACTTCCCAAAGCGTGAGAAGACATACAAAATTATAATAGCTTTGCCATTTTTTTAAGTTGTAGTGCCACATATATGATATTTTCCCCAAAATGGATTATAACAATACAGTTTGATTTAACCTCAGTTTAGGTTGTGTAACCATCATGCTACTTAGTTTTTTCAGCTTCAGAGCATCTTTATTTTGCTACAGTCGCATTTGCTCTGTATTTGAAAACTCTCATGGTAGACTTTCCATAACATAGTTTAAACATATTTTTAATTCCATCAGAAATCACAGAAAATACTAAATGTGTGTGTTAGATAAATTTAATAATAGCTTTTTTTAAAAAAATTGTATAGAATTTTACATAGTATATAAATGATTGGTAGACATGAATAAGCTGCAGGAATACCCAAACCGATGTTGCTTTAAGAAACCTTTTCAAATGCTAACTTGTGACTGTCAAAGTATTTAATTGTAAGCTTCTATCAAAATGTCTCCGAAATGTTAACTGTCAAGAAACAGCTAATCATAGAAAACAAAGCAGGAAATCAATGCTGAATGAAATGCAATCCAGGAGTGTTGGTGTTCTTTACTCATAATCCTTAAGTTTCTTCACTGCCATCAGTTACTTGGAAAACATTACATGGCATCTGTAAACCTAACCTTATATCATATTCCATTACTTCCCAGTTAACACCTGATTTAATGCTTGCCCCACAAGCACAGTGTTGGACTGGGCAGGCGGGGCACTAGGAAAAAATCCAGTGGGCCCCAGCACTTGTGGGTCCCGGGCCCCCTGCCACCGGCTCCCACCCGCAAATGACTGTGAGCGATCCCCCTCCCATCGCGGCTGCAATGCACAGTGTCGGTGGGGGGGTAGGGGGTTGTTCACCTTTGAGTTAACTTTTAATATGATGCAATTGGTCTTTGTTTTTTATTATTTGGAGTTTTTAAATTATTTAAATTTTTGTTCAGCAGCTCTCCAGATTGCAGTTTCAGAAGCTATTTGGGTCCAAATGACCTTAGCAACCAGGGAGTGGTTTGAATGTGAGACTGGTGTATCAATAATAAAAATATAAGTTATAAAAAGTAGCAATAATAGTCAAATTGTAGCCTCACAGAGCAATCGTTTTCAGGCTACTGGGGTCAGTGACCCCCATTTGAAAGCTGGAAAGAGTTAGAAGAAGCAGCCAAATAATTTAAAAAATATAGAAAATAAACAATGAAGACCAATTTAAAAGTTGCTTAGAATTTACCATTTTATAACAGTTAACTGAAAGGTGAACCACCCATTTAAGCAGTGCAGCCTTTTAAAAAGAACTAGCAAGTTCTTTACCAAATTTTTTTCACGTTCAACAAATTAGCATTTAAAGCAATTATAGATAATTAGATATATACTGTATGAGCACATAGAACATTTCTAAAAAGAATTTTAATGTAAAGAATGCAAAAAACCCCTCCTGTATGTAATATACACTGAAATAAACAGAAGCAAGCAATTAAACAGACCTATTTCATTAAAGCCACTGTAGCCAAGCTCTTGCCTGCTCAGTCCAAGTTCTTTCAGATCCACGCACCTAAAACCACGAGGACACTGGTATCCTTCACCTTCAGGGGAGCAGTGAGTATCTGGAATGGCTAAATTATTCCAAGTCAGATTTCTTAAAAAAAAAAAGACAAAGAGATGGTGCTAGCTAACTACACAATAAACATCAAACCTATGTTTTTAAAAAATGGCATTGATACACCAGAGCTCTCAGACATTCTGTTGCATGGGCTAAGGGCATCAGAGTCTACAACGTCACGTGTTACAGCACCACAGCAATGTTACTTAATTACATTACACTGAACAGAACAGAGTCAGGATAACGTAAAAAATCTTGCCCACATGTAGTAACTCATAGCAATCAGATATTTGTTTTAAAAAACAAGTGAATGCTACTTGCTAATTGGTTGCTATGAATTACTAGACAATTGTAGAAATCCAAAAAATAGGAAAAAAGCTTCAGCGGGTTTGCTGCAAAACATTTATTATGGGTAACGGTAACACAACGTGTTTCGGGTTAATACCCTTTATCAAGTGTGATTACTAGACAATTATTACATTATCCCCCATAGTGTTGTATATTTAAACATCCATTTCTCAAGTAATTTTACCTAAACAATGGGAAGAACCCATAAGGTGTTTATGGCAACCCTGGGCTGCTACCATATTTATATTAATGTCCTTGGTTTTAAAATAATGTTTGACAGGCAAGTGTCAGGATACCTGGGTAATAAAGTATAAGTACACTACGTTTTATAAATCTTTGAAAATAGGTGTAATATTGCTAATGCCAGGTTTTCAGCTTAGGAGCTCTTTTTAAAGTCAAAAAGTCAACTGATTATGTGCCAGTCTAAAACTAGATATCTCAGAAATCAGTAAAATTAGTGTAAACTGCAAAAGTGCTTAGAGAAGCAACCTGAGTAAGTTCTTTTGTTGGGGGGTGGGGCTTGGATCCCTTTTAAATAACTTGCTGTAAAATTTGTTGTGATACCTACTTTTCCTTGCCCCTTTCTGGAACACTAAGAACTAGCAGGGAGAATGAATGGAATGTGTAAACAATGAGTTTTGCAATTTTGGGGACCCTGCCAGAACTGATAATTGATAAGAACTTGAAAAATACATGATTTACTGCCCACCTATAATAAACTGTATAACTTAGTCTATTGTTTGCATTTATATTTAGCTGCCGCATGCTTTGTAAATGTACTGTAGACCTTAATTAAAATACCCCAAATATATATTGCTGACTATAATGGAAAATAATGTATTCATAGTGTTCCACTTGGAAGTTTAGAATGTTTAAACTCACCCATGTACTGTGTCATTTGTAACACAATGGAAGGTAAATGTTCCAAACATCTGAACTCCGAGAATCCCGTATAATAGAAGAAAGAATAATAAAAATATGGAAACACTCCAAATTTGCTCTCCTGAACGCCTGAAAACAAAATAAACAAACACATTACAATATTAAACATTCATAAACTATAGTTAGCAAATGAAAACAAAGAGGATTCAAACATAATAAAGGTATGGGAACCGTTATGCAGAAACCTGTTATCCAGAATGTTGATATGTTGAATGATTCCCTTTTATCTGTAATAAATGTACTTGATCCTAATTAATATATAATTGATCCTTATTGGAGGCAAAACAATCCTATTGGGTTAAATGTGTAAATTACTTTTTAGTAGACTCAAGTTATGGAGATCAAATTACGGTAAAAACCCTGTATCCAGAGACCCCAGGTCTTAAGCATTCTGCATAAAAGTTCCTGTACATATAAAATGCAGTTATTAATTCATCAATGTGAAAGGCATCCCATAGATATCATGGTGAATTTTGGTTAATAACTGGAATGCAAACATGCACACTGAAATCTGACACCTGAACTTACTTCAAGATATTTGTTATCCTCGTTCTTGGGAGTTCAAAGCGGAAGTATATACGGAAGGCACGAATCATTATCAGAGGTCGTGGGATCCGCAGCATGCCCCATGGGGACATTTGGTCAACGATTTTGGCGATTTCAAATACCTGGAGTAATGAGAGATAACAAAGAACTTTGTTCAGATTTGATTTTTCTTTTTAAAAGCAAATGTTTGAATATGTAGAAATAAAGAAATACAAACAAAAATGTCTCCACTATACAGAATGATTGAGTGCTTTCTATTACCTTACCAGTTGTAAAATAGCTTGAGCACAATGGGATAAAGATGCCCCCTATATATTTAGATGCTAAAGTAGCATACTATAAGAGAAAACAAATACAAAAAGACAGCAACGGATTTGTAATGAAGGCACCCTGAGGCCACCCTCATTCCCTGCCCCCCTTCTGAGTGTTTTGTATCGGCACATCCATTTATTTCCAATATGGAGCACTGGGACAGGATGCGCTAAAGTTGTTTGCACGTCCTTTTGCCAGTGCTCCGTATGCGAGCAAAGTTTAGGTGTGGCTGGGCGGCATACCTCCCCCAAATTTGTGCCGCAATAGACCCAAGCCTTGGTGGCCTTGCCATAAATCCGAGCCTTTTTGTAATAACAAAAGGCCCATGTCACAACTTAGATATACTGCAGAAAGGAGAACCATTTCACACTTCCACATGTGTGATTGGTGTTTACTATTTAGTTGGAATCATACTAACACTGGGAAAATTTGGGCCTGGGCAGTAACCAACCAAAATGTTACTGCTGTTTTTCTTGCAGCTGATTAAACAAAGTGTTGTATTTTGTTAACTCAAGAAATTTGACTGAATGTAGTATGTTAAAAAAACTACAAGAAATCACAAAATTAACCCTTTATTCTGGATAGACCCAATGGCCTCTACCTTCACTTAGGACCTCCTACTTTACTAGAAGGGAATGGACTGTGCTCTTTTGGATATGGTGATAGTTTTTCTCTGTAAAATATATTCATCATCTACTGCACTGTTTTTATTGATCCAAAATATTTTTCCACTACAACACCCATTTGCAAAATAGTCAAGTTGTATTGACCAGAGCTTTGTTGCGAGTGTTGTATTTTCCTGCTTTTTTGATGCTTTAATAACGTCAAAGGGGTTGTTCATCTTTGAGTTAACTTTACGTATGATGTAGAGAGTAAGACATTTCACTTTTTGTTTAGCAACTTTCCAGTTTGTAACTTCAGCAGTTATCTGGTTGCTAGGGTTCAAATTACCTTACCAACCAGTCTTGAGTGGTATATGAATAGGAAAGAACCTGAACAGAAAAATAAGTAATACAAAGTAACAATAGCAATAAAATTGTAGTCTCATGGAGCAATAGTTTTTGGCTGCTGGGGTCAGTGACCCCCATTGGAAAGTTGGAAAGAGTCAAAAGAAAAAGGCATATAATTAACTATATAAAATAAATAATGAAGAACAAGTGAAATGTTGCTTAGAAATAGTATTCTATAACATACTACAAGTTCTCTTTAAGGTGAATCACCCCTTTAACCCATGGTGCCAGATTAACCTAAATTTCTTAGCTTTCAGCTATGTTCTTTCCCAGTAAAAACCTTACTATAAGTCAGCCCTTTTAGTTCCATTAGTTGCATTAATAATTAAGAATAATAAAAAATAAAGCTAAATAAATTAGCTTGTTTTTTTCCCTTCTGTTTTGATTGAAACCTTACCTGCAACACCAATGATACCCAAAGGCAAAAGACCATGAATCCATCAAAGACGCACCAGCGATCCTTTACATAGGAAGTATCACCCTAAGAATATATAAAACCTTTGATGTTAAGATTTATAAAGCATATTATGGACACCTTAATTAAGGTAATTCTTTACACTAGGCATTATCAAAATGCCCATGATTCAAACTGTTGCCTTGATTAGGGTTCAGTTGATGATCTTGGATGACATATTTATGTTGTTCCAATGATGGCAATGTAAAGTGGCAAACAACAGGAAAAATGTTTTTCACTACTTCTAGTGGTCATCAAAACACCTGTTTGTGCCACCTTATTGTGCCAAACAGTGAGTAAAATTATAGTGAAATTTAAAATAGCTCTTCCCCCTTCTGTTAGGTTACAAGATCTTTTAAGTAAAATCCAGGAACACCAACAGTGGTGCAGTGAAGTTTCTGTTCTGCACAAATATTTCAATACACCATTATTAAGTCAATCAGGGAGACTCCAAAGGAGTATATGTAGGATATGTAGATGCATTGGACAATATTTGGTATAGGAAGTTGTAGGGGGAGAGTTTTCCACAGGACCAAAGTCATGAAATGGGCCTGGTGCGGGAAACAGGGACAGATGAGAAGTTGGTACTGTGCACTAGGAAGGGTAAGAAAAATATAACTGCTAGTTGTTTGCTATTTCAAGAGAAAATGATTAAGAAAGCAGAGTAGAAACCTTATGCCCAGGTGTAAGAGAAGATGATGTTAGTGGATGAAAGTAAGAAATGTGTGTATTTATTATCCTGGTGCAGGATAATACTACGTCATTATAAGATACATAACAGTGTAGTGTCAGTAAGGGATTTGTTAGAATCTGTATTGTGATAACTATTGAATAAAGGATTTACCACTGTAGTAGATGACATAGCAAAATTGCCAACATTTCTTTTAATTCTACATTTAAACACTGATTTCCACTACTGATAAATTATTCATTTTTAGTTGGTGCAAATCAACATTTGTATACGTAGAATATTATTTCAAACTTACCATACAATGCATAGCACTAAGCATTAATAAATATTTTTTGTTAAGGAAACAAGGAAAAATAGACATCTATACACAAACCTAAACTCCTTCTCAGTCATGAACTTTATAAGTGACAGCTTCAGGCATTTACCATGCAAGCAGAAATAATCACTTCTAAACATTTTAAATAAGGTACTTTATTTAATCAAATAGTTCAAAAGTACTCTTTGAAATGTGTCAGTTTAGAAATTCCTGTTAAAATTCATATCTGAAATCAAGCTGTAAATCTTTTCCAAGGGATTATGGGATTATTCTGCATGGCAGACACTTCTTACTAAAAGTATTTAAAATCATTCTGCAATTAAAAACACTAGCTATTTTATATTCTGCTAACACTTTTTTTTTTTTTTTTTAACACAAATCCAATATTACTTTGCCCAATTTCAAATGTAAAGAAAATAATAGTTATAGTAATAAGGGGTCCTGGTGGGGCATCACTGTGGTTGGATAGAATTTTTTATGAATCTCTGGTTAATATACACAGGACCTAAGTTATCAGATACTGTACCAAAAGAAATTTCCTCAGTGTATTTGTAATCGTGAAATGATGGAAAAATTAGTGAAATGCGGGGGCTGTGCATCTTTTTTGATGGGTGTTAATTTTTGACGCAACCGTGACCTTTTTTGGTGCAGGCATGCCTATTTTGACCCAATTACACCTTTTTTTTACGTGATTGCGCCTTTTTGTGACACAACCATAATTGTGACGCTCCAAAAATTTGCAGAAGTCTCATAAAACAATTTGCCAATGGCAAAATGCGGAAATTTGCGGCGAATCCATGCCTAATTATGGTACATATGGGGGGAACTACTCCACAAATCTTTTATTTGAAACTGTATGTTTTTAATGTCTCTGCCTTATATTATACATGCAGGGTATGTTGTATGAGTAACATACTTTATCTGTGGAGACCCCATGCAGAAGTATCAGCCAACCATTGCCCTTATTGCTTTCCATCTGCTCATAGAGTCTGCTCAAGTCCCAGTGTCCAAAAGAATCATATTTTGGAATGACAAGTCTGTGCCATTCAGTAAAGTGTTTTCCTAAAACTAATGTAAAGTGGCATATCAACAGATTTGTGTGGCATCTAGCCTGCTTAAAGTCTCCAAAAAATAATATGTGTGGCATTACTTTGTAATATAATCCAGCTTTGAACTAAAAAGATGAAAAAACAAGTATACTTATTTCTAACATCTTACTAAAATAAGTTTAAATTAGTTTAAATCCTATTACACTTGAAGATGTAACAAATTTTACTTGGTATGCACATAAGGCAGATAAAAAGTACTTTGGAGGGATGTATTAACGTTTAGTTGAAAAGGGACTGTATATATGCACAGCAAATAACACCATGAACAAAAATAATGCAAAAAGTCTGGCTTCAAGACTTTTTAAATAAATTAAATTCTTTGACACCTAGCTGATGGAAACTTAAAACACAAGTGTGTGTGGGGTGGATTTATAGTTACTTACTACTTTATTAGTTACAAATTAGTTATATTAGTTACAATTAAAAGACATGAAAGAGATGCCCTTACCTTTACAATGCCTCTTATGTGCATTTTTGCAATCATTTCTGCGGTGTAAAGAAACATAAGTAGGGTATCGAGTGCAAACGTGACATACTGGAGGGGTGGGTAATGTTCAAATGTCTTTGGGGTGTTCATACAAACAGAAATAACACTAATGATTGCGCAGATGCGCAGTAAAGAGTGAACCCACTGAAAGAAAAAAAGATGAAGAGAGTTACAAAACCCAAACACAACTTAAGAATATCTCAAAACTTACTGCATAATATGAAATCAGTAAATTTATCAATTTGCATCCTATAATAACCTTGCTGCTTCCTTCAAACAACAGCTAAGTGTTGCAGGAAAAAAGAATCAGTACAGTATCAGAGTCTATGGGAGACAGGCATTCTGTAATTCGGAGCTTTCTGGATAATGGGTTTCCGGATAACGGATCCCATACCTGTATTTATATTATATATATATATATATATATATATATATATATATATATATATATATATATATATATATATAAAGCATACATTGTTTGAAAATTTTTCAAAGTTACCTAGGGAAATGAGATTAACCTTCAATAATTAAAATGTAGCCAATCTGTTAGATTATAAAATACCTACTGGTTTGTTAATCCACAGGATATCAGCATTGTCTGACAGAGATTCATCGGGGCCAAAGTCTGTGACTGGCTGTGCTTCCACTCTTGAGCTTTGCTTTCGTTTCAACATACTGTTGTCACTTTTGGTTTTCTACAACAGAAATTACAAGCTGAAAAGATCTGTCAAATATCTGCAATTACATATATCTATTTTTGTTCATGCATATTACAAAATCAAAAGAAAAACTTTGTACAGGATGTCAACAGAATATTTTTTTTTGGGAGGGGTATTTTGTACAGCAAACACATTACTTAAATTCCAACAATTTATTTGTCTGAATTTGATTAAAATGTAAATATTGATAAAATATAACCTTAAACACAACTAATTGTTAAATTTGAAATGCAACATTTTTTCATAGTCAACTTTCCAGCTCTAATACATATATTATCCTCTAAAGGATTTGTTGAAGCTTTGGGCAAACTGTCTGAGTTGGAATCACCACAATATCGGGTTACATGACGATAACACACCTTGGGCCTCTTTACCAGCCCCACCAAAACTCTGAGTTTTTTTTATTCAGTACAGGTTACTTATAAATGTATATCTATTGCTACTGGTATAGTATGAAGGCATCAAGGAAATGTACATGAGTGAATTAATAACGGTATCATTGAAAGCTAACTAAAAAAATAAATATGATTTATAGTGTATTTCTAGTTCTGCTTAAGGGTTCAACAGGGTTATATCAATACCTGATTAACTTAAGTCATTGATGACTGCAATAGAAAGTAACTCTAACTGTAGTATACATTAACGTATACTATCATTTACATGTTGTCTCCCATTCCTTCTATTTATGTCCATCTAGTCATGGGTGCATAGACTCTCACTATAGTCACTACTGTACAACTGAACAAATTGCTTCCTCTGTTCCATAGTTGGAATTATCTCAAAAATTATCTCAATAATAAAAAGAGTAATGATAAGAATCATCACATGGAAATAATAACTTATAAACTATAACTATAAATATAATCACTTTAAATGAAGATACAAGTACCCCTAACAATCTGTCTCAATACATGAAGCTTTGTGTTGAAGTAGAGCATTTCGATATAAAAGTAAGGCTTTATACATTGTCTAGAGTCTAGACAATAGCAATGTAAATTAAAATCTAACTGACAAAATCACACTTCTTATTTAAGAAATGGTTCAGAATTAGGAATTGATTATATTTTGAAAGTTTCTTATTTCCATGAGCTAAAACATTTTCTGTATAGTTTTCCTTTGATTTTTTTTTACACAAACAACTTACACCACAACTCAATCACATTTAACTCTGTACTATCTTTCCTAATCAGAGTTTTCAAAAGGAATGTCAAATATGTTTCTAATATAAAACCCTATCCTTACTCAAAGCAGAGTTTCCATGGACAAAGGATGTGGGTTCTAGTGCTGGGCGGTATACCGGTAAAAACCGATCACCGTTTTTTTTTTTGAAACCGATATGAATTTTCTACATACCCCCATACCGGTGTGCTGAATACTTCCGGGTGCGCACGTGACGTCAGCGCGCACGTGACGTCAGCGCGCACGTGACGTCAGCGCGCACACTCTACAAAAGCGCCATCACTAGGACGCATTCAGAGTCGGATACCAATGTGAGCTGTCGGGGGGTTCCTGGCCAGTAATTATATTTTATGTGAAGGGGATGGGTGGGGGTGGGTAGGTTATACTTATGTGAAGGGGATGGGGTTGTGTTTGGGGGGGTGGGGTGGGGGTTATATTTATGTGAAGGGGATGGGGGGTGGTGGGGGTGGGTGGGTTATACTTATGTGAAGGGGATGGGGTTGTGTTTGGGGGGGTGGGGTGGGGGGTTATATTTATGTGAAGGGGATGGGGGGTGTTTGGGGTGGGGTGGGGGGTGTGCGGATGGGGGGGTGTTTGGGGTGGGGGGGGGTGCGTGGGGGGGGGGGGTGCGTGCGGATGGGGGGTGGGGGGGTGCGTGCGGATGGGGGGGGGTGCGTGGGGGGGGGTGCGTGCGGATGGGGGGTGGGGGGGTGCGTGCGGATGGGGGGTGTTTGGGGTGGGGGGGTGCGTGCGGATGGGGGGGTGGGGGGCTGCGTGCGGATGGGGGGGTGTTTGGGGTGGCGGGGGGGTGCGGGTGGCGGGTGTTTGGGGTGGTCACCTAATCATGCATGGGGGAAAAAAAATACCGTCAAATACCGTGATACCGATATAATTTTGAAAAATACCGTGATATAAATTTTTGGTCATACCGCCCAGCACTAGTGGGTTCCCCCCCAAAAATGTTTTTTTCTGGTCGTATAAACTAGACATGGTATAAATTTGAATTATGAGGGGATTACCATCCCCTTGAAAATGTGTAAAACACAAAACAATGATGGGATTAACTTCCCCTTGAAAGTGTGTGAAATAGAAAACAATGATGGGATTAATTTCACCTTGAAACTATGTGAAATAGAAAACAATGATGGGATTAGCTTCCCCTTGAAAATGTATCACGGACAGGCTGTCACTGACTATTCTATACCTCTACTATTCTAAGCCTCCACATGACTCAATAGTTTGGACAGATATACAGATTAAACCTGCCAAATTTATTTTTGCCAAAAAAAAAATAAGAAGTTTTCACTTTATTGCACATGCGTTGGCACCAGGATCATAAAAAAAGAAGTTGGAAGGAAGAGGATCACTTGCTTACTGGTACCCAAGGTTGGTGCAATTTTCTGCTAACAAGTAAGTGATTACAATCACTGGGGGGGGGGGGGGGTTCTAATAGTATATTACACTGTGCACATTGCAAACCAGCATTTTTAGCAATGAAGACAATTTTTCATTTTGATCTATACAAAGCTAAAACCTTCTCCAGGCTTCAGGTAGCTTGCTTTTTGCCAGGGTAAAGGTGGGAGGGGCTTAGTTGTTAGAATCCATTGACTTTCACTGTTTAGAATGCATAGGGGGATAAAGTTCCCACTGCTTTTCAATTTTAATTATATATTAATATATTAATAATTAAAAATATTAAATGTATTTGGGGTGTTAGCATCAGTTTTTTCAACAGTGTATTTTAGCTGGCAGAGAAATGCCTGAAACAACCCATGTCACTTCCTACTTAGCAAGTACAGTCAGTTTTCATCCCCAAAACACACAGGGTAATTTTTATACAAGCATTGGCACACAATTACTATTGATGGCACGACCATTAACCCTGTTAATTCTGCATGCTGCCTTGGGGTTATCTTTGACCAGTCACTCTCCTTCTCTAACCAAATTAATAACACTGCCAAAACCTGCCGTTTTTTCCTCCGCAATATTGCTAAGATACGCCTCTTTCTTTCACAAGTAACAGCTAAAACACTAATCCATGCCCTTATCCTTTCACGCTTAGATTACTGCAATCTCCTACTAACCGGCCTCCCAGACTCCCACCTCTCTTCCCTGCAATCAATTTTAAACTCTGCTGCCAGGATCCTCCTGCTCTCTCCTAAGAGGGAACCTGTTCAGCCTCACTTAAGCTCTCTTGCATGGTTACCTGTTAAGCAAAGGAAAGCTTACAAAATCCTTCTGCTAACATTCAAAGCCCTTCACTCCTCTGCTCCTCACTACATTTCTTCACTGGTCTCCCTGCACGTTCCTGGTCGTCTCCTCCGCTCCTCTCAGAGCCTCCGTCTTTTTACACAATCCACACCCACTGCGCTCTCTTGTCTCAAACCTTTCTATCTCGCTGCTCCTTACCTCTGGAACTCTATCCCTGAATCCCTCCGTAGGTAACACTCACCCACTCTCTTTAAGAAAAAGCTCAGCTGTTAACTTCTGGAGCACTAAAACATTATTTTGCCGCTTAAGGGCAAATGCCCATACCTGGTGCACTCTTACCTTCCTATTTGTGCCTGTATGTTACCCAACCACTTAGATTGTAAGCTCTACGGGGCAGGGACCTCCTTCCTACTGTGTCTCATAACTCATGGCACTTATTCCCTGTGCATTTATATATATTTATTGTATTTATTTATTATATCACTTGTCCTCCCTGTGTGTAATTTTGTATTTTTGTAAGCTTGTACCCTTGTGGCGCTTTATAAATAAAGTTATACATACATACAAGCAATGCAAGCGATGGTGCACAGGCCAGCTGTGGTGGACTGCAGCACATTCAAACACTGGCACCTGGGCCATGCAAACAGAATACAACTGCATGTATGTAAATGCTTGTGCAAAAAACAGCTGCCACACATGCAAGCACTTTCAGCAGCGGCCATGCATGCAAATGCTACCACAAAACCAGATTCCATGCATGCAAATACTGTTGCAAAGTCAACTGCCATGCAAACCTGGATGCAAAAAAATAGCTCCTAAGAAAGCAAACACTGGGCCAACTACCATGCATGCAAATGGTGGCCCAAAAGCCAGCTGCCACAAATACAACTAACAGTAGAAAACCCAGCTGGAAAACCTGGTGCAAAGAAAACAGATGACAGGTATGCCACTGCCGGCTTAAAACCAGCTGCCATGCATGCAAACCCTGGCACAAAAGCCAGCTGTCACACATGCAAATATTGGTATAAAAGCACTATAAAATTATATTTTGTATTCCTATGCATCTCACTGCTATGACACTTATATTTAGATTTATATATCTTATACATTAATATATTTATAATAAATATGTCTTTTTTTAGGTATTTAGAATGTTATATATTGCTAGACAAATCCAGCCTCGTATGTAGTAAAAGGCACTAAGTTTACCCAGTAGCAGTAACCCACAGCAACCAATAAGATGTTTGCTTTTAAACAGATGACCAGTAATTTCTACCTGATGATTGGTTGCTATGGGTTACTGCTCCTGGGCAGTACATAACCCCCTTAGAACCTAAATTGTTCTGAAAAAAACTGTGTATAACTGTTATGTGAATAACCACAAAATGTTGAAAAATGGCTTGGCAGTCCCTGAATAGGGTCTAGACTAGAGGATAGGGCTACAGATAAAGCAACTATCCCTGTCAAATCCATCTATGCAGGCCTGGATTTTTGGCGAAGCCACAAAGGCCCAGGCCTAGGGTGGCAAAAATTTAGGGGCGGCATGCCGCCCTGCTGCACTGAAGTTTTGCTCCCATACGGAGCAGTGGGAACCTCTCCCCACTGCTCCGTATGAGTTTAAATGCACACCTGTGTTAATGCGCATGCGTGCGCTCGCGGGGGGTGGTGTGAGTGGGGGCGAATGGGGCTGGCCTCGGGGCCCACGTATTACAAATCCGGCGCTGCATCTATGTGAACACTGATTTATGGGATATGAGCGACCTGACTGGGGCACAGCTCATAATCTTGGTTACTGCTGATGAAATACAAAATTATTAGGTTTAATGTTTTCAGAAATTCTTTGTCAGCTTCATTTGAAAGTTTAGAGAAACGGTTTGTGACTTGTAAATGCAAAGTGAAATAATTACAGTTGCTACACTTCTCACAGTAACTACTCTGAAAGCTTCAAATAACACTTTGTAATTGTTAATTTCTTTAGTGAGAGTGAAGCCTGCCATTTTTGGTTTTAAGACAATGTTATGTGTGTCTTATGAAGCATGTAAATACCATATGCTTTAGGGTGGCTCTCACTGTATTTAACACAAAGGGAACAGCATAGAGTATAACATGTTACAAACATTAGTTTTTATACAGAAAACAAAATCTACACTCTAAAAAACTCAGAATAGCACTCTCTAATGTACATTATACTAAAAATGAACTGAAAGGTGTACAACCCCTTTAATAAAGATTCACACAATACAATACTTTTTTTTTCTTTTCGCATTTCTATACTTATGTTTAGAACTACTTATTTTTTTATGTATAATTTTTTTTTATCATTAATTTAATTAGTAGGGCTTGTGTTGAACATAAACAAAAACAAAGAAATATGTATAGGTTTTTATATTTCTGTACAGGGCAAACACTAAAATGAATTTTTTTTTGAGTGAAGATTCTCAAAAAATGATTGTGAGTATACACTAACATTTTATATACTATAAATGTAACATCAGAAATATTTTAAGATACAGTACTTGAATTAAATATCACTAAGCTTACCTTTCTATTTCACTTTTGTGTTATAATGATTATGGTTGGGATACATGAAATGCAAATGTACCAGTTCTATTTGAAATGGGATTTCCATTTATACTAAATCAAACTTATAGTGTAAAATCTACTGTACTTGGCTGATAAGCTCTAAGAAAATGATGAAACTGGATATTGTTGTAGGATTTTTCTTTACCGATGTTAATGTAATAATGTGTTTGCTGTACATTATATAGAATATCCCACAGTGTAATTGCATAATATGATTTTTGTATTTTTTTCCCATAACTGAACAATACAATTATTTACACATAAAAAAAATTGCAATAAATATAAATTTCACACTTATATGATCCCCTCCCATTTCAGAGAAAGAAAATCTGCTTGTGTTAAGGCCATGCAGACACTTAATTGACTGAGAAACACCAAAACAGAAGCACCACTGTTACAGAATTGCAAACAATCACAAATGGTTAGCTCTCATATATCAACAACTATTCATTTTAAGAAATAAGCTAGAAAAACAAGAGAAGAATGAAGTAAGCTAAAAGCATCACCATTTGTTTAAATTGTGTTTAAAGAAGGAGAAATATTACTAAATAACGAAAAGTATTTCAAAGGATAGGTATAAAACATGTTACTGTAAACAAAGAATTTGATATACGGCAAATTTATATAAAAATAGTATGAAAAGATAGAGGCATTTACTATAAGAAGAAAAATGCACTAGAAAACTCAATGCCCCTCACTTTAGCTGGATAAAATATTAATAGACTTTTCTTTTTGATGAAGTAACATTTTTATAACATTTCAACATTTCTAACATTTTTTCAATCTAGTTTGATATGGGAACTTGCTTGACTAAGTGATAAGTTGACATAACCTTCCAGTTTTAAATTGGCACTAGAATAATTTGCGTATGTAACTTTGCTAATTATTTGGTTGGCTGTTTTTGCTACTTGCACAGATGGTGCTTTGTCTGTGTTTTTATCAGGTAAACACAGTGGCAAAACTCCACAAATTGTCTTAAATCACTTTTCTTTTTTATCATTGGAATATCTGTGCCAATTGTGCAGAAGAAAGACTCTAATCTCTGACATGTACCAAAGCACTTTGGTTCCTATATTTCAGTTGACAAACTCTTACACGGGCTATTGCAAATGGGAATCCATCGAAGACAATTTATGTTTCATTGCCACATTGTGAAGACAAAATACCCCTTGTGGCACCGCCCTTAATTTGGTCAAGCAATAACTGTAAACTCAAATTTAACATTGTATAGCAAACATTAACTTTCAGCCACAGGTTTTACAACACTAGACAAAAGCAGGCCTTAGTGTACCATATGGAAGAACCACATATTAAAAAATACTGTATTCTGTCAAATTTTAAATAACGTGCAGCAGACAAAGCCAGAAAGATACAAAATAATCTCACCAAATGCATTCCAAATACTATGCAAAGAAGCAAATAAATTTAAGTCACTTTACATACATAAATGCAGCACCACATACCATGTTGTTCGTCTATATCCTCTCCTGCTAGGTATGTTCTTCTGCCACTTTGTGCCTTGTTTCTGCGTTGCCTTGTTGTGATGCCGTAAGATTACAGAAGGGGCAGTCAACTCAATTCCATGCTCTGCAGCTGATATGAAGGTATGGAGTGGGCAGTGGTCACAGAGTGCTACTGACCTCCACTTTCAATGTTCCCACCCACCCAAAATAATGGAATAATGGAAGAACCCAGTAAACAAAAAAGAAATTCACAAGAGGTGCACCAGAAGCTGAAGAACGCCTTTAGAAAGCATAAGGGGCGACTTTAACAAGGTCTGGTACATATGAATCCTTCCCTTCTACCTCAGCAACAGATAATGATGGTATAAAACATTTGCTACTATGAAAACAATTTGTATTCCACCAAAGAGGAAATATGAGAAGCGACCTAATTTTGCCATGGTCACCTAAAGGACCACTATATTCTTAACATTTACTGAGGAATTGTGCCTAGTATATGGAGATACCTATGCTTAAATAGCTGCTTCAGAAAGAATATCAAAAGAATTATGGACATAGTAATAGCTAGATATGCACACACATGACACTGTAACTGCTTTGGGACTGCAATGGATATACCATGTGACAATAACAAAGACAGCTCTGTCGAGTTGGGGGGGGGGGGGTGGAATGGCAAGGGGCTATATTTGGGGGAAAAGACAGGTGGTAATAGTTTGGAAAATAAACATGACTATAGTAGATGAAAAGGCAGAGTTGGCTTGAGATGTGTCAGAGGTGGAAAGAATAATTGTTTGTGGGGATATAACAAAGATGGCTAAATTTGAAGAAAATGTAAAGATGGGGGAAATAGCGGGGATGGCTTAAGTGGGGAACATTGCCTAGCTGGGGTAAATGGCAGTAAGTTAAACCCACAGGTAGTGGAACTGGAGGGGAACGGCATAGGTGGTGGCAAATGAATGCACCGGGGGAATGCAGAGGTGGCTGTACAAGTAACATAATGGCAAAGATGGAGTGACTGGCAGAGATAACTGAACTGCTGGAAATAACAAAAATGAATGAAGTATAGGCAATTGCTAAACTAGAAAAATTAAAGAAATGGCTGCCAGAGTGATTGGAGATGGATAAGCTAGGGAGATATGGGCTATATATAGACAACCTTAATTTAAATGTAAATGAAGATGTACTTACTATTATTAAATATTAAAAGGTTGATTCATTAAAGTGCGATAACGCATATTGCATGCTTTTTTTGCGATAAAATTGACGCAAAAAAACCCTGTGCAATTTGCTAAAGTATTATCACATGCGTTAAGTCGCATATGGCATGCCTTAAATAGCGTGCAACGGCATGCGTTGATTCTCACGCAGAAATAATACTAACGCATGATTCACAAACACTTAGACGCGCTAAATATCGCATTAGTCTGTGCGAAAATTAACACCTACTTGGGGCAGGCGGTAATTATAGAAAAGTACAGTTCATGAACTTTTAGCAACACAAAATGGACTTTGCAGTGTGATTTATTCAAGTATACGTTGGCCCTAGAGTAATGTAGCCTCCAGTTTGCAGGGAAATGGTCATTTTCAAAAAAAGTAGTTTTACAAACATAATTGTGTGTATGGCTAATATGGCGTGCGCGCGATAAGTAGCGTTAATTAGCGTGCGTGAGAAGTAGCGTGCTGCGTTAATTAGCGTGCGTTGCGCCAAATACCGCACGAAAATAGTATTTACAACTTAAATAACGCAAACAGCATCGCGTCTAAATTAACGCAAATATACTTTTAGTGAATCGTGCGTTAAGACGCGATAACATTTTTGACGCATGCTATAAATAGCGCTCGTTTTATCGCACTTTAGTGAATCAACACTTATATGTTTAGTATTTGGTCTTCACACAATGCTGCTTAATGGACATGTGTGCATAGTCAAGGATCAGCCCCATGACAGTAAGTCGTTTCACTGTTACTTTTATTTTTTATGTATTAGCTGTATTTATTTTAAAGTAAAGATTCACAATAATATTAAACTATTAAGTTACACACAGTGACACATAAAAAGGTAAGGAAAAATGCTGTGTTACATGCCTCTCGACTTAACTTTCTTAATCTGGTTATCTCAGGCCAATTTTTATCTACTATAGTTATGTTCTGGGGCCCTATACTATGTATATGATATATTTGCACATTGCGGTGAATAGTACCCTATTTCAATAAATACATAAATAAAATAAAACAAACTGGACGGGTCTTTAATTGGCATAACAAGGGAGTTGCAGGTTATTTGATAATGACATTTTAATTACTTTTTCTGTTTTTGTAAACAGCACATGTCTAATATTTGTCGTTCACATGTTTAAAAATATTTATTTTTTAATTTTATAATTTTGTAATTCTTAATGAAGTAACAAATTAACTTAATTTAATTACCAACCTACTTTGGTGCTTCAAATCTTTATAAATGATCAAGCACTTAAAGTTTGAAACTCATTATTTTCTTAAAGACAATTTAAAATTATATTTGTTTTGTAATTTAATAAAGCAGATGTACAGTCTTCTTTCAAAGCCTAGCAGAATAAGAAATGCATTTTCATGCTCTTAAAGTCTATCTATGCATATCTACAGTGTCTTGCTGTTTTTGTTTTGTTTTTTGATATTGAACCTAAAGAAAGAGTGACACCATAGATATGTGTTCAAATAACAGGATTGATTAGAATTTATTATATAGCTTCCAATTATAAGGGTTGCATCAATCACTAACTCTTAAAAAGTTGATTTAAAGTTCTGTAAAAGTGGGTGTAACTTTTTTTTGTCCAAATGATGTAAATGAGCAACATTTATAATACAAATTGTGAAATTAAGTTTGTATTTGGATAAAGTTTGGATTTGGATAAATTGGTATTGGTATTTGTCTGCATCTACTAAGGATGTATTTGGCACATCCCTACCAATCAATGATGTTCAGTTAGGATTTTTATCTGTAGTTTATGTTGTCAACACAACTCCAGTGCTATTTACAACTACAGATGTTTATCAAGCTGTTAATCTGCATAAAATTGTACTCATTTAGTTATCATGTTGTTATTGGGAAAAATATATAATTAACACTGAAAGCCCTCTAATAATGTTACTGGAACAGCAATTACAGTGTCACTTGGCATAATCAGAAACCAGGTTTTCATGACTCATATAATGTATGTGATTAGTAATGGTTTATAAAGATTCATTTACACACACTGTGAGGCTTTCTGTTAAAGAGACAATTTTGCAGTAAAAAATAAAACTTAATAGGTACCAAAAATGTTTTTTTTTCCCATTATTTTGCCTTGAATGAAAGTAAAGGAAATATTAGGTAATACATGTATTGTCATATTTTGTTGAAGAATTCTGCCATGTTTTTATAAAGGTCTTTCAGTTTGCAGGTTTTGCTTCCCCTAGATATCTTACTTTCCAAACCCTGTTATTCTCTCTGAACACTTATCCAAAAATTGACCTGTCAGGGTAAATCATGTTCAATCCACCTATAACAGTATAAGGCTAATGTCAGACGTGGCGTTTGGCGTATATTTTCGCCGTACGCTCCTACGTGTGCCTGCACCCGAGCATATTCCGTTCATTCAGATGAAGGCACAGGTAGGAGCGCATGGTGCTATTTTCGGCTTGCTGAAAATATACGCCAAACGCCACGTTCGACATTAGCCTAAGGCTCATATCCCATCCTTGAGCAGGAATATGTGCCCAACATTTGTAGAGGAGCCTGTTATTAGTATTAAAAGAAACCACCTGTGAAAGGCAGACTAGGGCTGATAGGCAGATATCGGCCAGAAAACACCCCATTTCCATTACAGGACAAGGAAAAGTTATTTACAAGGTGACACCAATATGTTAGACCCTCCACTTAATGTAATTGCTAGGTTTTTTAGACAGTAAATCATATACAATCACCTTTGTGCTTGAAAAGAGAAAGAAAATGAAACAGTTTAGTATTTAAACAGTACACCCCTATAATTTATACTTAGATGGACAGTACTCACCTTTTTTATATAAGCAAAATAAATAGAATGTTTGCCATGTATGCATGTAAAATATGTTTTACATTTAGAAATAACACAAAACAGATCACACATTTGTTCTTTCAGTTACCGCTTTAAATTTGTTTAAATAAAGATAATGTAAAAGTAATCATGTAAAAATGTTGTAAAATTAATGTTTGATTTAAAAACAAAAAAACAAGCAGGTATTGAGAACACAGCTGCTTTGTGCCAGCTAGAGCTGCATCCTGCACTCCATGCTGGATTTCTGGGCAAAAGAGAACTAAAGGCATGATTTTACATGCCTAGTGTTTTAGCACTTGAATCTGGGGTATATGACCCCTGTAATGATGAAGGGTCTCATCTACAAAATCTGAATTAATGTGCCAAGTAACAAAAGCAGAGAAATCTATTTTTCACTTTGTACCGTACTCCACATAGTAACTTAGGTTGAAAAAAGGATACATCAAATTTAACCTTTTATGTATATTAAACCCTGCCTACCTGCTAGTTAATCCAGAGAAACATATTATGCAATAAGGTACAACTGTGCTGCTAGGATAGGAAGTAAAGAATTGCTCCTCATTTTGTATGAAGTAATGACTATTGGAGGCCACTAGAAAAATATCTAGTTTGTAGCAGGCATATGTCTATAAGAGACATACCCAGTTTGCATGGACCAGTGCCACAGGACAAGTGCTTCCTGCATGGGCCCTAGAGCAAATATTTGCACCCCTTATTGCTCCAGCACTTGTACCTGTTAGATGTCAAATGAGTGCTGCGGGCTTACTGTATGCATTGCATTATGTTTTGCCTGTAAGATATACATTCTATGATCCTTTGTGCATGGTAGACTTATGTTCTGTGATATTCTGCACTGCTACAAAGAAGTAGTACAGGTATATAAGACCCATTATCCAGAATGCTTGGGACCATGGGTAGTCCGGATAAGGGGTATTTCCCGTATTTTGGGTTTCCATACCTTAAGTCTACTAAAAAATCAGTAAAATATTAATAAACCCAATAGGAGTTTTTGCATCCAATAAAGATTAATTATATCTTAGTTGGGATCAAATACAAGATACTGTTTTATTATGACAGAGAAAAAGGAAATCGATTTCCAATTCTGAATTATTTATTAAAATGGAGCCTATGGGAGACAGGCTTTCTGTAATTCAGAGCTTTCTGGATAATGGGTTTTCGGATAACAAATCCCATACCTGTACTTTCCTCCAAGAACCACCATTTCTAAATATAACTGATTAAAGAACCAGATAAATATTAATATTACAAGAAATAATTCTACAATAATTTCAATTTAGAAACAAAAAAACTAAATTGTTTAAAATATGTATGATTTACCAGTTAACCATTTTTAAGTCTTGTTATACCTTCTGCACTCTTAGGCCAATTCAAAAGAGTCAAATAACTAATTCTAATTGTCCGGAAAGGAAAGGCTAATTTACTGGGGATTGGGGGAGGGGGGTGTTACATAGCAAGGAAATTCCCCCAGTGAATAAAATCAGTATGTCGTTCCTGTGAAAAATTATTTTGAGAAAAAGTATCAGACCAGGAAAGTTTTTAAAGAGGTTGTTCACCTTCAATGTTTCTTTGTTCAGGGATTGTATCTCACTGACCTAGTCCTAGGGAATACAAAATGATTTAGATTTCTCATCATGCTATTGTTACATATACCTGGGGTATAAATCTTGCCTTTTCTAATATATGCATGTTTTATTTTATAATTAGCTTCAAGGAAGGTTGCTAGGACAAAATTACATTCATAAGAGGAGCTGTAAACAAATATGCAATTGCAATTTTTATGTCCCCCAAAATTAAAATTGCACAGTTCATTTAGAGTGCCTGGGTAGCACTGGTCAACAAAGCTCTCCCATTAATTGAGCTAGCCTACAAAGCCTGGAGTTGCTCAAGGAGATCTGAAAAGTTTTGGGCCCTTTGGCTTGATGTCAACCCCAAAACCCAGACTGGCTAATACATATTTACATAAAGTCATCTGGTCGCTCCAACCTATACCTGGGTGATGCATCTATGTTCTTTTATGTACCCATTGTGTGCATGATTCTATTTTTTGTATGACTTCATGTTGCGTGACATGCACATTTAATCTTATTTCCTTCCTTTTTAAAAATTGTAACAAAGAAACGGTGCCTGCCCTTTAGGAGTTTATAATCTGAATTTGTATTGTCAAAGGTCCCTTTCATAAGAAATCATCTATAGGAATATTTTTGAGTATTGATGAAAACCTGAACTTCTAATGGACATCCCAGCAAAACATACAAACTGAAGAATAAAACCCAACTCCAACACTGAAATGCAGCAATTCTTAAGGTCAATACAGTTCTAAAGATGTGATCCTAGTTTTGTTTAGAGTGATATTAATACATTTTTATAGAAACATGTCAGTATCACTAATCTAAAATGTGGGATGCCACCATTTAATGGTGCAGCATCCCATAGCTACAGCAAACAGCCCTGAGGCTGGCGACTGTTTGCCAGGATAACAGTGCCTTTAAATTCTCAACATGCAAAACTTTGGCAAAGAAAATGTAACTTTTTTTTTTTTTTTAAAATTAATATAATATGATGTTATCGCTATAACTGTGAAAACCGAGGTGCAGGTATTTCACTGCTTTTTAAAAAGCTGCAGTAAAAAAAGAAAATATTCTGACAGCTCTCTGACATAACTGTCATGAGTCCCAATACCCCCAACACCATACCCCTGTCCTCTGATTTAACACGGACATGAGGCTCAATACTGAGGTGAGAAATTTAGGAAGGAGGTAAAAATTGTGGTAGAAGTTTAAGACACTTTTCTACTTGCATACTAAAAACTTTCAATGCTCAAGCCTTCGGACTGTGAGTTTGTTTCAGAAATAAATCAACAATTATACTACTGTTGCATTGTAGCCATAGTGCATGGGTAATCCCATATGCCCTTGAAATATCAGGAATAAAGAAATCTTGACACTAAGAGGCACATTTACAAAAGCCGAATTTTCCGGGCGTCCGCGCGACTTTTTCGTACGCTTCCGCGAGAAATTCGGAAAGGTTTTACCACTGTTTACAATTGTTTGGTACGAAAATTTTGTGACTTTTGGATCGCCAATACGATATTATCATGACTAATACAATTTTTTCGTAATCATTTTCGTGATATTTGCGATCTGCCCCTTAGGGTACAGTGTAGGGAGGGAAATAGTAAAATCCCAACTAAACAAAGCAAAGGCATTGCAGAATTGACCTCAGCCACTGATTAAGAAACAGGTGAGGGGCTCTTTTGGGCATAGTCGGCTATTACAGATAGTTCACACACCACCTGGCTTTTCCTTTGTTGGTCTTTACACGTGGCCGAAGGTTTATCAACAACATGAAACAGACTCTTAAAGGGCACTATAAGTCTGCATTGTGTAAGCATCCCATTTTTGGTAACCCCTGAATTCAGTCAAAAACGTATTGTGCAGACAGGCGCCATCAATGCAGGCTTGAGGCTATTCTTTCACAAATTATCAATGAAGTGGTACCCCGAATAACTTTCCTCGGTAGGAAGTTGAAGGAAGCTAAGATTAATTAAGCAGTAGTCGGGAGTGGCAAGCAATAAAGTGGGCAGTGGACTCCCTATTCTACATTTCTACATTCTGGGAAGGGAATTCTCCCCATACAGCATAAACAAATGTTTAAAGTTTTGCCAGTTGGGTTTTGACACTATGGTACTTGTTTACAATGTTGCACAGAGTTTGAAATATATACCTACCAACCAACTAAGACATCAGGTGCACTTAGGTTAATTTTAAACACAACATAAGGCATAAGTGAAAAACCCCCCTAATCTTGGCAGTAATGAATAAAACATGTGTCAGTTTCCACTCTTGGCTAAAAAATTACCCCTTCATTGGAGCTATCCATAGATCTATTATTGCAGTCACACAAGCAACGTTTTCAGGACCACCTAGCTGCTGATTGGTCCCAATTCTCAGGGCAGTGTGCTAAGTGCTTTTAGCCCCCCGCACAGCCTGGGAAAAGAGGCAGTAGGAAGTGGAAGAGATAGGTGGGACTAGTAAGGTATTTGGAGAATTTTTTCAATATATCAGCCTGTATCATTTTAACGCACATTCCTTCTATATTTTAAAGAAGTATAATGCACTGTTACATGCTGTTTCTTTACAAAGTATGTTTCTTTTAACCTCAGTAATAAACCTTACATCCTTGAGTTACTGCATATCAGATTTTATAAATCACCACTAATTAACTACAAATTAATTAACTAAAATTCATCAAAATTAATGAAACAATAGATATCAAAATTCATTACAGATATTAAATACAGCTCATAATTAATTAGTTAAAAAACATATCATTGCTGCATAGGCATATCATGGTATTAAAATTAATTGGTCTAATGGATATGTCCATTCAAGGTTATTAGATCTGAAAAACCAGTTTGGACATGGAACTGACGTTGCAATAAATAGTTGCAGCTATGATTTGATGGATAAAGTTACCATTCAGGAAAGTTCTTAATATTTAAAGGAAAACAATTGGCATACCCACTGTGTGATTTGTAAGGCAGCGTTCCTTAATGACAGCAATACCAGCAGTATGAATAGGGTTGCCACCTGGTCAGTATTTTACTGGTCTAGCTGACCAGCAATATACTTCCTGGTACATTTTTAATAACTAGTTAATCCACCCCAGCCTTCCTCCGATCCACCCCACCCTGCTTCTGGGTCAGCCCATTCTCTTCTTCATAGCTCCCTCATACTTTACCAAATCCACTTTTGATTCAATGCAGATGCAACAATTCCGCCCCTTGATGGTATAACTCTGCCCTGTAACATCATGGCTCTGCCTACTTATAGTACAGCCTGTCCCTTTGTGGACATGTCTGCCATCTCAGAAGGTAACATCCTTGTTAAAATTGGCAACCCTAAGGGGCACATTTACTAATCCACGAACGTCCGAAAAGCGTCCGAATGCGTTTTTTTTGTAATGATCAGTACTTTGTGACTTTTTCGCGAATTGTCGCGACTTTTTCGAGCTCTTAATACGAAAGTTGCGATAATTCACGAAAGTCGTAATGGCTATGAAAAAGTCGCGACAATTCACGAAAGTCATAATGGCAATGAAAAAGTCATGACAATTCACGAAATTTGTTATGGCTATGAAAAAGTCGCGACAATTCGCGCAAGTCGTACTGGTTACGAAAAAGTCGCGACAATTTACGGGAAAGACAATTTACGGCGACGAAAAAAAAATCGCAAAAAATACGAAAAAGTCGCAAAATGTTCGTTTTCCAATCCGAATTTTTCTCATTCGGATTCGTGGATTAGTAAATCAGCCCCTAAGTATCAGGCATTTTTGCTTCACCCTATTTTTTTCAAATTTCTTTTACCCATTACTCTATAATTCAAAAAAATATATATAAATAATGTGACAAAGCTGCCAAGTGAGAATGGGCCATAAGGCTTGGCTCCCCTAATGACGGCCTTTTTTTTTTTACCAGGGAAATTCATCCAATTAAGAATCATCTAAAAATAGCACTTCTTCCATCTTCAGATGTCTGTTTAGTCTGACTTGATGTCCCTATTCCCATTGAAGGGAATGGGGGCTATAGGGGATGGTGGAATTTGGCTTGAAAATGCACACAATTGTTTTGGGGCCAAAATCCAGCCATTGTGTGCAGTGAAAGGTGGCTTCTATTAAAGTCAATGGCTTCCTGCAAAGGCAACTTGGAGCAGCATGGAGCATTTTCTCTGCAGTGCAGAAGGTGCTGGTGGAGAAAACTCACTGGTAACACTATGTAATATTAAAAACACCTTACCACCCATCCAAGCTGTATAACATGAAATTGTTCAATCAAAATCATCAGACATTTAAGCACTGCCCATAATGAGCACTAAATGAGTATCTTACATTGCTCCATTATTGTTTATGAAGCATTTGATTTCGATTTTGATTTGTGATTGATACAGACATGCTAACACTGGACTTTGCTATACCTTGATACTTACCATAGACTATAATATATATTTTCCACCTAGTTGCACTTTTTATGTGAGGCAGTCTCTTTACTGGGAGCATGAGACTGAAGTATACCACAGTCTCACCTTTTTAAAGAACTTTAGAAAAGGGACATGTGTCTATTGAAATGTATCATAAATCAATCAAAACACAAATATTGCAATTGTTTTTTTGTGTGCTCAGCATGCAATTATCTATTTTTATATATTTTAAAATGCTAAATGTAGTGTTTGAAAAATTGAATAAAAGCTACAATCCAGATCCAGATCCAATCCAGATCATTAGCTCATCATACTTAGGAGCACTCAAACCTGAATTTAAAATGGATGACATTCCAGATAGTAAGGACCCTAAAGGGAAATTTTAAAGGGGTGCATTTCCCAGCAAGCA
This sequence comes from Xenopus tropicalis, assembly GCF_000004195.4. Classification (NCBI taxonomy): domain Eukaryota; kingdom Metazoa; phylum Chordata; class Amphibia; order Anura; family Pipidae; genus Xenopus; species Xenopus tropicalis. Next base: position 120,241,957 of record NC_030678.2, on the reverse strand, counting down.
GCTTTAGCCCCTACTAAGCATGATCCATCAGGTTTACTACAGCCTGAAGTAGGATACAATTACAATTTGATACATTAGTTGCTTGCATTTGTATGGTGCTTCCACAAAATGTATCAACTAATATATTCAATTTTAGCAGTTTCTTTCCTGTGGAACCAAGACTGGGAAACACAAATGAGTATGGATTAATGAGCCATTACAAGTTAATTCAAAGCTTATAACTGTGTATGAAGAAGGACTTTCCTATTTAGACCATGCTTGGCCAAATAAAGCATCTTTTGCTAAATATATCTCACCAGAAATGGTTGTTGTAGCATTAAAAAGGCAACACTACATCTGCTTCTCAGGAACAAGGTGTGAGACGTAATTAAAGGGGTTGTTCACCTTTGAGTTAACTTTTAGTATGATGTAAAGAATTATATTCTGAGAATTTGCAATTGGCCTTCATTTTGTATTATTTGTAGTTTTTAAATTATTTCAGTTTTTGTTCTGAAGCTCTCCAGTGTGGCGTTTCAGCAGCTATACGCTGCCAGAGAGTGGTTGGAATGAGAGACCAGGATATGAAAAGGAGAGGGGATGAATAGAAAAATAAGTTATAAAAAGTAACAATAAAACAGTTTTTTCACTGCCGGGGTCAGTGACCCCCATTTGAGGAGTTAGAAGAAGAAGGCAAATAGTCAAATAACTATAAAAAAAATAAATAAATAATGAAGACCAATTGAAAAAATGCTTAGAATAGGCCATTCTATAATGTACTAAAAGTTAACTTAAAGCTGAACCACCCCTTTAAGACACCATGGGCTACCAATAGGGTTGCCACCTTACCACTTCAGTAGCATCCACAATCAATTTAGGTGCATGCTGCATGGCTACACATAAATCAGTTCCATCTGCAGCATGCATCTAAATGAATAGTTAACTAGCTATGCAGAATGTGGATTCAATATGTGGCCAGTATTAAAGGGGTAAAGTGGCAACCCTAGCCACAGTAGTACAACATCACCTAATGCTTTAAAAAGAGGCAGAAAAGAAATGTTCTGGGCACACAATAAACATGTTACTCTCTACATGATAGGAATAAAAACCTACCTATACACAAACCTTTTACCTTTATGTGTGAACTATATTTGTAGACTAGAAACAAGGAGCATTTGTAGCTATTGTAGATTTTTGTGATGTGGCCACATGCTTGCTAAGCTTTGAATCTCATTGAGGGTTCACATAAAACAAGTGCACATTTAACCCTGGAGCTTGTAGCTGTAGCAATTAATCAGAAAATGTTTTTTATGGCTCATATTACCATGGATCAGTAAGATCTAGGTTATGCTGTCTTAAAATTAAAGAGCAAAATTACCCCATCTTTGTGAATACTCCCTAATAATTTTATATTATCATAAAGTATTCTCATATAGATCCTGCTTTCTCTTCACAGTAGTTTGTACAGTCAGGCACATCTAGAAATTCTCCAGCTTGGGCTTCTTTGTAGTCATTTTTTCCCCTCTTTATGGAATGCATACAGTCTTGGCAACAATTTGCAATTTACTGCAAGTTTATTGCCTTTGATGAATCTGCCTCCTATTCTACATATTCTGCTCTGGACAACATATACTTGCCTCTTCACTCTCCCTCTATCACCTCCTCCCCTTAATAAGCAGGGATGCTGCAGCTGGCAGCACTGTCACCATGACAACCATATCCAATTAGGGGGAGGGGAGGAAGAGCCTGAATCATTCACTGATAAGCTGCACTCACACATTTCATCCTAACCAAAGAGGGCTGCTGTGCACAAACATAAAGGTGACAATGAAAGTGCCTGAAAATAGATGAGGCAAATTAATCAAATCAAAGCTGATTCCTGCTGTGCTCTAATCATAATGACCCAGTGTCCCAGAAACCAAAACCCAATGAATTCAGCACCAGAATGGAAAAGGAATCATGCATTTTGGCAGTATTAAACATGATGTAAAATCAAAAACTGCTGACATGTGTAATGCATCACCACGTATTGAAAAAGGACAGGCAGGGCCCATCTCCCTGCCATCATTATAGGGAAACAGCAGGAAAAAATCAGAGCAGCAGCACAGAGTGAGGAAGAATATCAGGACAATGCAGAACACAGGCGAGAGCAGAGAAACAAGAACCTACCTAGGGAAATGGCTTGCCTTCATTGCATGGATGTTTTGCCTGCACCTCTAGCTTAATTCACTCTGAGTGTTTAGTATGTGGCTGATGATGAGGATGGTGATGTGCCGGATCTTCCTCCCTCTAGGTGCCGGTGTGTGAGGAGGGGAGGGCTGGATTAGCAAGTAAAATACATTACACAGAGAGTCGCACTCTGACAGCGTCGCATGTGGAGGAGGCTGGTCGTTGCTGCAGGTTCCTTCCTGTCGCTTGTATGTCTGGTCTCACAGCAACACACAGCTGGGATGTGCTCTCATGGAGTAGCTGTAGGGACACAACGCTGCCGTCCGTCTCCCGTCCCGGTCCTCCTGAGCCCATCTGCCTTATGCAGGGTGGGAGATAGCCAGGACAGGTGCATGCAAATAATCGTATTTATTCTATAAAAACATGTATGTTTAACAAAAATAATAAAAGATTTGCGGTCAATTCAAAAAGGGTGTTCCAGTTTTAGCGTGATTGTAACTAATGTGTAGGTATATCAGATACAGCAGCAGGGCTACTCTGCTTTTTCTTCGCTATAAAGAACAACTTCACCCAATATTTTGCCATACAGACTTACAGTACAGACGGTAGTGGCGTAATAATGTAATAAAGTTAATTAATGGGATGAAGTTTTCCTCTGCATGTGTTTTTTATTACATTCTAAAGATTGCACCTTTAATAACGGGCGAACCCAAAACTTCTTACTGAAAAGGTTATTTCTAAGTAATGTCTGGCATTCAAGCAGGTCTTTACAAATGTTCAATAAACTGATAAAATTAGCTAATACATGTCTGTTAAGGAATATTACAGTGTAAAATATATATTTCTATTCTTATTTATGTAAACTTTGTTTGTTACATTCCCCATTTGAGTCACCTAATAGTACCAAGAATATCTACAATTGCCATTGCCTCCCATGTTTCTTACAAATTACACAGTGGCTTTTGGCTGAACTGCAAAGTTTATAATATGAGCAACATGTTGACAGTTGTTTTTTACATGGATAAATAGGCTTAATTATTTTATATGGAGCATGTCACATGAATGCTCTATCTATACTAATGATTGTAGTTCAGTGGCTAATCAATGTGATGACTATGCCTTATCAGGTTCATAAATTCCTGACAAGGGCTAAACTCCAGCAGTGCTTTTAATCAGATTTTGTGGGTCAGATTTTATCTGATCTTGTCATGCAACAACACAAGATTTTGTAGGATCCTGACATCCATAGGCTGTAATGTAATATTGGGTCAAATAAAGTTGGATGTTTTCTTTTTATGCCTCTATATCCGAAAGTCAATGTATTTTAACCATCAGTTGTCAGATGCAGACACAGCATGCAGTGTTCACATCCAACAGGCGCAATGTGTCAGATAGCAAAAGTTAACATGTAGTTAATGCATCAGATTTTTCTATCAGTCCCATTATATTTTGACCCACCCATCTGACTTGTCGGATGCGTTCTGTTGATCTGACACCATCCAACAAAAGCACTCGTGGAGTTAGCCCTTAGTAGTTCAGCTGTATAAAACATATTCATAGTATAAAACCCTTTTTTTTACTACTATCTGTTACTTTGGGGGGGGGGGATTGAAAATAAATTCATTTCATATAAACTCTGACTAAGCACTAAGCTTGGTTACCAACCGTTAAAACTATTTAATCATTTATTCACTGCTTTCCAACTGAAAGCCCATAAGCCTCATGTGGTTTTCCATGAGAATTTATGGCCCCCAGCATACCCAAAATGTTCACAGGCTTCTTGAATGACATCATTTTCTTTCAACTAAACCGCAACCAAACATGAAATAGTAAATAACTGGTCCACAGCATGGACACTCTTGGACAGCACTGTATTTTTTTACTGATTTGTTTTTTTTCTGTAATAATAAGGCCCTACCTTGTACTTGATGATGCCTAAAACAGCAAACATTCATGCTGATAGCAAAACAATCCCATTGTTCTTTTTGATGTTGCAGCATTTTTAGTAAAACTAAGGGATAGTTCGGAAATGTAATTGTAAAATTTAGGAAAGAAAATGTTTAAAAAGCATCATTAATTATAGTAATAAGTAGGAATCCTGTAGCAAACAGATTCTGTTTTTGATGAATATCTGCAGTCCAAACAGAATGAAAATTAACAAAAAACTGTGAACTCTCATAGCTTCGGTGTACTTAACTGGTGTTAGGGATGAAAGGACAACTCTGATGACTACACTGTGGTCTCTCACTAGTACTGCTTGTCATGACAGGTGTAAAAGGCTATGGACAATGCTGTGGAGCACAACTTCATGCAAGAGGATCTAAAATAAGATGTGAGATCTGCTTTGCAGAAGATGGGTTTAAAACTCAGCTAAAGCAATACTGACATGTTTCTATAAAAGCCATAGCAACATGTCAGAATCACTAGATGAGTGAATGCGCCAACATTTTCCTGCCCAATGTTGCCCCCAAGCAGCCCCTAGCCCAGCGTTATCTGTTTTTCACAAAGAAAATAGAAAACTTAAGAAGTAGTGCTGTTTCCTTCTGTCACACTGGGCTGGGTGGCAGTGACATAGGCCTGATTATAAATTTAAAAAGTACTGGATCATGCCACCTCAAGCCTGTCATTACTGACACAACTAGGCAGCATCCTTAAGCCTTGACAGAGTGTCAGCTAAGGCAAGTAACAGTTGGTTTGCGGGGGTTTGAGGTTACTTTTGGGCAGAACAATATTTGTGCCTCTGTTCTCCTAGTTATATTGACACATTCCTATACATTTTCATAGGAATGTGTCAGTATGACTTTAAGGTTGCAGTAGCAAATTTAAAAAATCAAAATAGGAGATAGCAATCAACTTAGAGAGGGAGCAGGTGGTGGTCCTAGAGTAAATTACATCTACAATGCCTGGAAGGAGATGATTAAGCACCACTACTAACTTCACAGCTGTCATTGGTGCTGTGGGAGGAGTTGACAATGGTAATATATTGGTTGGAGCCTGCCACTAACTATATCATATAAATTAGAATGCAGCTGTAGCTGCTATTTTTTATTATGTGTTGGCACTAAAATTATTTTGTAAACATGCACACAAAATCAAGAACATCATAGCTTAGCTAAATGTAGCGTGTTTTTCAGGATCTTATCCAACAAATCTTCATGGCCCAAGATGAAACATCCTAAAAATAAAGGCCAGGGGTCTGCTGATGGCCAAGGTACATACAGTAGCTTTATCCAAGTACTATATATGGTATGTAGAGACCACAAAATTAAAAAATGCATACAAATATTCCTGAGTAACGCATTGGCTACTGCAAAATAAGCACCTTGCATGCATTTTATGCTTAGTTTGAAAATGTCAGTGTAGATTTTAGCAGGGCCATGAACTTACCACCTGCCCTATGGAAGAAGACCTCTCTGTATGAGTAGAGAATGTGCAGTCTTGCACTTCTTCCCTGGGTCTAAGTATATGACCCATTTAATGTTTTTGATTTTGTCTTAGTAAAATAAAAAGACCAAAGCCATGTCCATTCCTCTAATTTAAAAAAATCATTTTGAACGTGTTACCCCTGCTGGAGTATCAACTCTAATGCAATGAGACAAAACATACCTGGGTTATTGTGTGTAATATCATGCATAAAAATGTTAGATAAAATTTGATCTATCATGGGTACCTTAGGAAAACCAGTTGTTATCTTACCTTTGATCTTGCACCATTAACTATAGGAAATGCAAATATATTGGTACATACTAGCTTGCTTTATGGTAAACCCCTCACAGATTGTGGCACACTTTACTTCTGGCAGGCTGTGATAATTTCATTGGTGCAAGTTAGTTGCAGCTAAAAACACAACCCTATAATTACCTCAAGGGCCAGCTTGACAGCAACTCCAGGTTTGCCTTGTGTTGGGTGCACTTGCACATAATTCATCAGAGCTGGCTAAAGGTATGTGTTGGTGCTCACCGCAAGTTTAATGCATAAATGCAAGTAAAGCATCAATTCATGCTCCATTTACTGTCCATTTTAATAATTTGAACTTGCTTTTGCAAATGAGACCTTCTGTGTTCTCCTAAGGAACCTAGGGAAAGTGAAGTTTGTTTCATTCATAATGCATGACTCTGTATTCATAAAAGTAAATGGCCATTGATTACTATGGAAGATTTTTGAAGCGACTACTTCAACTTTATGTTGTCAAATATGTGACATTCAGGGGCCTATTTATTAAAGTACGACAGGTACAAAATACCAACAATTCCTATTTGTACGGACTGTGCGTATTTTTTGCGACTTTTTCTTATACTTGCGCGACTTTTTCATACTTTGACAAAATGTATGCAACAAAATCGTATTGTCGCGCCAAGTACGAAAGTTTCAGATTCATTCAAACTTTGGTATCGTGACTTTCCTTGGGCCAGGTTGGAGCTGCAGAGTGCTATTTAGTCCTATGGGAGGCTTCCAAAATCATGCACAAAAGATCAAGGTCGGAAAGGTTTTCCCGCCATTTCCGATAGCTTGGATGCGAAAATTTAGTGAATTTCGGATCGCCAATACGATATTATCGTGACTAATACGATTTTTTCGTAAGCATTTTCGTGATATTTGCGATCATCAGAAATTATCATATCTAATCTAAATTTTACCCAATTCAGTATTCAAACTCGTACTTTGATGAATCAGCCCCTCAATGTACATGTCTAGTGAATTGCTACATCCTTTAGAATATTTGGCTTTTAGGGGTTAATGCACAATGTTTTGACCTTTCTTGATGATCCATATAAGCCTTATTTCTCTGAAAGGGGCTATTTTTCTTGCCAGATTTAGACATTAGATTGCCTGAAATTAAATACTGTAGCTATAGATAGCTCATATTCACTTATATACATACTTATCACTTTTATGACAAATACATTTTTTTAAAACATTAAAATCCTATTTGATCCTGTTTGATCCTATTTGAGTTTTAGGTTTAAAATACATTAGTACCATAGTATGTAATTTTGGTAATTCTTGTCTCCACAATCCTGTAATATGCATTTTCCTGTAGATTCCAAAAGAACTTGTGTGTAAGGTGTAAGTCTGGTTTCACATTAAAATTATTTATTTGGCCAATGTGCTGTAATAAATTGTGAAGTATATTGTCTTCCTGAATACAAATGACTGGTATGCAACAAGCTCCATACCCACTGTAAATTGTAGCTACGCTGTTTGCCCTTTTCCTCATTGGGTATAACTAGCTAGTGGCTACAGAACAGAATGCCAGTCATTAGACACTGCGCTACACTCACCCTTTTTCATTGTTGTGTCACATTCAGTTTATTTTTTAAACAATAAAGGGAGTTTAATAATTAAACAGTAGAGGAAACTATACATAATTTTATTCCTTTGATTTCTGCCTAATACTGTCTGCTTACTGATTTAAGTTTTGAAAATTCTAAAATTAGCAGTGTAGCTAAGCTGCTTTTAAATGATACTTAGAGGCCTTTGCCCTGTAATGCCTTACTTAATGATGCATTTCAGCATATGAAATTTAACAACTGCTGGGAGTTTGGCTTTGCAGTGCACCAATTTGATGCTATGTGGAATGAGGCGAATAGATTCCTAATAAGACAAATTCAATACAGAAACTCTGTGTCATGTTAGATATGCATTGTTGTTTCATGCTTTTCCTTTCATTTCATTTGTTCCCATCTCCCCCCTGTAGTTTCCTCGGTATTCTGTCTGTGTTGTTAACTCCACCCCCCCGCAGTATCTTCTAGAATCTATTTTAGTACACACATATATTTGCTGGAGTGGATCATATTATGATCTTTTGACCTATCTGAGTGTTCACTGTTGACAAGATCTTCACAGTTTGGAATAAACTTCTCAATGATCTCCAAGGTGCCATTCTGATTGAGTCAACTGTCTGCCAACACTACCGAGGTTATAAGTTATTGCTATCTCAAGACAACTTGATAAGTTATAGAGATCACACTTTCAATGCTTAGAATGGAGAGGCAGAACACTCTGAGAGACTTGTATCTAATTATAGCTCATATTTTACCTATAGCAAAAAAAAAAAAAAAAATACAATACAATATAAACTAACAAAATAACATTTGTAGGAAACTAAGCTATGTTTTACCTGCAGGAATTAGTGTGCCTTCCCTATGATGGCTGCTGGTTACTATCTGGAACATGGAACTCCTCTCCAGGAGAGAGAAGGAAGTAGGAAGAGGAAGTTATTACTGGGGGAAGTGTGCTCCACCAAAGTAGCTTTTGTAGATGTGCAACAGGGTGTTACACAGAAACTTCTTTCCCAGTGAGGAACTGAACTTTTTTTTATAATACTATTCAAAAGTGACATAACACAGGTCACATTTTTGTCAGTGGTGGTGAATTCACTCTGCAGGAGCCCTAAATCTGCTCCTCTGTTATGATATTGTTCATTCCTAGAGATAATGAGCAGGGTATTATTTGCCATGATACCATGTGTAGAAGTCTGTCCTAGTCGAATACACCACCCAAGAATTGACCTGTGAACTTGCAATGTTTGTGAGCTATGAGACATCTGTGTGCCATCAGAACAATACGGAAGCTGTTTACTTTGCAAAACAGAGGGAGACGCTATGATTTATCTGTCACACATGTTGAACTTGGCATACCATTATTTTACTTAAAGAGATGATTTACTTTAAATTAACGTTTAGTATGTTATAGAAAGACCAGTTCTTAGCAACTATTTTTAAGTCATTCATTTTTAATTTTAATAGTTTTTGAATTATTTGCATTCTTCCAACTGAAGAGCTGCTGAACGAAAAGCTAAATAATTTAGAAACCACAAATAATGAAAAAGTGAAGACCAATTGCAAATTGTCACACAATAGCCCTCTCTATAACATACTAAAAGTTAAATTAAAGGTGAACAACCTCTTTAAGAAATTATATAATTTGCTGTGCCAGATGATGCTAACATAACCAACACAGAATTTTAATTAGTTTAACCCATTGTTGTACTGTAAATACAACGGGGTTTTGTGTGCAGCCTTGTGTACGGTATTAATAATATAGCATCACACAGCATATTTTATTTGTTGGTGGTCAAACTGCTGCACCTACAACAATTTTGTCAGTAATTCAGTAGTTTCACAGTAATCCCAAGGTGGATACAAGGAGCATCAAGACTGCAATAGGGAAAATTACAACATTTAATCTGAACACTAGTACAGGTATAGGACCCGTTATCCAGAATGGTCGGGACCAAGGGTATTCCGAATAAGGGGTCTTTCTGTTATTTGGATCTTCATATCTCAAGTCTACTAAGAAAACAATAAAACATGAATTAAACCCAATAGGATTGTTTTGCCTCCAATAAGGGGTAATTATACCTTAGCTGGGATCAATTACAAGGTACTGTTTTATATTTACAGAGAAAAAGGAAATCAATTTTAAAATTCTGAATTATTTGATTAAAATGGAGGCTATGGGAGACAGGCTTTCCATAATTTGGAGCTTTCTGGCTAACAGGTTTCCGGATAATGAATCCCATACCTGTATATCTATCAAAAATAGATGGTGTACTGGTAGTCAGAATAATTGGGGTAAGCTTCTCTACTGGCTTCAGAAAGGTGTGTATGACTCCTTGCATCTATCCTAGAACTGTTTTTGGTGAGAATGGCCTACGTTAAGAGCCTACTTTATGTATAAAATAGTGAATGTTGTACTCATAGCTGCTCTTCATGTAAACCCTAGAATCTGATACAGTATTTTTAACACATCAGAAAACTTTCAAAAGTGGGGCTACCCCGCTAAGAAATTCCACCCACTGGTGATATCATCTTGCTCAGTCCTTGGAAGAGTGATCTGATTGGCTACTGGGGCGTGGTTTTGTTGCCCAAAACAATAGAAGGGCAACCAGAGCCATTAGAAGACTTCTTGCAGCAACTTGCCTTCAGCAAGAAAAACTGTCCAGCAGACCAGGGAGAAGCTGCTGTACTTAGTGAGACTGACTTGCTGCCAGACATCAAGGAAGACTGGTGCTGAGAAGATACAAGTGTGTGACCCCCTGTGTGAAAATAGGGCTTGTGTAAGTCAGTCAACTACTGTGTGTTTCTAGGTAGCCAGGTATACCCCATTGCCCCACTCATGTGCAGATATTGTTCATCATTTATTAAATGGCCATAACATATACCACTTTCTTATAAAACATTTCCTTGTTGCTATATCTATGTTCATATTTTATTTTCTAATGGGATTTTCTGTGGTTTATTTCTATTTATAAAACATTCTTGTGTTTATATTTAGTTTATCAGGTACCCTTCAGTTGTTAATATTTGTCTTTAAAATATTGCTAAACCCTGATAAACTGTTTACCAGAGTCTTACAGTGTTAAAGAATACAAAGGTATGAAGTTAGAACACAAATCTGCCATATTTGAATTGAATTATATAAAGACCATAAAATTAAATTCTGCTGCTCTAAAGAACCTCTTAATTAAAGTTGAAGTGAATAGGCTAGGCAATATAATCTAAAGTAATGGGAAAGATGTTACATAAGCAATTTCCTTAATGTATATTTTACCAGCCATGAATCACTGGCATTAAAGACACTGACCACTAGGGATCCTAGACAACAAGCAGATAACACTGGCAATCCACAGAATATCACTTATTTTGCAGTACAGGTATGGGACCTGTTATCCAGAATCCCTGGGACCTGTGGTTTTCCAGAAAAGGGATCTTTCTACAATTTGGATCACCATACTGTATGTCTGATAAAAATGTATTTAAACATTTAATAAACCCAGCAGGATTGTTTTGCCTCGGATTAATTATATCTTAGTTGGGAGGTATTGTTTTATTATCACAGAGAAAAAAGAAATCAATTAAAAAAATTTGAAATATTTCATTAAAATGGAGTAAATGGGAGATGGCCTTCCTGTAATTCAGAGCTTTCTGAATAACAGGTTTCTGGATAACACATTTCATACCATAACATATATCATAACTAAAAAAGTAATAATCAAAGCTAGCATACCATCAATGTGTGTGTGGCACACTACTGATTTCTATCAGCCCATTAAATCAAAGCATTAATTTATACACAATATTTAATTTGCTTGAAAGGATGATCAGCTGCAACCAATCAGAATTAAAAATGTATGGCAACTGTAGACTTCAAACTCAGATTTGGGAGACCATGTAAGCATAAGAAATACAGAAACAAAGTGAAGTATGCATTAATTCTATTGTCCTTTATTATGTGTGGCTTTATTTATTGAAGGTTGGTTAGTTCATGGATCCTGAGCCCCTGTCCCACTCCTGGAGATACCTCCATTAATATATTTAATTGTAGACAAAAGTATCTTTCTGATTTAAATATTCCATGTGCTACAGTCCAAATTCATGTATTGAAGTATGTTGTTTATATTAGGAGATTGATAGGAGCGTTATTTTAGGAGTTTGATATTGTGGGCAAGGTAGAATAATGTGCAGTGTATTTACCTCCTAGAACTAAAACGAGGGTACAAAATCACCATATATTTAGTGTAGATAATAGGTTAAGTTTACATTTGCTGTTTCTGGCAATGCCAAATGCATGCTTACTTATAGTCTTTTATTATTCTACATAGGGCCTTGGCAGTGCATTGTAAAGGAAAGAATTATCCTCTCCTCCAGTAAATCTATACCCCTTTTATTATAGGAAAGTACCTTGTTGGCCGTTCCTGCAATTACAATTTATAATATATAACAAGCATTGCCCCACAGCAGCAGTTGGGCCCATCTAGAATATGCTATGTAATTTTGGTTTCCTGTATTTAATAGTGACATTATTGTAATACAGAAGGTCCTGACAAGAGAAACTGAGCTAAAAAGGGTATGGAAGATCTCCATTATGAAAAGCTGTTGAAAAGCATGGTATTGTTTCTTCATTTGAAAAAGAACTTACAATCTAAATTTCCTGTTGTAACTCACATTCCTTCTAAGAAAGTAAATGCTTAGGTGCAGCTCCATTTCATACTGAAGGGTTGGATTTGATGGATATTTTTCTTTTAGTACCAATTATCTCTAACTAGCTCCTTTTTCATCTTCATTTTACACAGATTAGTCAGTGCCATTATTATTTTTGCTGTGTCTGTTATTTTTGCATCAACAGGTTTTTTAACTTTAAAAATGCCTTTTTTGTGCTCTGTTGTCCATCAGGATCATGCTAAGTTGAAGTGATGGCCATTCTGAATCTGAACCTTTAAAATCACGTGACAAAGGAAGGTGCTGATTCATTTTCCAGAAAGATACACATTTGCATATTAAAATTAGGTTTGGATTCAATTCAAGATCCTTTTTGATCCCACAAAGCTGATTTGGTGCTACCAAAGTACTGGAAAGTTAGAAGCTTGACATTGCTTGTGATTTAGTGCTGTTTTCTAAGCCATAAATACACAAACCTGGTTAAAATTTTCCTGGGGAAAGGAAAATTAGGAACCAAATTAACTGCTTATTAATTATGTCCTATTCTACTTCTAAAGACATAAATCACACAGTCTGTATTGCTAGCACCACTTAAGTGAGTTTGTGCCAAAAATATATTCAGTTGTGTTCATTTGTATCTTGTTTCGGATTTGTTCCTTGTACAGATGTGACTGACTGTAGTATAGCTAGCAAAGTTGTTTTAGTACCCATTTTTTTTTCCTTTTGGCTTGTGCTACTTGCTATAAAGAGACACCTGTATTGCATATGTGCACAATAAACTGAAACGGCCTACAGTCTGCAAGAAGTGAACTCTGTCACTGAATTAGAAAGGTAAACAAGTTAGACTATGACATCTGTTGTTTTCAGCAAGACTATGATTACATTGTATTGAGTTTATAGGTTTCATGACTAGAACATTTTCCTTGCTTCTGTTGACCTATACTAGCCAAACAGACATTTTCATTAATTATGCCGACTTTATCTCAGCTTTCAAACCTAATGAAGTACTGATCCAAAGCAAATTGTGTCCTTATAATGAAACATGAACATTTCTCTGCCTATTTTTATAAATGTTTTTGCAGTTAATAAATCATGATATATATGGAAAAATTAAAAAAAATTATTTGCCAGGACAGGCAGGCCAATTACACCAGCATTTTTTATTTGAATTGTTATAAGTTCAGGGAATCATTGGTAGGGTTTTATGGTTTCTCTGTAAAGTCTATGCACAAATGCATTCTGGGATGCTAGACCATGCCCCTTGCTGGCTTTTGGGTGGATGGATACAGAAGGTTGTGGCCAGTTGGTTTAAAATAATGAAGGAATACTCAAGACGGAAACTGCAAGCTGAGCAAATGCCACCTTTGTTTTACTTTAGGGTAAAAAAGCAAATGAAAATAGATTTAATTAGAAAAAAATTCTAGCGCAGTATTTGCAGCAACAGGGAGCTGGGATTGATTATGACCAGGAATTTATTTACATAGTAACATAGTAACATAGTAACATAGTAAGTTGGGTTGAAAAAAGACATACGTCCATCAAGTTCAACCATAATGCCTATATATAACCTGCCTAACTACTAGTTGATCCAGAGGAAGGCAAAAAACCCCATCTGAAGCCTCTCTAATTTGCCGCAGAGGGGAAAAAATTCCTTCCTGACTCCAAGATGGCAATCGGACCAGTCCCTGGATCAACTAGTACTAAGAGCTATCTCCCATAACCCTTTCCCACTGTACTGAGAGCTTCCCATACCCTGTATTCCCTCACTTGCTAAGAATCCATCCAGCCCCTTCTTAAAGTTATATAATGTATCAGCCAGTACGACTGATTCAGGGAGGGAATTCCACAACTTTACAGCTCTCACTGTAAAAAATCCTTTCCGAATGTTTAAATGGAACCTCCCTTCTTCTAAACGGAGTGGGTGCCCTTGTGTCCGTTGGAAGGACCTACTGGTAAATAAAACATTAGAAAGGTTATTATATGATCCCTTTATATATTTATACATAGTTATCATGTCACCTCTTAAGCGCCTCTTCTCCAGTGTAAACAGACCCAACTTGGCCAGTCTTTCTTCATAACTGAGACTTTCCATACCCTTTACCAGCTTAGTTGCCCTTCTCTGGACCCTCTCTAACTCAATAATGTCCCGTTTGAGCACTGGAGACCAAAACTGAACAGCATATTCTAGATGGGGCCTTACCAGCGCTCTGTAAAGGGGAAGAATAACCCCCTCCTCCCGTGAATCTATACCCCTTTTAATACAGCTCAAAACCTTGTTTGCCCTTGCAGCTGCTGCCTGGCATTGCTTGCTACAGCCAAGTTTATTATCTACAAGGACTCCAAGGTCCTTCTCCATTATGGATTTGCCTAGTGCAGTCCCATTAAGGGTATACGGGGCTTGCATATTTTTACATCCCTGGTGCATGACCTTACATTTATCCACATTAAATCTCATCTGCCACTTAGCTGCCCAGATTGCCAGTTGGTCAAGATCCTGCTGCAGGGATGTCACATCCTGGATAGAATTGACTGGTCTGCAGAGTTTTGTGTCATCTGCAAACACTGATACATTACTCATAATACCCTCCCCTAAGTCATTTATGAACAAAATAAACAAAAGTGGACCCAGTACAGAACCCTGAGGGACCCCACTGAGGACCTTATTCCAAGTAGAGAATGTACCATTAACAACCACCCTCTGTACCCGATCCTGTAGCCAGTTTTCTATCCAGTTTTCTATTTGCATTTATTTGTATGGTTTCTAGTATTTATGTGGGCTTCATCTGCATGTTCTGGCTTCTCACTCAACAAACATGCAGGCAGGTTAACTGGTTTAGTGCAATGCTTATTGGATGTCTTTGGCCAGTTTTAAGAAGGACTTTACCCAAATACTAGTATGTTTGGTTGACATTTAGTAGAAAATGCCTCCTACTCTGGAGTTTTCCACACTATTTCATGTCCGAGCTCCTTTGTGAGATGAGAAGATTTTAAGGAGTAGCGCAAACATACTAATCATGCTTTATAAGCAACAGTACAAAGAAAAATGTAATCATATTTTGTGGGCCACTCTTTGCTATACCACGCTATACCACGCAACAGCACAAGATTTTGTAGGATCCTAAAAGATCTAATCCACACAGCTGTAATGTAAGTCAGATTAGATCTAGTTGAATGGTGTCCTTTGTTCATGTGTCTACATCTGACAGTCTATTTCAATGAGAAAAAAATTCTTTCCCACATCATCAGATTTTTCTTGTCTGATGCAGACGCAGCATGCTGCAGTTTTTCTGACAGACGCATTGTGTCAGATAACAAATCTTTCATGTAATTTACATACTGTATCAGTACTTTTCTATCAGTCCCATTATATTTTGACCCATGAAACTACATATGACTTGTAGAATGTGTTCTGTCAATCCAGCGCCATCCTTCAAAAGCTCATGTGGAGTTTAGCTCGATGACTTGTGTTTAAGAAAGGGAAAAAGTATGGGAGTAGGGAGAAAATGACCAAGACTCAAGACTATGAAAAAATCACTCTGCAACTTCAATTAGCATTAGGCTAAGGACCCACAGAGCAGTTCAGTCACCAACAATAGATCGCTGCTAACACGGTCGACTAATATTGTTACCGGTGGAAAAGCCATCACATTGCTTTGTTATTCCCAAGTCCCAAGAAGCTGCCTGCAGGAGAAAACTTTGAGCAACTTCAGAATAACGTAGCAAGGCAATGGCATTTCCACCAGCGACTCCTATTATTGTTGGTGGAAAGGAATTTCGGAGTTAGTTGCCGATGGTAGCAGAGATCTATTGTGGGCATTTATACACAATATTTAATTTGCTTGAAAGGATGCCAACTTTCCTCTTATGTAAGTGTATAGCATAAAATATATGTCGGTGTTGTGGGTGGCATGAAATTTAATAATAAGTAGCCCCCACAGCAGTATTAAGGCTCAGTTGTAGGTCTGTTCTGTAACTGTTCCTGAGTTTGTGTCAGAACCTGTTTCTAAGTACATTTGACTCTTAGGGGTATATTTATCATGCTGTGTAAAAAGTGGAGTGAAGCATTACCGGTGATGTTGCCCAGGGCAACCAATCAGCAATTAGATTTCATCAGTTACAAAACTAAAGCAAAGCATCTGATTGGCTGCTATGAGCAACATCTCAGGTGATGTTTTACTCCACTTTTTACACAGCATGATAAATATAACTCTTAGGGGTATATTTATCATACTGTGTAAAAAGTGAAGCATTACTGGTGATGTTGCCCAGGGCGACCAATCATCAATTAGATTTCAACAGTTAGAAAACCAAAGCAAAGCATCTGATTGGCTGCTATGAGTAACATCACCGGTAATGTTTTATTCCTCTTTTTACACAGCATGATAAATATACCCATTAGTCTGTTACCTGACAATCTTGAACTTTGGCTGCTCTGACCAGGGTCTGAACATGACTGCAATTTAGCTTACCCTTTTGTTAACACGTTAGCAGACCTTGCCAGCCTTTTCCTAGTACCAACCTTGCCAGTATTGCCTTTTTTTTAAATTGATTTTCAGGCAGATATTTTTGGGGAGGCTCACCGGGGGTCCACAACGAGCTGCCAAACCAGTCTGAAGGTCTTGAATGAGCAGCTTAAATCTGCCTGTGTATAGTCACCTTAAGGAGCTGTACCGAGGTCACCCCTTTAGATTAGAGGAACAGAGCTTCCATTTGAAGCAGCGTAGGTGGTTTTTCACGGTGAGGGCAGTGAGGTTGTGGAATGCCCTTCCTAGTGATGTGGTAATGGCAGATTCTGTTAATGCCTTTAAGAGGGGCCTGGATGAGTTCTTGATCAATCAGAATATCCAAGGCTATTTTGATACTAATATCTACAGTTAGTACTAGTGGTTGTATATATAGTTTATGTATGTGAGTGTATAGATTGGTAGGTGTGGGTTGTGTGTGCTGGGTTTACTTGGATGGGTTTAACTTGATGGACACTGGTCTTTTTTCAACCCTATGTAACTATAACTACTATGTAACCTCTAATCATGCTCCTAGTAGATGTTGATGTCTTGGTTGTTTGGGTGTTTCAGGCTGCCTAAAGTTATCGCAGACCATAAACCCTCCCAGATTCTTTGAGAGACACTTTTTTTTTGTATAACCCAATATGGGGTTAAAAAGGTGGATGTGGCTAGAGTGTAAAAGAGTGTGCTTTGGGTATAATTGTTGAGAGTACAACTGTTGGTAGGACAGTGGGTTAATTGGTTTAGAGTTGGCATGTGACACCTCATGTTGTAGTTGGTCAGATACTGCTGTGATGGCTGTTGCTGTGACTGCACATAGAGGAAGATATTCTGACTGGTTCCTATAGAAGGAAGCACAGCCAGGTAAAAGAACAAGCAGATGGACAGCCATTAAATATAAGATCAAGCATGCAAATATATATGGCCAGTTAATAAAAACAGATGTAAACATGGTCAGCTAATAAAAATTCCCTGCAATTAGTGATTATTTTGCTGTGATTTTCCACACAATTGTGTAGTAACAGCAAAAAAATAAGAAAAAAAAACAATTTTCCACTTGCCAACATGATTTCAGCTGAACTGTGCCTAAAGAGAAACCTTACATGTGCCATTACCCATAGACATTGTTTCTCGCTGTTCCAAGAGTTCATTGTTATGTATGTATCTTTATACCCACTGATACTTGTCCCAACATGTTTAGGTTTTGTCTACTGCTGTTTTTGTTGTCACCAGGCTGTGTGCCATTTGGTGGAGTCTGTGTGATTCATATAATAAATTCAGAAAATAAATAGTTAAAGGGGAACTCCACCCAAACACAAGCTTTTTGAAAAGTAAACATAATTACAAGCATCTTTGCAAAATACATCAATTAAAAATATGCAATCTGTTATGATATGATTTGTAATGCAATAATATGGTCTGGAACAGTTCTCTAAGCCTGTTCTCCTGCTGATCTGACTAACTATTTTGAGACTCAAACAAAAATGTAACAGTAGTCGACTGTCCTCAGCCTGCCTTTAGTCTGAATTCTCCAAATCCCACAATCCCCACTTACAAAAATCTTGCAACCCAGTCAGAATGCAAAATATCTGTCCAATCTGAAATGTCTTGCTGCTAATGCCCCATGTCCACAGTACATGCTGGATCAGAAGATGAGGAAATGAAAAAAAAGCTATGACTGTTGGCCCAAACGAATGGAAAAGTATGTGGCTGTACCCATGTACGTCCAGTATTCTGTTCATTAGGGCATTTGGCCAATAGGTTATATAACATTGTGGGTCAGTCTGTGGATGGCCACCTTAACCCTTGGTCAGGACAAACTTGTATAAGAAATGTCATGCAAAAAGTCACTCAGCACTGGTCTTTAAATGTCGACACTAAGAATTACTGATAAAGAAAAGAGAAATATGATAAGAAATTAATAAGAAAAAACAACGGTAAAGCACCCTTTTCTAACAAATGGGAAAATGAACTAAATTTATCACTCACACCAGAAACTTTGCCAAAATAATTTTAAAATATTTACATCCACAAAATTGCAAGAATTTAACTACAAGATTCTATCTAGGTGGTACTACACCCCGGTAAAACTCAAAAACATGTATAATGTGTCAGATATTTGCTGGAGGTGCAACTTGGAGAGAGGATCGTAGTATTCGAGCCATATTCAAAAGGTAATCGATCAAATATTTCCAAATGAAATAATACTTAACTCCTCAATAGTAATGGTATTATATGATACAGGGAGTAATAAAACAATAAAAATCCCTTTGATTAAATATGTATGTATCTATGTATAACTTTATTTATAAAGCGCTACTTATGTACGCAGCGCTGTACAGTAGAATACATTAATACAAACAGGGTGTTAATAAGATAATAATAGATAAATACAAAGTATAACAATAAATACAAAATAATACAGCTGCAATAAGTTAAGAGTCGAGGACACAAGAAATGTAATATAATAATATATTATATAACTACGGCCAAAGCAATTATTCCCAGAAAATGCAAAACAACAGAAATACCTACAATACAAGAATGGTTACAATTATTAAATGAAACCAAAAACATGGAAGAATCAATAGCCTATAAGTTAGGCAACCTATCTAAACATTTCAAAAATTGGAGACATTGGTCGGAATTCCAAGACCGTAACAAATGAAAACCAGAAATTGATCTCTCCAGATTGCACCTCCAAAACGAAAGCCTTAAATATGTGAAGAAACATGATAAACTAAAACTGATGAACATCTGATGTAACTGATCTCAGAGAAAAATCACTTAACAACTGAAGTATGTCTCTGAATTTTTATTTTGTGAATATATGTGTATCAGACAATCTGTAACAATGTTATTTATGTTTAAAGTGACAATTTGTTAAAGCTTGATTTATTTTAAATATACACTAATACTTACCTTGTATTCCCCCCTCTTCTCTTCTGTGCCCTTCTTACCTATGAAAAACAAATAAAAAGTAAATGGAAAAAAAGAAAAAAAAGAAAAGAGAAATATGGTACCAATAGTTTTCCAATCCTCTGCATTACAGGGCACACAATTCAATTCCTGGGTAGTCTTTTTGGTTCCATTCCCAATTTGTCTCCCTTACTTTTATGCTCAGCTTAAGAAGACAATAAATCTTAGGGTGAAGGATGACTTAGCACCCTATGATATAGTATGGGTTCTAAAACATCTATTATGTACAGGGATAGTTTAAGAGCAGGGTAGAAAGGACATGTGCCCTGATCCTGCAGCCTCAGCAGGGGCCCTGTTAACAGCTATTTTCGGTATTTCAATTAGCTTCCAGGACTCCTGGAAGTTGCAGTTTAGACTGCTGACTTGATGCACAGCCTTGCTGCACTGAATTGGATCCCATGTCCTCTGTCCTTGCCCAAACTGAATACAGGAAATCAGTGCTGTCCAACTGATGGCCCGTGACCCCCACCTGTCTGGCTGCTGTGACTGCTTACATTTAGGTAAACTTTAAATGGTAGATTGCCATATATATTCGAGTATAAGCTGAGTTTTTCAGCTCCAAAAATGTGTTGAAAAAATCACCCTCGGCTTATACTCGAGTCGGGTGCAAGATTTTTTTTTTGTGTGTGATGCCCTGCCAGCGGTTCCTGCTCCCACCACCCCACCAACCCCACAGACTGCCTGTTCGCGCACTTCTGCATGCTGCAGTAGTGCCTGGGGCAGAAGTGACTTCAGGCTGTAAACCCCTGCATAGTTTAAACATGTAATTCCCTGTACTGTTTACTCCTTTTAGTGCCTAGTATGGCCTTGTTAGGCATAGTATGGCACACACAAGCAGCATAGGGCAGGCAGAGTATGGTACACAGGCTGTACTGTCCTATGCTGCCTGTGTGTGCCATACCCTGCCTGCCCTATCCTGCCTGTGTGTGCCATACTCTGCCTGCCCTATGCTGCCTGTGTGTGCCAGACAGTCTGTCTGAGGTGTGAACAGTGCAGGGGGTGAACAATGCAGGCACTAAAAGGTGTGAACAGTACAGGGGATTACATTTTTAAACAATACAGGGGGATTACAGCCTGAATCTGAGATGTGAACAATGCATGTATCAGTAATCTCAGTACTGATACCATTTAAGCAAAGGTAAGCAGTCACAGCAGTCAGACAGTTGGGGGACCATGCCGAGGGGGGCCGTGGACTGCTTCTTGGATAGCACTGCCTCAGACCAATGTTAC
Organism: Xenopus tropicalis; assembly: GCF_000004195.4. NCBI lineage: Eukaryota > Metazoa > Chordata > Amphibia > Anura > Pipidae > Xenopus > Xenopus tropicalis. The sequence goes on along the minus strand of NC_030678.2, from coordinate 120,221,154 downwards.
ATTCCAGTCAATGGGAAACATGCTGTTTGTTATCTACAATGGGAAGTTCCATGTTTGTGCAGATGAGGCAATTGGATTGCAATGAGAGGACCCCATCAACTACTTCTTTATAAAGTTTGATTTGTATCCAGGCTGTACAATCATGGGCCATTGTGCTGATCCCTTAGTGAGCACTTTGGTAGATCAAACTTCATCACACCAGCTACCACTGCATAAGGACTGGCCAACATGCTAAATAATCATATCAGAATTTGGCCAGCCACATGAGTGGCCTAATTGGTAACAACGTGAGCATTTCTGAAAAGTAGTGGATCCAGTGCTGCAACTTTGCCAGTGGGCAATATAAGCAGATGACTGCAGTCATTAGTTTTTGACCCCCTAATGCATGCTTGTGATGCCCAAAAGTATTCCTTTTAAGGATGTTTCAAATGGGGGTTACTAACCCCGGTAGCCAGAATCTATTTTTCTGTAAGGCTTTGCTTTTATTGTTATTGTTACCTTTTAATACTAATATTTGTATTAATGCCCTCTCCTATTTATATTCCTGCCTCTTGTTCAAACCACTGCTTGGTTGTTATGGTAAAATGACCCCAGCAACCAGACATCTGCTGAAATACCATACTTAAAAGCTGCTGAGCAAAAAGTTAAATGAACAACAATTACAGTTTGTCTCAAAATACCAATGTCTACATTATACTACAGGTATCGGACCCCTTATCCGGAAACCCGTTATCCAGAAAGCTCCGAATTACGGAATGCCGTCTCCCATAGACTCCATTTTAAGCAAATAATTTAGAATTTTAAAACTGATTTCCTTTTTCTATGTAGAAATAAAACAGAACCTTGTAATTGATTAATCCTTATTAATCCTTATTGAATGCAAAACAATCCTATTGGGTTTAATTAATGTTTTATTGATTTTTTAGTAGACTTAAGGCATTGAGATCCAAATTACGGAAAGACCCCTTATCCGGAATACCCTTGGTCCCGAGCATTCTGGATAATGGGTCCTATACCTGTATAAGGTACTTAAAAGGCATGCACAAAGGGGCATCCATCACTGCTCTGGCCCTTGTAATAAATTACCCCTATGTATAATCTTAGCCACTCATCCTGCTGTAATCCTGGTGTCAGCCCAAACCTCATTTCTTTTGCTATTTAGTTAACTGCATTGATCTTGACCAATCAATTCTCAGTCTTCCTTGAGCATTTGTTTATGATATAATGGAAGTAGTGTCATAATTTAAATAATTACTAATACCTGCATTAATAAAACCTCAGGCTCCCATCAATTTCTCCTCCAGTCTGTTACCAAAACTACTGCTGGATGGAGGATGTGAACCTGGGTCCCCTCACCTCCAGAAGAGCACCCAATCTTCTTTTGATGGGAGGGTGCACAAACTTATACACAGATTTGGTCGCAATGAGATCCCCAGTCACGTCTCTTGCAGGCCCTGGGGCAGAGGCAGAGAATCACTATTCTGTTATAGAGACTGAGGCACTTGCAGCGCCGGATTTGTGTTCCGGCCGCCCCGAGGCCGCCCCTCCATTGACCCCCCCCTCACCGAGTGCAGAGTAGCTGCACTTACTCAATAGGCCACACATACAAAGCAATGCTCTGTGTGCAGAATAAGCTATGTATGTACTGCACATCTAAGGCCAAATAAATGCCATATACACCTGGCTAATCAGGGTACACTTCTATTCTAATAGCAGCACTTGTCATGTGATGAGAGGTGACTTTACACCCAGTGGTGTGAAAGTTGGTTCAGTCCGTTGGTTGGCACTGTGGTGAGAGGTAAGAGCACACCCCTTCTGAGAGATTTTTTGTTAAATAACCCTCATTTTAGCTAAAAAAAAGGGGGTAAATAGTTGGATGCTGTTGTTCCTTTAACTGATTTTAGTAAATATGGAGCATTTTTCCCTGAAATGGGCTTTGGAGATGCCTTTAATCTTAGTGCTGGTTGGCAGGGCTGGATTTTAAATCTGGTTGGGAGACACAGACCCAGGATTTGGCAGCTATGTATGCAGGGCTGCCAGCAAATATACACTTTTCCCACTGGAAATCCCCATAAAAAGATTTGCCATACCATAAAATACTTTATTTTTGCTCCCAATATTTACAGGCTTCATAGAATTGTGCCCCTCTGTCTTCAGGTATCTGCCCTGCTCTTATATACCAACCTTAACATGTAACTGAATGTAACAGAATAAATACCAATACCAGAAGGGAAATTATTAACACTGGGTAGTAATGCTTGGTAACCAGTAACATTTATATAGTTCTACCTCCTGCCCAGGTGCAATCATACCCAGTGCTGATAAATGAGCCCAACTCTATTTTCCCTTTCAGCCTCCAACTTGAACTTTTACTTATTATAGACACAGGGTCTAATTTACTATTTCTTTCTGCTGAAGAGGATGAATCTCAATCAGTGGATCAGAAATGATGGCGATGCCCTTAGAGGACTGATCAAAGCTAAGTGCTGATTTGTTGCTACTAGCAACATCACTTTTGTATTAAGGTATCTATGGTGCAAAAATATAAAATATTAATTGGTTGCTATAGTCATTAGCCCCAGCAACATGAAACAAAGCTTTATTGTCTGGCAAATTATTGTTAATCTTAGAATAGTTTCCTCATAAGAGAATAGCACCAATGCACTATAGACAGGTTCACCATGTCCTGTCCTCATTCTAAGAAGTATATGTATCATGCTGTGTAAAGAGTGGAATAAAACATTACCTGTGATGTTGCTCATAGTAGCCAATCAGATGCTTTGCTTTGCTTTTCAAACTGTTGAAATCTTATTGCTGATTGGTTGCCTTGGACAACATCACCGGTAATGCTTCACTCCACTTTTTACACAACATGATAAATATACCCCTAGCTGTACCAATGCTCAATTCTGATCGGCAACTGGGAGCAAACTTATAGTATGGTATGAACTGAGTTATAATGCTTTCCTGTTGCAGGGACAACTGGAAGAGTTGGAGAGGATTTATTATATCCTGAGCAGCAAAGCGTCTCTATGTCCAGTAGGTGCCATTATTATTAAAGGTAAGGTAAGTAACAAAAATGTAAAGTGCAGCAAGAGAATTTACCCACTAAGGTAAGTGACCAAAATGTAAAGTGCAGCAAGAGGAAAGAAGAATTACCCATCCACCCACCTAAACCCTCACCGACGTACCCACCCCATAACCGACAAACCCAACCACCCCCTCACCGAAGCACCCACCCCCTCAGAGACACACGCCTCCTCACCGACAAACGCACCCACCCAACCCTCACCAACATGCCCTTCCAACCCACTCACAGACACACCCCCTCAACGATACACCCTTCCAACCCACCCCCACAGACACACCCCCTCTCCGACACACCTTTCCAACCCACCCATCCCCTCTCCGACACACCCACCCTGTCTCCGACACACACACCCACCCCCTCACCGACACACGCACCCACCCCCTCACCGACACACGTACCCACCCTCCCACCCCCTCACCGACAGATGCACCCACCCTCCTACCCCCTCACCGACAGATGCACCCACCCTCCTACCCCCTCACCGACAGATGCACCCACCCCCTCACCGACAGACGCGCCCACCCTGAGGGGGGGTGGGTGGGTGGGTGTGGGTGTGTGTAGGAGAGGGGGTGGATTCGTGTGTGAGGTGGTGGGTGCATGTGAGGGGGTGGGTGTGTGTGTCAGTGATGGGGGGGTTGGTGCATGAGGTGGGTGGATCGTTTGTGGGTGAGGGAGTGGGTGCGTGTGTGGGTGAAGGGGTGGGTTGGTGGCTGCGTGTGGGTGAGGGGGTGGGTTGGATGCATGTGTGAGTGAGTGCATGTGTGGGTGGGTGCATGCATGTGTGAGGGGGTGAGTGTGTGTGTGTGGGTTAGGGTGCGTGTGTGTCGGTAAGTGGTTGGTTGCATAAGGGGGGGTTTGTGTGTCGGTGAGGGGGTTGGTGGGTGTGTGTGTGGGTGCGTGTGGGGGTTGGGTGCGTGTGTCAGTGACGGGGTGGGTGGGTGTGTCAGTGAGGGGGGGTGGGTGCGTGTCTGTGAGGGGGTGGGTGCCTGTTCATGTGTGGGTGAGGGGGTGGGTGCTTGTGTGGGTGAGGGGCCGGGTGTGTGCGTGTGTTGGTGAGGGGGTGGGTGGGTGCATGTGATGGTGAGTTCATGTGTGGGTGAGGGGTGGGTGCGTGTGTTGGTGAAGGGTGGGTTGGTAAGGGGGTTGGAGGTAGGTGTGTCTGTGAGGGGGTGTGCGTAAGTTATAGGGGGGGTGGGTTTGTGTGTCGGTGAGGGGGTTGCTGGGTGTGTGTGTTAGTGAGGGGGTGGGTGTCGGTGAGGGTGGATGCGTGTGGGGTTGGGTGCGTGTGTCAGCGAGGGGATTTAAATAATTACTAATACCAGTATTAATAAAACCTCAGGCTCCCATCAATTTCTCCTCCAGTCTGTTTACGAAACTACTGCTGGGCCCCCTCGCCTCCAGAAGAGCACCCAATCTTCTTGGGGGGGTTAGTTATAGTAAAAAGTCTAAAATGGGATGCTGTTCTTTCACACAAACACTGGAAAGAAAAAATTACTTTGTTTTTGGACATTTTTGTTTTGCTTTTGTATCTTTTTTTCCAGACCCCAAAAAAGGGGGTGGATGCAACATTAATCATGGGTTTAAATAAGTTAAGTGCATTTTTTTTGCCTAAATCAGCTCTATCAGTGCGGATAGCAAAGCAAGCAGAACTAGCATTAAGGGCATTTTGTGTGTGTCTCTTAGGGTTTTACTTCTGGTTCTCTGGGTTTTACTTCTGGTCTGCAGTCCCTGATATGATCAGTTTTCCTTCTGGCTGCAATTACAGATCAGCAAAGACTTAAGCTGCCCATACCCGTTAAGATCCACGCGTGAATGACACATCTTTACCCAAATTGGCCACCTATATGCTGGCCAAATCAGGTTGATCCAATCTGTTGCCCTCTAGGTCAAGAATCAAATCATAATAGGGCCCAATGCAGTTTTCGTCCAACAAGACTTTCAAACCTGCCCAATAGATATTGGGCTGATTTTCTGCTATATATCTGTTGCAGAAGGCCCACACATAGTCAAATTTAATCTGCTGGTTTGTCTCTTTGCAGATTATCTGCCTGTGAATGGGCCCTCTCCAACTGCCTAGTTCTTAATTATGAAATTTTTTCCACGGACCAGTGGGGGCAGGGCGCACATTTCTATTACTAGGGGTAATAAGCATGTAAAGCAATTGCTGTATGACACGTATGACTCACTGACATGGTGTAATGTGTGCCAGCGAGTCATACACAGCAGCGCTATATGTATTGGCGTATCATTATGCCATATGCAGCACATCTTCCAAACGCCACTTTGTAAGCAGGGATCAGAGGTGGCCCATTGTAACACAGCCCACGGCCCGGCACTGGTCCGCGGCTGGTGGTTGGGGACCCCTGGATTACACCGAATGCTTCTTTAGTAGTAAATGCATTGCATTGTTTGAGACAGATCATTGGAATTTTGCAGGAGAAATGATGGCTCATCAGTTCCACAGAACATGTTTTGTGCATACCTCAGATACTTATTAGAATTTAATAAAAAGTGCTGAAACAATTGTGTTTTATGATAATACGCCTGTTGCAGGTATTTCAAGAATGAGTTTGTCTGAAAGGAGGGAATATGTATGAACAGGGTACTTTGTATGTCAAATTAAAACATCTGGACTTCCAACTGTTTCTAATTACTTGACTGACTAGACTGTAAACTTCAGGATTTGGCACTAGGTTCCCTCCTAGAGTGCTGCCCAAATCCTCGCAGGCAGCTAATCAAAGGAACTTTGCAGGATAGAATTTGAGCCGGTTTTGGCCAGCTTTAAAAACAGCAGCTCTAGTGTGAGCTTCACTACCAGAAAGAATTACTTGAAATTGTGCTTTTATTCTGCTGCTAACACTCCAGGCTGGACCTAAGTATGCACGCTGGAGCCTTCATCAACTTTGTGTGGGCTTCTTCCCTCGTCAGCCTCCTCGCCGCTGTGCCACCCAGCCCTTCATTTAGTCTGAAGTAAGTACTGCGGGTTGCATTTATGCACACACCACTTCCTGATACTAATGTATTGCATTAGCAGTGGGTTTTGGATACGATTCTAGCTAGTTCATTTGGGAAACAGCCTGCAGTGATGGCTGTTTTTTCCCATACATGCATTTAATATATTTTTTTAATGAGCTTAGCTTTCTTCCTTCTGCTTCTTTATAAAGGACTAATGAAAAAAACACAGAGGATTTCACAGACTCAATTTTCTATAACTAAACATTTCTAACTCTATTTATTATGCCTCATATTGTAGTGCAATTAAAAATGAAGTGCTCTTATACACTGGCACTGTTGTTGTTATTAAAGTAGGCACAACATATTATCTTATGACAAACAAGCAGACGGACACTTATTAAATACAGTGTTTTGGTGATGTATTAACAACATAGCTGTTTTGCAAATGGATTATTTTGTCCCTAGTTAGAGTGAGTGTGACTGCCAGCTTATACTTTTACAACTATATGGTGAATGACTGATTTACTTTGCTGCATGGCTTCACAGAAGTACAGTCTGCGCAATGCATCTAAATAATCAAACTAGCCATTCAGGGTAGGGATTCCATTTGTGTCTATTTTACAAGGGAAGTGAAAGAAACCAGGTGGCAGGTTTCAGAGTCTCCTGGAACTCAGTTACCAGTAATGGCAAATAAAGCTGCTGCAGTTTGTTCTTCTGTAATATTTACTGCTACAAAAAAGTACTAAGTACAATAAATCAAGAAAGAGCTAATACAGCAAAGACCTATTCTGTACAAAGAATAATACTCAATTGTGGAACAAAATGTGAAGACAATTTTGACTTTTTGCCTGCTTTATTTATTATGCAACAATATTCCATGATACACCCAGTGTCTGTACAAGTCTCTGGTCTGTAGTGCTTGCAGCTTGCCTGTGTCACAATTAAATAACACTGGCATCCGGACTGGTTTTACTTGGCCAGGCTTCGTTTTCCTATTGCTTTTAAAGACGCAAATGTGAGCCATCTGTTTGCTCAGTATTAAATGTACTATGGTAAAATGGAAAAATAACACTAGCATGTTTGTATATTTATACTGTACATAGTAAACTACCTATCCAGGTGCAGTAAGTGTGTAGTTGAACACGGGTAAGACTGAAAAATGTATGCTGCATATTATATACACAGTAAAATGTATGATTATGCATCAATGGTCTGCAAAATAATTATTTTATAAATACAGCCACAGATTTTATATGAAAGCGTGTATTTAGTGCATGGCCTCTTTCTGCGCTAGATTCCTGCCACCTGTCTCATGTGGGAGGATAGGGAAATGCTTTAATGTGGAATGGAATCATTCATCTTTAGAATAATTCTCCTAATTTATTATACTTGGAAGTGTAGGGGGACTTATACAGGTATGGGACTTATTATATAAAATGCTTAGGATAAGGGGGTCTTGCTATAATTAAGATCACAATACCCTGTATGGCACACACAGGCAACATAGTGGAGGCAGAGTATACCACACACAGACAACATAGGGCGGCAAAGTATGGAACACACAGGCAGCATAGGGCAGGCAGAGTATGGCACACATAGTCAGTATAGGGCAGGCAGAGAAGGGAAGGAACAGGGAAACCTATCATGACTTCCCAAGTAACTGATCATGACCACGCCAAGATTAACAGTTTCTATTGCAGTACTTACAGTGACACAATGCTGGTGCTACTCCTACAGTCTGAGGTGTGGACAGTGCTGCTCTTACAGTCTGAGGTGTGGACAGGTGAACAAAGCTGTGAACAATGCAGGGTCTTAAAAGGTGTGAACAGTGTTGAACAGCACTGGTCTGGGGTATTTGTGTAACACTGCTTACCTATTATAATCAGTATTGTCTTTGGAGGTGATGGAATGGGATTGTTTCAAGCGTATCCAAGACTAGACTATAAAGAGCTTCTGGTAGAAAGGCTAAGTTTAACTTTAGCTGGATACATGGTGATTATAATCACTTGGGAAGCCTGCCAGCATTACAGAGCCACACCTGTGCTTGTGCTGTGCTGTTTTATTCAAATCAGCATTTCACATGGATATTTAGTGGACCCACTTTTTGTATAGTGTAGACACTATACAACACCACTGAGTTATAAAAATGGTGTTCATTATAACTAAAACATCTCCAATATAACTTAAATTATCTTCAAAAGAAGTCAATAAAATCAATAAAATGCAATTATTTGCACTGGAATTGCTCTCTTCTCAGTTGCTTTAGACTTAATTCTACTAGATATGGGTAAAATCAAGTTCTGCTTCGTGCTGCTGATCAGTTTCACAACACATGGAAATTTGTGTGTGGCTGTACTTGCCTTTGTAAATAAGCCTTCTAATAGTTTTTAGTGTCGCTTGGCTAAAGTGAAATATCTTTCAAATTATAGAGATCAGGCTGCATAAATGCACACAGGGAAGTTTGGTCTATTCTGGTCAATTATTTCAATGTGTGGATAGTAAAATGGTGGGTGTAAATGAGACACAGGCATACGTACCACAGTGGCAATGGTGTAACTAGGAATGAATCCTTTAAGTAGTCTTCTGTGTTCTGTTTATTTTACTTAATAGCACAGTTATAGTTTTTGAGTTTTGTAATGTGGCACATTCAGCAATAATATGTGTATGAGATTTATTTAGTTTTTTTGTTGTTTTTTTTACAAGTACCTTGTACTTGATTCCAACTAAGATACAGTATACTGTAAGAAATCCTTATTGGAGGTAAAACCATCCTATTTAGTTTATATAATGTTTAAATTATTTTTTTATTGGCCTTTTATATGGAGATTCAAATTACGAAAAGACCCCTTATCCAGAAAACCCCAGGTCCCAACTATTCTGGATACAAGTAGAGCAGGCCTATGGTGAGGTGGGTTATGCAAAGACATCCAAACCAGTCGCTAATTAGATGTGTGAAATAGGTTGCAGATTACTGTAGTAGTCTGTAGTCTCCACAGATCTGATTTTTTTTTGTTAATGTGTACAACGGTTTCTAATTTAAGTAGTTATCCATGGTCTAAATTTAGTCCTGTCTTCAGAGTATTAAAGGTTTGCATAAATTTGTATTCCCACACTTTTTGTTCAATTTCTGTTTTGCAATTGCCTTCGATAACAGTGATTTTAAAGTCATCCAGGCTGTGGTTGGGGCTATTTATATGTTTATCTTCTGGTGTAGATAAACCATTGTAAACCAGCAGTGTAAAACAAGTAAATATCTCCTGTTGGACACATTGTGCATCTAATTGCATAGATGTTGTGCATCCAAATGTGTACCAGTTGAGCTAGAAAAACTGATGTGTGCTTACCCATTAAATAAGGAGAAAATGAATATCAATCAGCTGTGCAACATCTTACATTTAGATTTTGACTGTACAGCATGGGATCTATTATCTAGCATGTTTGGGGTTTTCAGATGAAAGGTCGTTCTCTAATATGGAGCACATGGGTAAAATATACTATTCAGACATTAAAAAAACCTCTGTACAATTGTCATCATATGGCTTATGGTGGTTTAGTTAACATCAAGTAGTACACATTGTCATACTGTATTACAGAGAAAAAGTGAATTGATTATAAACTTTAAATTCTTTGTTTAAACAGTACACTATGGGAAATACCAATGTCATTTTTTGGGTTTTTTCTGATAATAGATCCCATATAGTTATTTTGTTTAAACGAAAACAGGGCTGCATATGTAGTTTTTTGCCTGCTGTATGTCTACAGCACCAGCTGCCCTTACGGACAGTGCTGCAGTCTTTGCGTTACTTCTTGATCTTTGCTGCTTGCTGTCTGTCAACACTGGGCAAGGAGAGATCAAAGGGTTAATCCCAAATAAAAGGCCACACAAAAAAAAACCAAACAAACAAAATCAAACCTAATTTGCAGAAGTACAAACGGTAATGACTACAGTGTTCCAACTTTACTGCTGTTGCATATGAGAGACAAATTAGCATTTCAAGCTATTGACTAATATACAGAAAACTGGCTTTGTAAGCAATAGAAACAGATGTCTTCCCACTGGTGGTACACAGAAAGATGAACATACCATATTATGGCCCAGGCTGATATACAGAGAAGGCCTTTTTCAGTTTACTACTGTCGAGTACACATAACGAACATCTTACAGCATTAGTGCTAAATGTTCAAGATGGGAATTCTTAGCATATTGCTTTTACCCCTTGAAAAGTAAAAGGACAAGTCTATAGATTTTGTTCAGAAGTCCTGAAACACCCCAATAAATAAATCTGTGCTTTATCAGTAAAATCTAGTGAACCTTCTGTAAAAGCCACTTAGCAAATATTAAAGTAAGGTAATTCACCATTACTTAACGTTTAATTTAATTTACTGTATCCTACTACTTACATGACTTACATGACAGATAAAGCTAGAAAGAAATGACTATAGTGGGCATTTCTATCATTTTAGGTGCATTTGACTGGGGCAAGAAGAATATTACAAAATGAACCTTCACCCGCACTCCCTCAGCTCTCCAATAACCTTTCACCGCTCAGTGCACAGTGCTCGGAGGGATCGGCACCCTCCCCACGAATTCCGAATAGGTAGATAGCAACGGCACTCAGGAGCTTAATACGGGACTATGCCCTTCAAATACTTTATTGCGGAAAATGCAACGTTTCGAGGCAAGGACTGCCCCTTTGTCAAGCACTACAACAAACCCGTGTGGTTCCAACTTTATGAAGCCACTTCAGAACTTTCACCAGTCCTGAAAGAAAGGGGCAATAACCCACAGACTAGCATGCTAATGTTGTTTACCCCTTCCCTATATTAACTATTCTCTATTTAGTGCATATTTCAGTTAAATCAACTGTTTATAAATATTTACCCCACACCTCTTCCATCATAGTTTCTGAGTGTATCGGAAGATACAGTCAGACATCATTCAGAATGTACTAAATTAGAGTTAGTATGAGTTTCTATTGGCAAAAGGTCAATGTAATATTATTAGAATGTGACATGTGTTTTTTTCTGTGTTCAGACTCTGGTTTATCTAAATGAATGAATTTATTTTGGGGGGTTGTCGAACTCTGACCTCCCAAGGATCTTCCCTGGTAGGTAGAAGGTTAGAGAAGCAGGAGCCAATGCAGGGATTCCAGGTGGTGTTGCAGATTCTATTAATTCCTGTAAGAGTGGCTTGGATGACTTCTTAGACAAGCATAATATTCAAGGCTATAATGATTTCAAGATATACAGTTGGTTTAGTGTATATATGTTTATATGTATTTTTACATGTGAGTGTAGCAATAGTAATATATATGCCCATATTTATAATGTGATATACCATATGGAATGCTGTCTACCTAATGAGTATTTCTACTTCATCACCATCATTATTTCTTTCTTTCATCTTTAAGAAAATATTTGAATAAAGAGGAGGCTTATAATAAAAAAAAAAATCACAGGAAAATGAGAAGGCCTTGTCTTGAAGAGCTTAAAATCTCTGTACTTTTCCATTAATAATGGTCTTGAATGAATCATGATTTAGAATTACTGGTGCCATAGAAATCGAGTTCTATTACACTGGGATGAAATATTTTGTTACTGCCATTAATTTGCTTGTCAAAAAGGTGTTATGGTTCCATCTCCTAGACAGGTTTTAGTAGCTGTAAAGTATAGTGATCCAAATTAAGAAAAACTCCTTATTTGCAAAACCCCAGATCCTATACCTTTGCTCTTAAATAGTGAATACTGGAATATTATATTATTTCAAAAATATTTTCTTTTTCACTAATAGTTTTCCCCCAGAATTTTTAAGCACCATACTGTACTATATCTACTCTCCGGTGAGATTTATTTCTTCATTAGTACATCTTGTGTTTCTACTTAGAATGAAGTGGTGTGTGTTCTGCAGAATAAATCTTATATTGTTTTAACATGTGCATTTCTGTTATTATGTTTTCCTCAGATGAATTTGTACCTGCAGATTCCGAATATGCAGTTCAGAGGTTGCACTGACAGCTTATATTATCTTTCTTTAGCAAGATTTGGTATTCGCATTTTGTCATCCGTGGGTGGATTCTGCCTTCTGTTCTCGTTATTGCAGATTTACTTTGAGAGGTGACAGATATAGAGGCCAGGTCAAATTATATCCTACCTGCTTTCCAAGTCCTTTTATTTTTTAATAAAACTTCACAACTATATGTATACTACAGCGCAGGTCTGGCTTCCTTTATCTTTAACGGCTCCATACAACGCAAAATTAACTAAGTGGAAAAAATAATGGTGTGTGGAAAATTAGGAGGAGAACTAAAAAATACTAAGGGCACTCCAAAGTGGAACACAAAGTTGCACCACTCTGAGTATGCAGTGCTGACAGTACCTGCCAATAGTGGAAACAGGGAATGCGACACATGGAAAAGACCTCATTGTAATGCCCCTTTTTCAGGGCCACTACGTTGCCTCAGTTGGCAGTGAGCAGCCAGTTACCAGGGGCGGCAAAAAGCCACCTCTGGCAACTTTAACAGCAGACAGTTGTAAACACAGAGCAGGAGAAAGGGGGTGGCATTAGGGCTGCTGCCTCAGTCGGAAGTATCCCTAGAATCTCCACTGCTTTTTTTGTCCATCAGTCAGGATTGGCAAGACAGAAACACTAAAGAGACAGATCCCTGTACTTAAAAGCTGTCAGTGCTGCATACCATGTGCCAGATTTTCATGCCAGCTCTAGGCACTAATTGTGGCAGGGGAACAACTGCTAATGGGCTTATTTATCAATTTTCTAGTTTGTGAATGTAAAAGTTTTTTTTCTACCTCGAATAAACCAACAATTTCAAAATTATGAATAAGAAAAAACTCCAATACCTGGAATTTGAGTTTACAAGCTTGGAAAAAACTAGAAAAACCCAAAAATCTCAAATTGCTTTTAGATACCGTAGTTTTACATTTGAGTTTTTGAACCACAATTTGAATATTGGGAGTATTAGCACATTAAAATGTGTATAGGTTGTAAGGGGGTCAAGGTAAAGGATCTAATTAGAGTATAAGGGAACCATGTAATAATCAATACATTCTCTAAGGTAAGTGTCCAGACTCATCAGGAATGAATACTTTATGACTCTACTTATGATGTCCATCAATCAGTGACACTTCCAGCTTGACAGATCCACATTTAGTAATTGAAGAACCATCTGTGTACTCCTGAGGATTTTGTGTAAACATGCATTGATTGTGGATACTTATTTTGTCCAGCTGTCTTTGAGAACCAAATTCCGAGAGGTACTGTTTAAATAAGGAGATGCTCTTTAAACACAATTATGTTTTAATTTTATTTGGAAATTATATATATATATATATATATATATCACAGTTTTTGACTTTCAGCTTATTGTTCGCTGTTGTAAGTTAGAAATGCAGAGCCTCTAGAAAGGACAGAGAAATTTCAGCTAGAAGAGTTTCCTTCAATCTCTCCTCTTCTTATGCTACAAAAAAACCCACAAATACATTTAAACTACCTTTTTAAAAGCAGTTTCTGCTTAAAATTTACATTAAGCATTTATCTATCAAATTTTAGATTTTATAGCTAAAGAAGGTATAGAACATCTTAGAAAAAGCTGATATTCACATGTGCTGTATCTTGCACTAGTAAAAGGATTTCTTTTTGGCAGTTACCAATCTTGTTTTTTTTGTGTAGGAATTTACCCTCAACATCCTGCAGATTGCCTCCGGCTGTATCAGAGAAGCGTTGTAGAGCTCCAGATGGATCAATATGTAGTGGCAGGGGAACCTGTGACTGTGGAATATGCTTGTGCGAAGTTAAGGAACCTGGAAAATACTATGGGCCATTATGTGAGTGCCACGATTGGGTATGCCACACATATGATGGACAAGTATGTGCAGGTAAAACTGAAAAATAATATAGGATTTTGAGTGTGCCTTTTTTGTAATTAACTGGATGGATTGTCCTCTATGTAAAAGGGTAGTAGAGGTCACCAAAGCATTCAATATAAATGCAACCTAAGTGCATATGTATAGTAAATAATGTACCCCAAATCTTCAATATGGGATGCAGAAAGTATTCCTCTTAATACTTGTTGACAGATGTCTGAGGTGGCTGAACCTCATGCCAGATAAAGAAATCCAGAATGCGGTTCAAAATACAATTCCAGCCCTCCCTAACGTGTGTCTGAATGATGTGCAAGTAAGGGGAATAAGGGGGTAAGGAACAGTGGGGAGATGCTGACATGACCCCCTACCCCTTATGAATATAGTACTGCTGAATACAGGCAGTGCTGTATTCATCGGAGAACACTAATCTCTGTGCTCTGTACTTGATAAATTACCTCTTACAAATGTAATTTGAAATATAATTTAACATTATTAAAACTTTGGTCCTTTCAGTAAATATATAAAATGTATATACCTGGTACAGTATAACGAGATAGCAAAAAAACACAGCATCAGGATTTTCCCCGTGCCTGCACCTGGAGCCATTCAGGCACACAGATCGGATTTTGGCACATAAAACTCACAAGTATGCATTTTGTGACAAAATCTACTCCATGTGCCTGCATCTGGGACGATGCAGTAGCTCTGGCACAGGGAAAGGCAGGTGCTATAGTAAAGGTTGATTCTAAGCCTGTGTCAATCCACAGGCTGAAAAGCAGCCCCGTGTGGCATTAGCCTCAGAATACAAATACTAAAAGATATACTTCCCCTTATTTTATTGGTCATGCCTAATTTTGGGATTCAGTATATCAACATGGAGATAAGACAGATTTTATTATATCATCCAGGACACTAAAATAACAACAGCACTTTCAGTCATTGTGATTTAGAGACATGCTTTGTAATAGTCTTTTTTACTGTTGGCCCTTTAAAACATGTATTGCTGGAATTATGCAGACAAATTAAAAGCTCCATTTGTTTTGTCTTATATCTATAAATGTGTTTTCCTTGTTGGCATAAGAATTGTGGCGCACATTGTACTTCTGCATTACAGGGATTACATTTTTTATTTTAGTGGGTGGATAAACTTTTCACCTCAGCTATTTCCAAGAGATGTATGAAAAAGGTGGTGTCTGTAGTGCTACAGGGTTTGTCTATTTTAGTTCTACAGGACAGATTCATATATATGGAAAGAATTTCATCCCTCCCTAAAACAAGTTTATTCAGATGTGGAGGAAGGCAGCTCAAAGCATGTGGACTGAAAAGCATTAAGCAGTTTCACACCAACGTGTCAATTTCAAAAGCCAAAAACCACAAAAAGAGCAGTTTGAATGTTAAAGGAATTCCGTTAGGAAAGGGATAGCTGGAATGTATGCCAGCAAATATTTGGCATATTTTTGCTGGAAAAAAATAAGATTTTAGTAGAAATCCTGCCAAGGATATCAAATATGTTCTACTGCAGCCAGGATTGGTTAATGTAATACTGTTTGCATGCAGATGGCAGATACCTGTATAATAATGATCATACAGGTGAAAGAGGATTATCAATACACATTATCTGGTCCATGATTTTAAATAATTTAGTATGTAAAAGAGCACACATTTTTTAAAAAAACTGGGGCTTTTACTTACTAGTTTATAATCACAAAATTGCAAATGAACCAGATTAGTGTAGGACTGACCTGACCAGGGAGGACTTTGATGTAGTTGGCCAGCTTGAATATATTGCAATATATTGACAAACAGTTCCTGTTTTGTTTGATGGTGGGGCATTTTACCAGGCCCTATTTGCAAGCACTTACAGTCATGTAAGGTGTGCATCTCTTGGGATGGTGTGATATGTAGATCCCTAAGGCTATGGGTTTGAGGCAACTGGAGACCAGATTATTGATAGATGAAAGAGCATTTTACATGATCACCAATAAGTCATATATGTTTGGAGACATTTTGAATCATCGCAGGGCCTGGCAGTGGTGCACCTGGGCCAATATACTTATACGGTAAATGCAGGTAGAAAATCTGCAGAACCACAAATTAAGTTCTAATGTATCATTCAGTATTCAGTAATCAGCACTAGGACAGTAGGAGCATGAGCCCCAAGAGTGGCACTTTATAACAATGTTTGTCTTGCTGTGATTTTGCCACTTTTATACTGTAGTACACATTGCATAAAAAAATATCAGTTGTTTTGTTTTGAAAAACATTTTTCTTAGATTAAATGATTTAGTAGGCTAGTTTAAAACTATAAACAGCAACAATGAACTGAGTAGGAGATAATTATTATATTATTTCTAATACAGCACCAAAACATTTTACACAATGCTGAACATGTTGTTAACTGAATTTTATGATCAATTTAGACAGTGGCAGAAAATGCCAAACCCTTGCCAAAGGTGATCCAAACATGCTACCATTGTCTGCTGGCTGGAAGAGATTGATTTCAAACCAGTGTTTTCCAGCAAATGGAAGCAGCAGCACAGTGTAATTATACAACAGGAATTCAGTATTCAGCAATGCCACTTCTCTGTGTTGGAAGTATAAATATTGCCTTCAGGTTAATGAATTGGCAGTAGTATATATAGCTTGCACGGATTGCAGCAGCAGTTGGCTAAGTCAGCATTAACCTGGTAGGGAAGAATGGATGGGTTGTAGAATACAATGCTAACGGAATGGAAGTCAAAACACAGCTTATTATTTTCATTTGTGAACATAAACAACAATATAATCCACAGTATGCAAGATAAATTAATTATAGTAGTTTAAGATTAACTTTGTTTTTTAGAGCTACCCCAGCAGTAGGCTGCCAGAAGCATCTGTAATAAAGCATGTAGTCTGGCATAGTTAGGGGAGGCACAGTTTAAAGGAGAAGGAAAGGCTAATAAAGAGTTAATCTCAAGCTGCAGGCATACCTTCAGTTCTCTCAATAGTGCCCTTAAGTCTCCCCATATTTCTTCAGTTCAGATAATCAGAAGCCTCATAGGAAAAAAAAACCCTGAGCTCTGTAAAGAAAATTCCCAAGGGCTCCTGCACCAAGACCAAGACCGGTGTACATGCTCAGTTAGTAAGACTTTGAGGAAGCTTCTTGCTGATTGGGAGGGAGTTCTTAGCATGCTCGAGGGAGGGAGGAGAACAGAGGCTGGCACAGTAAAGCAAAGAGACAAGAAATCCTGTTTCTTTTGAAGGAGAATTCAGTGCAGCGTTTCTGTTAGTGCTTATGGCTGTATTTACTGTACATAGACCTTTCTGATAAAGCTTTCTTAGTTTGTACATTTCCTTCTCCTTCAACAACATTTTGGGGACCTCGGTGGTAATGTAATAAAGCCAAAGCTTCCTACAGGTCACATAAGCCACATCAGGTAGCATATATTGGTCAGCTGTTTCATAACAAGATTCTGATTGGCTGCTAGAGGGTACATGACGTGGGGGAAGATTCACTAAAACTCTAACTCTAAAACTCTGAAAAAGTCAGAATTTGACTTGTTGTGTGAAAACTTTTAGCTCTAAAATACAATTTGGAATAAAAAAACCTGGTTAGTAGTAAATGGTCCCTATACATTTCTTCCCTATATGTGTAATGAATGGGTGGATTAATTCATTAATGTGGCATAATACTGTTGGTGAATGGCTACTGAGGCTTCCGTGAAAAGGTAATCAAAAATGTCAAAGCAGTATGCATGAAACAGAGTTGAAATTGTTGCATGTGTACCATAAAAATTTATTAAACATTATGGGTGTTTGGGGGTGGAAGAACACCATTTTTCTTTTAGATTTGTTTCAGGTTTGTCTAGGATATGCGACATAAGCAGAGGGTGACTTTTTTGTTTGGGGAGGCTAAAGATGGGCCATACATAAACTGACCTAAAGCTAATGTGAGACTTAGTGGATTCGCTGCTGGTGTATAAAATGAACCTCCCACTGACTCCCAGGGATACTGCGCCAAAGTGCGGGTGGGAGGGTTTTTTTTCACCCTAAAATGCTTAGGATGTAAAAGTATTCATACGTGCGCTTCTGTGAGGAGTTCTCCATCCATTTGTGTTTGTGATCAGTTAGATAAAAAGGGGTAGTTCACCTTTAAATTAACTTTTAATATAATGTAGATTGATATTCTGAGACAATTTGCAATTGGTCCTCTTTTGTTTTTAATGGGTTTTCAGATATTTAGCTTTTTGTTCAGCAGCTCTACATTTCAGCAGTTATATGGTTGCTAGGGTACCCTAGCAACCAGGTAATGGTTTAAACAAGAGATGGGAATATTAATAGTTAAGGGGCCTGCATGGAAAAATAAGTAATAAAAAATTACAATAATAATAAAATTGTAGCCTGGCAGAGCAATACTTTTTGGTTGCCAGGGTCAGTGACCCCCATTTGAAAGCTGGGAAGAGGCAGAAGAGAAAGGCAACATTTTCAAAAACATTAATTAAAATTAATTAAAAAAAATTAATTAGGAAGACCAATTGCAAAGTTGCTAGGAATAGACTATTCTATAACTTAAAAGTGAATAACCTCTTTAGATGAGAGGCAGTGGGTACTGACATCCCAGGCACATTATATATACTGTATATTGAGACGTAGTCTGTATATACAAAACCAGCACATTATATACAGTGAGACGCAGTCTGTCTTTAAAAAACCAGCACATTATATGCAGTGAAAGGCAGTGGGTACAGATGGCAGATATTCAGGCCCTGGCACCATAACACTGGCACTGATACACAACATTGGCTCCACCGTAACTAACTAGAAATGAACAAAACAATGACAAAAGTAAAAAAAAAAAAATAGTAAGTAGAAAAAAACAACAACAACAACAAACATATAAAAGCACAATTAGCTTTTTCAGGCGGAAAGAGTTAACTTACCATCTATCTGTTAGGATAGGCAATAGGCATATTATAAATGTCAGGTCAGGCAAAAAACAATTTAATTTCAGTTACTGTAGTTATTCAGCCTATAGAACATATACAGTATAATACCTGTGGGAGTGGGATGAAATTTGCAGCAAAAGTTCTTAGGTAAAGTTTACAGCCTGCAGATTCTTCTTTTCAGTCTTCATTTCTGCACTGCCTTCAGTTTGTAATATCTCCCAAGCCCTGTCTGCATCTGTGCCTTGATTGGTCAGTTTTACTAGAAAAAATATTCATGATGCGAAAATGTATGCCTTTGCATACATAAAACTTCTTAATGAAAAAATTATGTATGCTCCAAAAGATGCCGCTAGTCCCGCGGATATCAGGCTGGCCCGCACATCACTAGTAAGTACTTGTATACATGACAATGAAGAATTTCATTCATCCAGGTCATGGTATATCTAGTATAAGTAAATCTAAAGCAACTGGCCGTCATTGAATTTAGCATGTCCAGTTGCTTTAGATTTACATGTATATATACTCTTTGAGACCCCAGAGCTGCTTTCCCATTCACAGTGCTGCATACATAAGTAGTGCTATAAAAATATACATACATAGATTGATTTTAATTTTTAAGACAATATCAAATTTAAACCACTGCTTGTAATGTACTAAGAGCTTGGTTTTTCTATAATAAAAAATAAATCACTAAGAGGGCCATTTACTAATGGTTGGATTTTTTGTTTTCAGATTTTTTAGCACTAAAAGTCACAGAAAAAAAGTTGTGACTTACAAGATTTAGTATGCAACAAAACACCAAAACATTAGTATTCGACAATTCGCCAGCTAAAACTTGTGGAGATCATGTAGAAGTCAAGGGCAAGTGTTCTGTATTGTTAGAGTTCATCAGATGCAACAAAGCATATAACTATATATAACTGTAACAATCTGGGGGTTGAAAATGTGCTTATTTCAAATCTGAAAGGTTAACACACCCCCAGCTTTGAGGTTCTTTTCCTTTTTATTTTTATGAGCTGGTTTATAGCATACTCCTACTATGAACATGACTTTTGTAACCTTTCTTGCTACCTCATTCTTATTATAAGGCCTTTAATCATGTTTAACATACTGACATATATCCCATGGGATTTTTTCTACTTATTCTCTCCCTTCTAAATATGTTATAGTCAGAATTATTTGCAAATCGTGACTTTTTCAAACTATTCTCAGTTGGATTATTAGTAGAACTCATTTGAGGTTTATGAGGACAGTCTCATTTGGGTATCAACAGGTAATGGATGGTATTAAAATCCATAAGAGCTGGTCTGTTAGCCACAGTACAAAGACGTTTGCAGCCTTTTATTTCCCTTGAGGTATAAAACACAGCCTACATTACTCAGTCCATGCGTGTTATATATTTTGCTAAATTATTGTCAGTTTCCTAATACATTTCTGCAAATCAGTTGTAATGAAAACTGTAACAAGTTAATATTTAGTAAGGCCTGTGAACCCCAATTCAATTTTAGGTATTTTGCCTGCTGTTTTTTTAACATGCAAAATACACTGTCAATTTGTGGGGTCACTTTGGGGTGTTTTGGCACAGAATTTTGCTTGGAGTGAAACAAGCTGCAAAGGTTTAAAATTAGTGAGCAGTTTTTAATAGATACTGCTGTTAAATGTAGTTTACTTTGTTCATCTAATGATTGCTGTTTCCGTCTCAGGGCATCACTTTCAATGGGAATGATTGTATTTAGGAACACATTTTGCTGTATAATTAAAAATAGCCTTTATAACCTTTCTAGGTATGTCTGTTAGATAAACTGTCTAGTTTCTCTGCTGTCATAAACATGCATGTGCAGAGCTTGAGTGTATTTGTCAGTAAAGAGAATGAAAGCAAAGAGTACTTTTCCTGCTGGTGTCACATATCCCAAGTGAGGACACCATCTGCTTGCAATGTACCAATGTTTTTATTATTAAACCACAGTTTCCTTGCATATTATTGGAGACAAATTATCTTTTAGATTAAACAAGGCTGCTTCTGTAGTGACCCTTTTATTTCGTCTGTGAACCATGAACTCTGATCATAAAGGATTAGGGATTTCATGTGAATTCTGTGATTTGTGGGAAAATTAGTTGTCTGCAAATAGCTTTTTTGGTTAAAAACATTCAAATTGCCAGACCAACTTGTTCCATGTTTCATATTCAACCCACATATATAAGATGGAAAGTATTGTTGGTTTATCCAACCTTTAGTTGGATTAAGGCTTATGTGTAGGCAGCAGTCATTAAAAGTACAGGTATGGGATCTCCAAATTATGGAAAGGCCATCCCCACCAAGTCCAATTTAAGCAAATAATTTGAACTTTTTAAAATTATTTTCTTTTTCTCTGTACAATACCTTGTACTTGATCCTAACTAAGCTGAAGAGCCAAGTCAGGTTCAAGGAACAGTAACTGTCCAATACGGTAGAAAGATGATGCTGATTAGTCTAAGGTATTGTGTGTACTTTCAGCCTGCCCAAATTGAGTTAGCCCTTACCATAGAAAAAAGTAATAATGTTTAATTTAGGATAGCTGGATATTCTCTATAATGTTTATGTTTAAAATTTTGAGAGTCATAGCTTGGACTGTGTTATTCTTTTTATAAAGATGTATGTTAGTATAGGGTGTAGGGTAAATCCACTACTGGTTTGGAAAATCCTCTTCTGGCTATGGAAATCCAATGACATGCTAAGGAAGTCCAGTGCTCCAGTGGACCTAGGGAGGTAGTGACAATTTCCTGTTCTATGTCTATGTAGGAGCAGAAGTCTTTACCACTTTGACCACCACCTGCTAAACAAGGTTTATGCTGCTGGGGATCCTAAAACTTAGGTCCCCTTAGGTCCTATCTTTAAAATTACTCTAAACAAACCCCAGAATAACATTTCTTAGTCCCTGCAATCAGTCTGATCTAGTTTCTGCATTCTAATCTCCAGCTCCATTCCTTTACTTCCAGGTACAGCTGCAGTGTGATTACTTGCACTTGAGTCTTAAAGGCATGCCCTCTTCGACAATCTGTAGTCGAAGAGATAATGAGCGCTCAGCTCAGGAAGAGGGGGCAGTACTTCACGCTATAGCAAGTATTGGAAAGAATTTTTTTGAAGCAACAATTCACAGTTTCTGCAAATTTTTCCCATGCAGACTTCTTCAGTTCTGATTTTTTTGTAAATGTCAGACATTTGTGGAAATGAGTGTAGTTGAATTTTTAAAAAATAAAAATATGAGACATGTTAGAGCTTTAGTTAATCTGCCCCTTAGTGTTCTGACCAATAATGCAGTGGAATGGTTGAACATACAAATGATATTCAAAAGTGTTTATAAATATTGTTTGGTTTTGATGCCAGTTATTTTGTAGATGAAAATTTATGACTCATTCCAAACCAAACAGTAAGCCTCTGTGCAAGGTACTGAACTCTTACAGACTGGTGTAAATTGCAAACAATAAATCTATAACGTTTACAAGTCCGAAGCCTGTTTTTTTTTAATATGGATGGTCAGCAATATGTTGTCTGTGCCAGCCTTTCAGCTCTAAACGGCAAAAAGTGTCAGTGATGCATGCTTAGATAACATCAGAGTGCAAGATGTTACAGTAGTAATAATTTATAAACTTTCACTGCTGCAAGTAAAACCCAATGCTAAAGAACAAGATCATTTAACAGGAATAAGTTAATCCTCTATTATTCTCACACCCAAATTGCTTTGAAAGTACAATACACTTATGGGATCTATTATCTGGAAACACAATATCAAACATTTTCAGATGCATTAATTATGCCTTTGCCTTAATTATACAATATTGTTTTTTCTGAAGTTCTTATATTTTTCTGCTGGCTATATATATATTTAGTAGGGTAAGGCTGACGTTTGCCTGTCTATAATTTAGTGATCTGTGCTTTAAATAGGTAAACACTACAGGTATGGGACCTGTTATCCAGAATGCTCGGGACCTTAGGTTTTTCCGGATAAGGGATCTTTCCGTAATTTGGATCTCCATAACTTAATGTCTGCAAAAAATCATTTACATATTGAATAAACCTAATAAAGTTGTTTTGCCTCCAATAAGGATTAATTATATTTTAGATGGGATCAAGTGCAAGACACTGTTTTATAATTAATTATAGAGAAAAAGGAAATAATTTTTTAAAATTAGATAATAATGCTTATAATGGAGTATATGGAAGATTGCCTTTCCGTAATTCGGAACTTTCTGGATAACGGGTTTCCGGATAATGGATCCTATACCTGTATAGTATTGCTAGTATGTGTATTTATTTTAGAATAGCACAGAAGTTAAAAAAGACACAAAATATTTAACTGTCTCAATCAAAAGCAATCATGCTATAAATAAGTAAATGTAGTACTTGTAGATTTTTGCTAGCATTGAGATATTTTTTTTTGACAGTACAAACCAGCCAAGTTGAGAATGTTTAGAACTAGTGCTATGTAACCCTTTCTTGGCACACTCACTTATTTTGGGCTGTATACTTGTTTAAACAGGAAATTTGGTCCCCTTTGCAATTGGTGAAAGATACTGGGAACTGCAGTGCCTTCACCGAGTGGACACTGAGGAGCACACCTCAAGGGGATTTCCACTAGGAAAATAATCACACACAGTTTGCAGCAAATATCAACTTTATATAGTGGTGCGATAGTGGTGGATGGTCTCTCTGATTCAATGTGCTGGCAAAACAACAGGGGCTCCCTTTATAAACTACTGGGCCCGCCCCTGATTTTTGGCTCCAAACCTAGGCCCACCCCCCCTCTCCCAACAGTGCACTGGGCATCCAGCCAGTCGGGTTCCTCCCCAGTCTGTAGCCGGGCGGGATGATGTCACAGACAGAGAAACAGGGGAAAGAGTTCTCTGATCCCCTACAGCTACTTTAAAAAAGAGCCCACCATCTGGTTCTTTTACTAAAACATCCTCTAGAAATGGTAGTTTTTTCCCCCCTTCAAGTTAATTAACATGGGGGATGTTAACTTACTGGAAGAGGTGTATCAAATACACTTTTTCATTTTGTAGCTTCTTTGAAGCATTAGACAAATTAATTCATAAGGGAGGTTGTTTTTATAAATATCCCTGATGTCTCTGGTAGAGAGGCCTTAGTTTAGGAAAACATGTCTTGACTTGTTGTATACTGCCAGTATGTAGTTCACCTTTAAATTAATTTTTAGTATTGTGTATATATATATATTTTGCAATTGGTCTTCATTTTTTATTTTTTTTGGTTTTTAGTTATTTAGCTTTTTGTTCAGCAGCTCTTCAGTTTGGCATTTAAACAGCTATGTAGTTGCTAGGATCCTATTTACCTTAGCAACCAGGCAGTTGATTTTATGTGAGACTGGAATACAAATAGGAACTGAATAGAAAGATAAGTGATAAAAAGTAACAATACCAATAAAACTGTAGCCTCACAGAGCAATAGTTTTTGGCTGCCGGGGTCAGTGACCCCCATTTGAAAGCTAAAAAAAGGCAGAAGAAGAAGGCATATTATTTAAAAACTGTAAAAAATAAATAATACAGACTATTTGCAAAGCTGCTAGGAATAGGACATTCTAACATACTAAAAGTATGCGAATGCATAATATGCTGAAAATGCATTCTGCCCATTCTAATAAAAAAAACAATTTTTTGCCATTCTAAAGCACTAATTGAAAGGTTTTCTTTTCTAACCCCCCCCCCCCCTCTATTCAGAGCTCCTTAGCTACCTTTGAACAAACAAGCCCTCTCCCTTCTCTAATCTGTAGTGGTGTGCAGGTTGACCTGAGGTTAACCTAAGTCAAGTGGATTAGGGTTGAAATTTGGGCAACCATTGCGGGGTTTGAGTTGGGTGCAGGTCAGATTGGGGGAGTACGCTCTTCCTCTGTCTTGAAACAAAAGGTTTGTGTAGAAGTAGTACAGGGTGGAAAGACACTGTTACGGGTTGAGTGGGGATCCTACAATAGCAACATTTTGTGGTTTTGCTGGTTGGGGACAGGTGCAGGTTGAGCTTATCCCGACCCACACATGACAACTAAGCAGTAGCGATGAAAGAATTATTTCGGGAGGCATTCGCTCATCACTACTAAGTAGCAGCCTGCTATCAAAGGGCTTCTTAGGGGACAGGTAATTAGTTTTATCAGCTTTTCAGGATCAGGAAGTCCTAAAGTGAAACTGGTCTTATATTGTTTTTTAGTGCCAGAAATAACCAAAAAACAGAGCTATGTCTTAATTAAAACAATATGTAAAAAGCATGCCCAGCACAGGCCCTATAAAGGAAGTAGGCCTTTGGTGAAGTCTGGGAACAGGGCCCCATGAATGAGGCATTAGATAGTGGCAGGTGTAGCTCTTGTAATTGTTAGGGTTAAAAAGAGCAATTCTGAGCTCCAACACAGGAGTGGCAGTTTTTGAGGTACCTCTTCAGAGGTGAAACTCAAGATGGGAAGATCAGGAAGAGGGTATTGTCCCTTTCAGAATTGTAGCTTTTCCAGTATGTCTGCCAACTTCTAGTTGTTGAATAGCAGCATGTAGAAAACTTTTTTTCTGCTTACTGGTTGATCACTTAACTAAAAGTTCCTAAAAAGTTTTACAGAAAAAGCTAATACAGACTGACTGGCTTTTATATTCTCTTTTTCTTTCAGGAACGTAGAGCAAATATTCCACAGTGTGCTGATTTGCATGACATTTATGCTAGACTCTATTATGTAGCAACGGTGCAGCACCTCTCAAATATACGTCTGTAAGAAATAACAGCATGAAGAGACTGATTAATTCAATTATGCCACCCACATTTAAAGGTTGTTTTTTAGACTGTGGAAAAGACACAGAAAAGAAAATACTGCTCCCCTTTATTGTGAGAATTTCTATCAACTTAGTATTAGCATGCTGATTTTGGAGTGTGTGAAATAATACATTAAGTAGTAATATTATTTACAATTCAGGTTTGATTTAAAGAAAGCACTACATGTTCTAATGGAATGCTTTGCACACATACTCATGCTAGAAATTCTTTTATATTTGCCAGGTGTTTATGAAAATAGGATTACTTATAACTAATTCAGTCACATAGAAATGCATTTGCAGATGTACTGTATGGTTCCATAAACACTGCTGAATTATAATTAGTATTTTAATATGAATAGGTATTGCAGATTAGTCTGTAGAGGCGGATTCTAACTAATCCGTTGGTCTGACTAGTTACATCCTTGTTTTCCAATCAACAACTTTAGTGGTGAAAATACTGTAGGTTCCCAGTCACCATAATATCCAATGATTGTATTGCAACTAGCCACCACAATATTTGGCAGGTTACAGCATTCAGTGATGTTACTAGAAAGCGTCAGGCCACCCCTCTTCAGAGGGGTCCAGCACAAACAATCCCATCTCCCTCTCCCCCCATGGCCCGCTTGTAATCTGCCGACCACCACTAGTTTAACGTTTAAGTTTAAAGGGATTCTGTCAAAGGACTACATATTTTTCAAACAGATTTTGTTTTAAATTACATTTTGAAATTTGACATGGGGCTAGATATGTCTTTATTTTCCTGAAGTGCCTTCAGCCATACTTATAAAAATCATGACAGAATCCATTTAAGATAGGAGGGAGGCTGGGGTGGAGGACTGCAAAGCAATTGGCCCCCTTGGTCCAGGCAAGCAACATTAGGGGTCTGCTGTATTGTAGCTGCACCACTGGCAGCATTTAAATGTAGCGACCCTCAGATTTATTTAGACAGTTCATTAAGAGTCATTGTATGTATAAAAGAGAGAACTTAATTGTGCTCAGGGTCTTCTCTGGGACTTTACCTCACTGAGAAGTATAGGATTTAGTAAGGAAAGTTAGCAGCAGTTAGCATTGTTATATTCACTCTAGGAAGGAGAAGTAAGATTGTTATCTAGACAGGCACTTCTAAGCCCTACAGAGGAGATCAGAGTGGTAAGGATCCCACAGTGAATCTGGCTGCCACAGCTCAGGGACCTCAGTGACTAAGCTCAAGACAGGATTACCCTGCATAGAAGAGGTTTGCTGAACTGGAGACAGGAGGAAAATGTTCATGCCTACTGATAGCATCCATGATTGACCTTTTTGGAATTTCAGTAAGTGAAGTTCATGTTTTCAAGAGCTTCTTGTGATGCTGATTATTCTTTGCAATTGTTTCAGACTTGTGTTTAACTTGTGATTCTCTCTACTAGTCCAGCTGAGGCCCCGCGGAGTGAGCGGGACCAGAGGTAAAATCTACAAGAGTATAACTGGAAGTTGCGGGGAGTGGCACCCCTATCTTCCCTGTACAGAGTGCCTGCACGATTTATACACAGCCCATGTACACACACGCTCATTTCTTTTAAAGCCACCACTCACGGGTGTGCTACATACGTAAATAACCATGATAAATGCATATTTGTGGAGTACCATTTGACATTTGGTGCAGATTCCCTCTATCATTAAGTATAAAGATATTTATTTGAGGAGTTCCATGACCATATAAATGCAAGAGATTGCAGGCAAACCTTAGGACTAAGACGTGACTTTTAATATCCTCATATTTTAAAAACTGGTGGCTGTAAGTGGGACAAATAGCTTTGCTGAGCCAAATTTAAGGTTTCCATTAGTTTCCTGTTTCAGGACTTTGGTTTTTGAGGAAAAATGTCTCTGGGAAACATCTTAGCTGCCCCCCTCCCCCACTAACTTTGCCGTAAATATTCCCCTTGTAGTTTGTTTTGCAGGAAGTAGAGGAGATGTAAGATTTCTGAAGTAGTTTTTTTTTTTTACCAATTTCTTTCCAGGTATAATATAGCAAACAAATACACTATCTGGGAAAATATGCACAGACCAATATGAAAAATTATCTGTGTATAACTTTGAGTGGGCATAATTTAAATGAAAAGTGGTGAAAATGTGGCCATGACAGATCCATTTATTTTAGCATGGGTGTGCTACATACCGACTTATTTTGACAACTGTGCTCCAACAACAACTATTTATAAGTATTTATAAGTATATTTTACATGATATTTTTGGCTCTTGACTACTATGACAAAAGGACTTGCTTTACCGCATGTATAGACTAGAGTCCCTTCTCAGTTGTAGATAATTCAGATAATCTTCGGTTTACTCTTGATGGTAACTGGTTTACTGCAGAAACAGATTTTGTGGATTTACTAAACTGATATGCTGAACTGATTTATACGACTTTTCCAGATTTGTCTCCTCCATTTCTTATCAATATAATGAAGAGAGGAGCTAATTTCAATATTCTCTAGCCTACAGCTTAAGTGACATTATTATAACAGTTTTCTTCTATATTTAGATCTCAGTGCCATTTATTCAGTTTCACTAATTTGTAACAGTTGGTTGCTGGCACATGAAGCCCAGGGTTCCCTGTACTGTTAAGGCTGTTGAATGATTCATAGCTTTTTTTCATTATGACACTGGGGTATTTTACATTGTTTCAATATTGGAGAAAGTCATTCAGCTACTAAAATTTAACTGGAGTGATCTGAGTTCCTGACCTACTGAAAATTGGAGTGCTACCAAATCTGTCTACAGCACGCTGTCAGAGCGTATATAATATGCTGTTTTTAATCAGAATCGAGTTCTTGATAAAAATCTAGGTCACCAAAGTAATTCTATGTAAGAAGCAAATCTATATTCACAAATATTTCTGAGCAAAGGATGTGTTACAAAAGAGATTTTTGTGTTTTCATCATGTTTTTGCTGTTTGCTTAATCTGATGGCTATATTTATATAACGTGTAAGTTGCTTATGCTGCCAAGGACATTTGAGTGACTTTGCCTGAGAGCTAAGAAAAAAGGGAATAATACAACTTCAGATCATTTAAGAGAGGAAAAAAAAAAGTATGAACAATGCAAAGCATAAGAAATCTATAAAACTGTTGTGCTAATGGCATACTGAGGCAACCTTCATCTTAAAGGGGACCTGTCACCCTAAGAGATAATATAAGAAGTTCTTTTCTAGTCAAGGAAAATAAACTTTACTTATACTATATACATTTTTTAAATCGTGCTTCCTTTGAATTCACAATCACTGCCAGCAAGTTGGCACAATTCTGTGGCCACTGTTATTAAGACAAAATCTTGTTTATATGCCAGAATGGGGGAACTGATACCCATGCCCATGCACAAGCTACACAATTATAGACACTGAAAAGGGAGGGGGAATGTGAGGAATGCAGTGATATCTAGGAAGTGCAGAATGGATAGTGAAAGTAACTACCTGCCATAGTCATGCAGGCAGGGCAGGCAATATATCATTGACAACTAATATTTTTAAATACCTTGGAAAAATACTTATTTACAGATTTTATGTCTGTGTGACAGATCCCCTTTAAGAGTATTTCTTTTTTGTTTTTATCTTTAAATAACTCCCAGAAGGGCCTATTGATTTAAACAAATTAATATGTAAAATGCATCTTATTGTACAGTATGTTTACATATTCAAAAAGAAAAAACTAAAGTGGTAATATATCAAACACACTAATACCAATGTCTTTTTATAGCAAAATGTCCATTTATTAATGCAATAGGCTTGGTACATATCTTCCACTATATTACATGTACACCCAATATGATACAAAACATTGTTAAAAATAAAGGGGAGTACCCACCCTATAACAACATCTACAATAAATCCAAAAAAGAAGAGACTAATAACTGTTTGCACGTGCAATCACACGTCACATGTTCTTTATAACACCACTTGTTATGGCAATTAAATGTTGTGATATCAGCAGGATTTAATCCATAATCCCACAAGTATTCCAAAGAGCAGTATAGACCCCCTCTGTACTGGTAAAGTTGTATATTCAATGAAATAGAGAAAGTTCCACACTGGTTAATGAATCTGAAGAGAGGATGACTCTTCAAATGATTGTTATGAGATGCCTTTCCAAAGGCAAATTATATATCAGCTCCTGTAGCCACATGAGTTAATATCACTCCCACCACTGTTAACTTGCTTATGAATAGTATCACATTAAAATACAAAGCATGAATTGCAAAGTTATTTATACCTGCCTTTAACACAGGTCTATATAGCCAGTACAGTCTACATCACACTATAAGGGTGTTACTCTCTGCTTCAAAGTGAGTTATTAACATACAGTTTAACGTTATACTTGCAGCTCCATCACATTTCCCAGGTCAAAAACTGCACACAATAAACTATATGTTGCACGGTGCTCTTCTGGTTATCATCTCTCCCTGGCACATGTTTCACAAGCTTTGCTTCTTCTGGGTTTACATATATTGCTTTGGGAAATGACATTTTGCAAAATGTTGCAATGCAAGATCTGTGATTTTAAAAACATTGTGAGTAATTTATCAGTTCCCTGGTTGAAAGAGTTAGAGCAAGAGCATCTGATCATTTCAGTGCAGCCTGTGCTTTGTATCTGAAGAATATTGCATGCAGTGTGCAGCTATGTGGGTGTAATGCAGTCCTGTACTTAATGGCTACCATAGCTGCTTTAGACAATCCAATGTCTCGGCACCTTGCCAGACATAAATAAATCCTGAAAAATGTAGTAAAGAGGTTTGGCAATCCCTAAAATAATCTTGTTTAGTACACTAGGATGAATACCCTCCTGTCCTGAACCTTTGTTTACTTTTACATGTTCTAGTCTCTTTGGATTTCCTCCTCACCCATCCAACAATTGTTATATTATTAGAACTGGGTCTATTAAAAAGAAAGTATTCATTAGCTGGTTCCTCCTAATATTCACTGCAGTATCCCATACGATCTGTATTTTAGATTGTCGGCATGCTTAATGTTATGAACTCGCCCAGCGTACTTGAATGCCTAAAAAAATGACTTTTTTTTCTTACTACTACAACTAGTACTACAACTTAACACCAACACTCCTCTGTGAAAGAGAAGAAGATTTTTTTTCTGCAATGTCTTTCCCAACAACATTTTAAAGACTGTTCCCTCTGCTTAACCCTGTAGAAAGCGATGGTGATGCTTTTTTCTGCCACATAATCTTAGTGGAGACCATGTTATTATCACCATTCCCTAAATGCTCGCCCATGCTAATGCTAGAGCTGAGTTTGATTATTTGTTATTACCAGATCCAAATGAGAATCTTTCCTAGTGGATCTCTGAACTACCTGAAATTAAAATAAAAAGTTAAAGTTGATTTAAATTTCTATTCATAGATGCAGGATTCAAATGGTAACATACATACTCCTCTTAAACTGTGGCTTGTGTTGGTATGCAGATTTGGCTATGCATTGCCTATTCTGGAATTGGTGACCAGGACATGCGTTGCCTATGCATTGACCCAAGAGCATCTTTATTTCCCTCTAGCAGTTTGCATTTTGTAAGACAAACCCCACAGTATTCTAAATATCTTAACTGTCTTAGATACATAGGGGCACATTTACTAACCCACGAACGGGCCGAATGCGTCTGATTGCGTTTTTTTCGTAATGATCGGTATTTTGCGATTTTTTCGGAAAAATGTCACGACTTTTTCGTTACTAATACGATTTGTGTGAAAAAACTCGAGTTTTTCGTAGCCATTCCGAAAGTTGCGCAAAATCTGGTGATTTTTCGTAGCGTTAAAACTTGTGCAAAAAGTTGCGCTTTTTTCGTAGCGTTAAAACTTGCGTGAAACGTCGCACCTTTTAAGTTTTAACGCTACGAAAAAGGCGCAACTTTTCGCGCAAGTTTTAACGCTACGAAAAATCGGCAGATTTTGCGCAACTTTCGGAATGGCTACGAAAAACTCGCGTTTTTTCGCGCAAATCGTATTGGTAATGAAAAAGTCATAAAGACGCTGAAAAAATCGCAAAAAATACGAAAAAGTCGCAAAATGATCGTTTTCCAATCGGAATTTTTCCAATTCGGATTCAAATTCGTGTCTTAGTAAATCAGCCCCATAGACTAATATTATAATTTGTAATTTATATGTGTTTGCCAATTGTAATGCTGTATAAATTTATTTTTAGTAGGTTATCAAAATGCACAGATATTAGGCAGATTGCTTCTAACTCATTCTTTCAAATTTGGGGCAACAGTTTGGGGAAAGATTTTTCCAATAATGCTCCCAATAAAGGATGGGTTGGCTGAAAAACTGGCCTGCACTGAATTCATACTTTTACAACAATACTGTTGTAATCTTATCTGAGTTTCACATGAATTAAGGGACAGTTAGCACAATATCTTATCTAATATCTAATTTCATGAAGGAGATGCAGGTAATTTAGAATCAATATAGACAAAGTAAAGGCCCCATTTGTAACTCTACTGCTATGTGTTTAGTACTACAACCCAAAGCATTAGGATGGGGTTTAGCTAGTAGGTTATAAAGGTTATTCTTCATTTCCATTCACTTCTGTTCTAGTGCTTGCTAGATATACATTACACTGTGAATAATTTGGGTAGACATGCACATGGCATACCGGGCTCTACCAGTAGCAACAACTATCATATACTGTACTGCCTGCCATAGACTTAAATGTCATTTTCTACTTATTGCTTATGGCCAGAACAAGCTATGTATTTTATAGAGGACAGGCACAATTCTGAATGGGCTTTTATTCCTTCACTGGAAAAAAAACACAGCAAAAATAAACAAAGGTTGCACATACAGTATGTAGCACACTGTGTTTCTGTCTGGCTTATGCATTATTTATCAAACAGTAATTTTAAATGTTTCTCTTTTTGAGCAAAAATTGTGAATTGGCTGAAAATCAGATTTTTTTTACACAAAACAGTATATTATTAATACATGGATGCCTGTGTGAGCTGACTTGATGGATGAAGTTCATTTGTCAGTGTTTTCCTGAGATACTTTTGCTTTCTGCTTAAGCAGCATGTGACTCAATCTGCCTTTTGTGTAAATTGTGACAGCTTTCAAATTCCAAGAGTGTAGTAAGTGTTGATTTATAAACGCAAGCGAAAGTGCACAGTACTAGTTTAGATATAAAATTAAGTGCACATTAACACTATTCAGAAAGCTACTTGCATCTATACATGCTGATTTGTAACGTGGAGTAAGTGCCAATGCGCTCCATCTGCCCACTCTGATGGATTACACAGAAGTGCACTCACTGTGGCAAGATAACCCTGGACCTGCTGGCACTGCAGGCGTTTTGTCACAAATGACTAGTTGTAAATCGATCAGATACTAATGCTGTTATTAACTCAGCAACTATATGTGATACCATTCCAACACATATGAAGTGGGAAAAGTGTGCACTACAGCTTGTGCGATTTTCTAAAAGGCAAAAGGTGAACCTTGCAATATTTTATCTTCGATCTGCTCTACCAAAAACATAAATCACTTATTGTAAATGTGTATGTTCTTTAGTAGCAGGCTCTAAATTACATGATGACACCATTTGTAAATTTAAATGTGGTATAACCATGAAGGCAAAATCTGTTAAGTATTAAAAAATTGTATCCATGTTGTTATCTATACATAAAGAACAAAAAGAATAGAATAATAGTGATCCGCAGGATGCATGGGTATGTCATCAAATTGCAATTATTGGTTATATGATACAAAGTTATGCACTTTCAAGTATTTGTATGCATGGTGGTTTGAACTTTAAATGTTTGGCTCAAATGGTTCATCATCTTCCCCTATGCTGTGGTGTTCTGTAGTGAACCATGGAGCTGTTGATGTCAAAATAATAGGGCACATTTATTTAGATGCAGTGTGTTTTTTTTTTTCCAACAATGCACTGTTTTCCCCAGAATTCTGGCGTCATTGCGGATGCAAATGGGCAATTCTCTTGGCACAATTGTGTTGCACCTACTGCAGTTGCTTCCAAATGGCAAAAATGGAAGCAACTGCACATTCGCTTCACTGCAAATGATCAGGAGGTGGCGGTAGCTCCAGGGTCCCCCTGCGTCAATAGATGGAGCAGCGTCTGATTCAAAATGGAAGGCAGAAAGGACTGAGTGCAACTATTATTATATTAACTATACAGAAGTGCAATGCTTTATAATGATGCTTTATAATATTTGTTTCAACCTATATGTAATTAAAAAAATTGATATCTGCAACTTCCAGTCTGGAACTAAAAGAGGGTTCCCCTAAGGAGGCAGTATAACTATTATTTTTAATATATATCTGAAAAATGACAACAGTCCAGTTCAGCACACCTATAATATCATGTCATTTAACATAAAAACTTTTTAGATTACATCGGCTCTGTAGGAAACAGTGATCAGTCTAGTATGGTGGGGCAAATCAGAAGCAACATTCTTTCTGGATGTGAGGAGCTTCAATCAGTGAAGCCCCATATCTTTTTTATTAGCAATGGTGATAATCAGGGGGTGCCCCATTTTGGATTTCCATTCTATTTGTGTTGGTCATGGTGTTCATATCAAACAAACTTAAAAATGCATGACTTCGGAATACAAAAGTGAAGCGATGGCCTTTCCACTGATGACTCCTATTGTTGCCAGTGGAAAGGCATTTTGGAGCAGTTAGTAGCCCACAATAGCAGAGATCTATAGCCTAATGAACCAATCAAGACATCTTGTCAGTAGGGCGGTTTTGTGATAGATTTCCCAGTTTGGAAAGCTTAGGCTCCCTGTGGTTTTCATGGCTGAGAGTGCCCATACAAATTCGCTGGTCAGGGCATTTAGAGTCTGGAGGGGTTTTTTTTGGAGGGGGTGGTACAGTATCATTTGAGATAGGTACAGGAAACGTGGCAAAATGTTCATTTTAAACACGTTCACTCTACCCATCCATGATAGTGTTGGTTTTCTATTGTGTGTTTCAAGTCAGAGAAAATCTTAATTCCTAAATACCTGAAATGGGTATGTGTGGATTTGATTGGAAAGTTAAGCATAATATCTGTGGAGTATGACTATTTTTACGTATGTGGATTTGTGACAGTGGGGCTCATTTATAAACACTGGGCAAATTTGCTCCTGGGCAGTTAGCCATTGCAAGCAATCAGTGATTCGCTTATTTTGAGCCAGCTGCAAGTAGAACAATAAAATCAAACATCTGATTGGTTGCCATGGCAACTGCCCAGGAGCAAATTTGCCCAGTGTTTTTGCTTTAGTGGAGGAAACCTACAGTGCTTCTTTTGATTCTGTCAATGATAAAGAGAAAAGTGTTATTTTGAGTAGACAATCAGTGGCCTCATTGTTCAAACACATTGCATGTGCTATATTATCCATGTTTAGTGCAGAAGCTGTTTTGTAAAAGTTCTCCAGATCTGCTGCCTTACAAATGGCCTTGCTAGCGGCAACATGTGCTGATGTCCTCTACTGTTATTGATACATACTTGCACAGCCACAGATGCTGAATGTAATGGGAGCTATGTACTATGTAACTAAGAAGACATACACTGTATTCATAGTAGTCTGTAAAGTAAATCAGTCAATGGCAGTTACATAATTTATATGTAAAGGTAATTATAAAAATATTTTTATGCCAGGTAAAGCTTTAAACAGTAATACACAGTTTAAAAAGTCCAAAATACATCATTAAAATTTAAGAACCTATTTCAACAACTATAGAATTAACTATTGATAAAGAATAAATTCTGTGTAGACATATTTTCTATGCCCCCCCCTTCAGTGCTCCATGAAGGGTAAGATGAATTGCTTAGTATCAGACTTTTCCATAACACTATCATAGCAAACATAAAATAAGGTTTATCAGATGTATGGCAAAAATGTGAATACAATGGATTTCTGTGCATGCCACAGTGACAGGTAGTTTTGAGTGAATCTATCCTGTTTCGCATTGCCGAAAAATTAGTGAATCTTTGAAAAGATTAGTGAAATAGCAAAAATGATGTGTGTCAAAAAAAATTGTTGCGTGCCATTTATTTGATGAAAAATTCACTAATCACACTAATTCAATAACACATCAGTGTTATTGTAAGTACTGGGTAAGTCCAAACCCATATATATATATATATATATATATATATATATATATATAGTATAAAAAAGACCAGCAACTCCGGGATTTCTTGTGAAAAATCAAAACATATATTCAAAGTAGCATAAACAGCCATGGCTGTTTATGCTACTTTGAATATATGTTTTGATTTTTCACAAGAAATCCCGGAGTTGCTGGTCTTTTTTATACTATTGGAACCCTTTACCGAGCACCCGAGGTATGTTATGTAGCGCCGGTGTGCCATCCTTTGTGTATATATATATATATATATATATATATATATACATAAACCTGGTATCCAGAAAGCTCCAAATTACAGAATTGTCCAGATAATTTAGATTTTCTAAATGTATTTTCATTTCATCTGCAATTCTATAACAGAATATTCCATTTCATAAATACGCTTCTAAAAATCCCATCTGAATGAATAGAATGTGGGTAAATTTTCATGTATTAATCTCTAAACTCACATTTTGATAAATCTACCCATTAAAGTATGGTAATCCAAATGACAGAAAAACTCTTATCCTGAAGACCCCATGTCTCAAGCACTCTGGATAATAGATCCCATACCTATGCTATCTTTTATGATTGTTTTTTTGCACTTATAATACAAATAATTAGAACACTGATCAAAACTAAGCAGTTATGCATTCTTTGAGAGCACATGCACATGTATTTCAATTACATACATAAACAGAATACAAAATGACACATAAAATGACCTGACCAAGCTCAATATACAGAAGAAGAAAAAAAACCCAGTTCTCTACAGCAAGCGACTTAAAATGTAGACAAGGTAAAACAAAACAAAATGTAACTTCTCCTATTTAATATAGCATACGGACTACAACCTAAAAATATACCCCACTGAACATTTTGTTGATAATCATGAATTCTTAATTCACCTGCTGCAGGGCTTGGTAATTGCAGTATTTTGAAGCTTATTGACAGTTTATTCTTACTAGACCTAAGTGAAGTAAAATATTAAAACAAGAATACAAAATATAATATATCTGTTATATTATTATTGTAATGATAAATGAAAGCTGTGGGTGCTACATTTTACATACCGAGCCAAGAAAGAATAATGAGAACAGTGATGAAAAGTGACAGAGTTACTGAGAGTTGCAGTATACACAGGGTTGTTTATTATACTGCATGCCTATTGTTGTCATATGTGTAATATCAACAACTGATGTGAACTGG
The DNA here is from genome assembly GCF_000004195.4 of Xenopus tropicalis. Classification (NCBI taxonomy): domain Eukaryota; kingdom Metazoa; phylum Chordata; class Amphibia; order Anura; family Pipidae; genus Xenopus; species Xenopus tropicalis. Next base: position 120,184,208 of record NC_030678.2, on the reverse strand, counting down.
CTGCCAATTTGTACATGTCTATAGTAGGAAAGCAATCTGAAATGATTACAGTCAGCTTCAGAATACAGGTATACACTCTGTTCCTTGATTTATTACTTTTCTTGTGCTAAAATGTTTGTGTCTATTCTCAATGTATAGAAAACTGGTAAGGCAAACGGGGTAATACTCTGGCTATACATTTCTCTCTCTAGGACATGGGAGGTGTGACTGTGGAGTGTGCCAATGTGATGTTGGCTGGTCTGGAGAAGCCTGTCAGTACCCAACGACATGTGACTTGACCCGAAAGCAAAGTAATGAAATGTGCAGAAATTCTCAAGGAGTCATATGTTCCAATGCAGGTCTGTATTTTTTTCCTACTTACACCAGCAAAGTTCTTTTGAACATAAGTTGCAGGAAGTGTTATTATCATTAAAAGGGTTTTGGAGACTAGAGCACAATGTACTTTTCAAAAAAATGCCAAGCTGCTACATAGGCTATTTCAGTGTATGTTCTTCAGAAAGCAAATTCAGATACTGTAATTTCATAAGAAATGTAGTTGTACTAAGCTTTTGCCTTGGAAACTGACATGAACTCCAGCTGTGTGTAATTTCATTTTTTTTTTCTTCACTCAAAAGCTGAAGTCTGAACTTTTCTCTACATGCATTATTCAAATAATCAACAATAACATACAGAAAGCCTTGCAATTTATTGAAAAAAAAATACATTTAAAACATATATTTTATATTTCTGAGATTAACAATATGATACTGTTTAGCTAAATATGTATTATTGAAATTCTCATAATTGACAGCTACTTTAGAGTTAAGCTCGCCAGACTAAAAAACACAAACTTTTATACACTTGAATATTAAGTAACATAAATAAATGTAGCATAAAGATTACACTTCATTATATTTCACACATTCACTATATACAGTCACATAAAACAAACATCTTGATATCGTTGCATGAAGGCTTTAATGAAACATAAGGGTTTACAATGGTGGCCTGATAGGTAATAGTTAGAAGTAGCCTATGGCTGCCAATTCATCCTGGGTTTTCATAGCTTATCCAATGCAAACTAATGAATAGTGTATTCCATTGTTTTAAAAGACTGAAAGGTTCCCGAAAATTGTTTTTGATCCATATCTTCATCATAAGTTTTTATCAAAAACAGAGCAGAGCAAGAGGTGCAAGATTCCCTGTCCCTTCTTGGTTCCCTGCAGTGCATATGGGTAAATTATTAACATAGGCATATCAGTCAGAAATGCCATATGCTGACTGAATTAAACATCTTCTGTGTTAAAATGATATCTACAAAATAGAGAGTGTTTAGGATACTTTCAGGGACAATCCCTAGAGCTTTATTTGTCATTCAACACTTACATTTACTTTTTTTAATCAGCATTCACTATGCTCATATGCACATAGTGAATTATTAAATACATAGTACCAGTAACTACTGAACCACTTAGAGAGTTATAGATACAACCATACTGCAAACATAGGAAGCTGGCACTCAGTGGAATAAATTGCAGATTAATAATATTTATTAATGAAAAAAATACAGCCCTCTAGGGCTTACAAATTTTGTGTAACAATAGAGTAGCCACCGCTCTGACTCACCCCGCGGGTATTGTGCTTGTCAGAAGGTGTCCCAATAAATCCTCCAGGTGCAGTTTCCTCAAATGCCTTCCAAGCCGTACCAACATCGGAAAAAAGGTAAAAGGAGGTCTCTGTACTCCAGTGCTTTAGTAAATAACACAGTTCTTTATTCAAAAAGTCAAAAAGTAAGCACATCCAGCAGCATCAGTCACCTGATGCATTTCAGGCATTTTGGCCCTTAATCATAGGCATCCTCATTAAAGGAGAAGGAAAGGAAAAGTCACTTGGGGGTGCCAAAATGTTAGGCACCCCCAAGTGGCTTAAATCTCTTACCTTCTACCCCTGGCTGGTGCCCCTGTTCGGAGAGAGAGAACAGCACCAGCCCGGGGTAGCTGCGATAATTTTGGCACTCCAAGTGCCTTTCCTTGGATGCACCTGAAATGTGTCAGGTGGCTGAATGTTACTTCTTGCAAATTAAGAACCAGAGCTTTGGGATGCAGAGACCTCCTTTTCACTCTTGCAAATTTTGTGCATACGGGGCACTAAATTGTGGGCTCCATATGTAGTGACTTCATGTTATTTCTGTACTCAAATCACTGTTGTCTGCAGTGGCCACCAAAACTCTATACAATAAATAATAGACAAAAATGAGAAAAAGCATAGAAAGAATACCACAGAAACTTAAATCATATGACCAGAAGTGCACAGGAGACACATTTAGGAATCAGTACATTTTAGGCGGGTGTTCTTAAGATGGGGTATGAGTATCTAATGAAGCTAGTAATTTTTTATTGGATCATGTGTCACCAAAATCTGCATCTCTTTGGGTACTGCCACCTAGGGGCTGATTTACTAATCCACGAATCCGAATGAGAAAAATTCAGATTGGAAAACGAACATTTTGCGACTTTTTCGTATTTTTTGCAATTTTTTCATCGCCGTTACGACTTTTTCGTAAATTGTCGCGACTTTTCCATAACCGTTACGACTTGCGCGAATTGTCGCAACTTTTTCATAGCCATTACAAATTTCATGAATTGTCGCGACTTTTTCATAGCCATTATGGCGTTCGTGAATTGTCGCGACTTTTTCATAGCCATTATGACTTTCGTGAATTGTCACGACTTTTTCACAGCCATTATGACTTTCGTGAATTGTCGCGACTTTTGCATAGCCATTACGACTTTCACGAATTGTCACGACTTTTTCGTATTGAGCGCTCGAAAAATTTGCGACAATTCGCAAAATACCGATCATTACAAAAAAAATGCATTCGGACGCTTTTCGGACGTTTGTGGATTAGTAAATGTGCCCCCTAGTGTGGTGCAGAGTCACCTTCTGTCCACAATTATGAAAACATAATGAACTATAAGTGAAACTGATTTAATTATGTCTAGCCAGAACCATGTAACATCTAGACCAGTGCTGATTAACTTCTGTGGTTTTTAAACCACATCCTCTTCAAACCACACCCATGTTAACACAAGAGCCTTTATGACCATATTCACATTAATAGTGGAAGTGCAGCAAAAACACAAATGGTTAGTGCTCTCTACAGGGGTATCACCCTTCATTCACATGTGAATGAAGTTTATTATGTCATATTAAGACATACCCTTAAATCCATATGCCTCCCCTGTGGATAGCACAGCAACCCCCAGCACATAATTACACACCTTAGGTACCATATAATGGCTATTTCCAAATGCTAACAAATTCCCAGACCCCTGCAGGTTCACCTCCCATAGGCAGCCACAGTGCAAGCAGAATATGGCACCCACAGGCAGCATAGGGCAGGCAGAGTATGGCACCCACAGGCAGCATAGGGCAGGAAGAGTATGGCACCCACAGGCAGGGTAGGGCAGGCAGAGTATGGCACACACAGGCAGCATAGGGCAAGCAGAGTATTACATACACAGGCAGCATTGGGCAGGAAGAGTATGGCACACACAGGCAGCATAGGGCAGGCAGAGTATGGCACATGCAGGAAGCTTAGGGCAGGAAGACTGTGGCACACACAGGAAGCATAGGGCAGGAAGAGTATGACACACAGGAAGCATAGGGCAGGAAGAGTATGGCACACACAGGAAGCATAGAACAGGCAGAATAGGACACACCACCATATTTATGCAGTAGTTTTCAAAGTTTTTAGTTCAAGACCTATTTGTCATTTAATAATTGTACAGATTGGGAACTGCTGATTTATTGTAATGTTATTTGGCTAAAGTGGACTTTCCCATTGGCTTTCAGATGTGAATTATTATTAGATTCCCAAGTATTTTGTTCTGCTGTTGGGGAAACTACTGAGATACATTTTTTCCCATTGGCTTTGTTATAGTGTATTAAAATTAGCTTCTCATGCTTTGTGTTCTGCAAAGTTGGAGAACAAACTATTCAGATATAACTGCTGAAAATGTCCAACTGTAAAAAGTGATGGTGATTCACAGTTGGAATGAAAATGGAATTGCTGCATATTGACATAACCAGCAGATGCAGGATTGGACAACCTGTGTTGTTAATCATGTCCCAAATTCTTGTTTCTGTTCAAGTGCTAGTTTTAGACTTTAATCTGCCCTTTTCCTTAAACCTCTGAGCTTTAACTGTGAAAGTCACCTATTTTTCTAGTTGAACACACTGTAGGATAGGTGTCTGATAAAACTGGATTAATGTGTTCCCAAATTGTCAGTAGTCAGTATAATACTTTGTTGTTTGCAGGAACCTGCCAATGTGGAAGATGTAAATGCGAGAATTCAGACAACAGTGGCCTTATTTATGGAAAGTATTGTGAATGTGATGATACAGAGTGTATTGATGATGAAACTGAAGAGATATGTGGGGGTAAGTAATTTTATCATGATCTAATCTGTGCTTTAGTTATAATAATAACATTATTTTATCATGCAATTATGTTTTAGAACATCTCAACATTGCTACATTTGAGTTTATCATAATTAATTACAGAGCAAATACTGTGTGTATAATAAACTACTCTTTAACTATACTGACTGGTCAGGCCATGTGAGCTACTGCAATATCTGCATTTATAAAAATATCTAATAATAATCAAATGGTATAAATATACCCTTAATGATTATAGATCTTGCAATAGTTACAAGTAGTGTATGTCAAAAGACAGTAAACAGAGGTATGACTAAATATTAAATTTTTTATAAGTGGGTGAACTTGTACATATTTATCTATGACAACAGAAGAGGTGAAAAAGGTTGGTGCTAAAATTCAGCTGATAACAGTGTATAATAAGCATCTTGTATTAATGTGTAATATATAGGTAGATTATAACTTAACCAATGTAAATAAAATATAGCAACTCCAAGGAAGAGGTCTCCAAAAAACTCAGCTGGAAAAAGACCACTAAATGAGTGTAACAAAAGTTTTCATTACTGGTTTTCAGTCATCAAATTTACTGAAGAAGGATGCATGCAGATGTACACGCATCTAACATAGCTGGTTGATAATTGTCCAACCACAAAGAGGATACTTGCACATATATATATTAACTAGGAATGTAATAACACCTATGTCACACTCCTCCAATGACTTTAAAGCTGCTTTGCAAAAAAAACAAAAACATGTCTTGTTGTCTGATTCTATAATATTGATCAAAGATTGAAAAGTATCATTCAGGAAATATTGTTTATAGGCACTAATGTTTAAAGGGGCAATATATTCAAATAGGCTCAATAATATTTTACAGATACATTTTTTACTACAATCTTTCTGGCATTCAATACAACCCTCAATAAAACGTTTTTTGTGGTAGACATTTAAGGGACTAGTAGAGCCATTCAGTTGTAGTACTTAAATGTTTACACTAGGTGGCAGTGTTAATGTTTAGTAAGTTAGTAATGTAAGTACCTGGTTTGGCCACAAGAGGGTTAGGAATTTTCAAAGGGGGCGGGGGGGGGGGGGGGGATGAAAACTATAAATTTTTGTGCAAACCATAGGCCATTAGTCACCCAGCATGATTAATTCAGATGTAACCAGCACCAGTGAAAAACTAGTTCCTGAGCATATGGTTACTGTAGGGTTTGGCTGCTCAGGACACGCAGTCACAGTAGTTGCAACTAGCATTGCCATAAAATGAGTTCAACTGGCCACATCTGCCTCACAGACCTGCAGCACTCTTTAATGAGCTTCCCAGCTGATCCATCAAGCTGCATTGCTGTGTCAGCCATATAGTTACCTTGTCACCAAAGAAAATATTCTCATTGTGTTTAAGTACTGCAATAATAAATCCTATGTGTCTTTTGCAAAGTGGTTTAATGTAGCAGTCAGAATTCCTGTATTTCAAATGAGTGTAAATGTGGGTCTTTTGCACTGAACCGTATTTATAAAGATTCAACTTACAGTGAACTGTTCTTTTTATAGAAAATGTTTGTACAGGTATGGGACCTGTTATCCAGAATGCTTGGGATCTGGGGTTTTGCAGATAAGGGGTATTTCTGTAATTTGGATCTCCATACCTTGAGTCTACTAAAAAATAGTTTAAACATTAAATACACCCAATATGATTGTTTTGCCCCCAATAAGGATTAATTATAACTTGGGATCAAGTACAAGGTACTGTTTTATTATTACAGAGAAAAAGGAAATCATTTTTAAAAATTAGAATTATTTGCTTATAATGGAGTCTATGGGAGATGGCCTTTCCGTAATTTGGAACTTTCTGGATAATGGGTTTCCGGGTAAGGGATCCCCTACATGTAAAGTAGCTGCTTGTAATGCAATGCAGATCATGAATATACAGTATATATATATATATATACCGGTATATATATATATATATGTGACAGCATCAGTCTGTACTTTATCATCTATGCCCAAGTTGTGTACAGAATGTCTGATACAAAAAGTGCTAGATTATTTTATTGCATTTTGAATCATATGGAAAACCTGACATATTCTTTCAGCAAAAAGGAGCCAAAACAGCACACCCACTACTTACTCTGTTCCTTCAGCTCTGCCATCTCCCCACAATTTGACAAGCAGTGCCAAGGCTACACTTCCCAGTATTGTTTTACTACACAGGACAGCAGAGGCCACCCATTGTGTCCCTTTCAGGGATTTCTTATTGCTTTAACTGGAAACTGTTTTTCCTTGCTATTTGCAGCTTGGGATGCCACCTGTCTAGTCTCTGTCTAGCTTCAAATCTATGTTATAAAAAAAGGAAAAAATCTACAAATTCAGGAAGGCCTATTTTTTTTTTCCCCGAGACATGGTGACTGCCATATTTGCAACATCAAGAGAACATTTGATATATATATATTGAATGCAGAACATTGCAAACAACGCAAGTTAGCTTTTTAAGTGATTACTTTATGTGGGTGCAGTCTGTGCTGCATACAATATTTTGTGCATTTACAAATACTGAATGCTGGAATGCTGGGTTTAATCAAATGAACAGACCCTCAGATTTCAGTACTTTGCATGCAGCTCTGCTTGTGTAAATTGACCCTCATTATGTGCTCATTCTGTGCATAATACTCAACCTTTCTGATTGTTTATGCTCATACATTGTATGTTAGGTGCTTTACACGAACAATTAGAATCCTGTTTTTAAATGATGTGTTCTCAAAAAGAACACCCCCCCCAAAAAAAAGGTAGTACAGTATGTAGTGTTTAAGAGCAAGATGGAGATTTGGAATGCATTAGTAACAGCACTGTACATGACAGCTATGAGCTCTGAAAGAGGGTGATAAAGCCATAATTCAAGCTCTTCAAAGGATGAGGTAAAAACAAGGGAAGGTAAAGAGATGTGATTTGTTCATTTTTATTTATTGTCCATGCTGTAGGTATTACTGTCTTAATTACTCTCTCCTGCATATAGCTCCCTTTGTGCAACAGCTACCATCTTGTATTTATAGAGCCTGCGTATATCCTGATGTTGTACAGTGCTTATACTGTTGTTTATCTTCAAGCCATGGACATGCAGTTCCAGGGAGCTCTCATTAATAAGATAAAATAAAAAATCTCCTTATTCTCCTCATTCACCCATATCATTTTACCTTTTGACTTTTCTGTCACAAAAGAATATTTGGCAAATTAGCAGAATGTGCTATCCTATTGACAGCAATGGAATGTGTCTTTTTGTTTTACTAATGCTAAACCTGCATTTATAATCCCAAAACAGCTGCATGTATGTTATCTGAACTAGATGAGAAAATCAAATGTAGGCCTACCACCTGCAAATCACATTAACCTGATCACAAAAACTCAAAATCCAGAAAATGACAGACCCTCAGCATTCTAGATAACAGACACATATATAGGATTGCTTTGCCTTCAATGATGATCAAGTACAAGGAACTGTTTTATTATTACAGAGAAAAGGAAATAATTTTTAATAATTAGAATGATTTGATTAAAATGGAGTCTATGGGAGATGGCCTTTCTGTAATTTAGAGCTTTCTAGATAATGGGTTTCCATGTAATGGATCCCATACCTGTGTATATACAAGTACATACACTGCTCAAAAAAATAAAGGGAACACAAAAATAAGACATCCTAGATCTGAATGAATGAAATATTCTTATTAAATACTTTGTTCTTTACATAGCTGAATGTGCTGACAACAAAATCACACAAAAATTATCAATGGAAATCAAATTTATCAACCCATGGAGGTCTGGATTTGGAGTCACACTCAAAATTAAAGTGGAAAAAAACACTACAGGCTGATCTAACTTTTATGTAATGTCCTTAGAACAAGTCAAAATGAGGCTCAGTAGTGTGTGTGACCACGTGCCTGTATGTCCTCCCTACAATGCCTGGGCATGCACCCACACAAACGGCAATGTGAGCTGTGGCAAGAAGGTTTGCTGTGTTTGTCAGCATAGTGTCCAGAGCATGGAGGCGCTACCAGGAGACAGGCCAGTTCATCAGGAGACGTGGAGGAGGGCAACAACCCAGCAGCAGGACCGCTACCTCCGCCTTTGTGCAAGGAGGAACAGGAGGAGCACTGCCAGAGCCCTGCAAAATGACCTCTAGCGGGCCACAAATGTGCATGTGTCTGCTCAAACGGTCAGAAACAGACTCCATGAGGGTGGTATGAGGGCCCGACGTCCACAGGTGGGGGACATTTGGCATTTGACAGAAAACACCAAGATTGGCAAATTCGCCACTGGCACCCTGTGCTCTTCACAGATGAAAGCAATTTCACACTGAGCACATGTGACAGACGTGACACATGGAGACGCCGTGGAGAATGTTCTGCTGCCTGCAACATCCTCCAGCATGAACCGGTTTGGCAGTGGGTCAGTAATGGTGTGGGGTAGCATTTTTTGGGGGGCGGCCCTCCGTGTGTTCGCCAGAGGTAGCCTGACTGCCATTAGGTACCGAGATGAGATCCTCAGACCCCTTGTGAGACCATATGCTGGTGCGGTTGGCCCTGGGTTCCTCCTAATGCAAGACAATGCTAGACCTCATGCGGCTGGCCCACCCGTTCCCCAGTTCTGAATCCAATTGAGCACATCTGGGACATCATGTCTCGCTCCATTCACCAACACCACGTTGCACCACAGACTGTCCAGGAGTTGGTGGATGCTTTAGTCCAGGTCTGGGAGAAGATCCCTTAGGAGACCATCCGCCACCTCATCAGGCGCATGCCCAGGTGTTGTAGGGAGGTCATACAGGCACGTGGCCACACACACTACTGAGCCTCATTTTGACTTGTTTTAAGGACATTACAAAAGTTGGATCAGCCTGTAGTGTTTTTTTCCACTTTGATTTTGAGTGTGACTCCAAATCCAAACCTCCATGGGTTGATAAATTTGATTTACATTGATAATTTTTGTGTGATTTTGTTGTCAACACATTCAACTATGTAAAGAACGAAGTATTTAATAAGAATATTTCATTCATTCAGGTCTAGGATGTCTTATTTTTGTGTTCCTTGTGTTTTTTGAGCAGTGTGTGTATATATATACTATATATATATATATATATATATATATATATATATATATATATTAATAGAAAAGATGGCACATTCAGTGAAGCTACTGTATATATACATATATATATATATATATACATACACATACATACATAAATACATACAGTATGTAAGTACATTATGGCAAAATCACCTAAATAAAACTTTACTATTATTATTATTATTATTATTATTAATAATAATCCTACTATAAAGCGCCAACATATTGAGCCTGTTCTTGTGTGGGATTACATTCAATGTCACTATGATATACACACACACAATTCAATTTTATCAGCAGTCAATTAACCTGCCTGTGTGTTTACCTGGAGTAAATTCATGCAAACATTGGAAAAACAAAAAACCTCTTGCAGATAGTGTCCTGGCTGAAACAGTAATGCTAACTACTGCACATTAAAGTGGTATCTTTGGATCTACAGGCTTAAAACTCTCCAGCAAAATATTGATTATGAATAGCATTAGGGGGGCTGTTCTACTTCATAGGCCCAATAATCTATTGAATCCTTTATGTTGCCAAGTGTAGACCTCTGTTCACATATTATATCAGCAGATAATCATGCAGTGTTGCAATTAATGGCTTGACAAAGAATCCTTAGCTTGTCACAATACCTTTTGTGAACATTTTTTATATTTCAGTGTAATTTTTCATATTTTATATACACATGTTTGTAACGATATACAGGTATGGGACCCGTTATCCAGAATCCTTAGGACCTGGGATTTGCCAGATAAGGGGTCTTTCATAATTTGGATTTCCATACATTAAGTAAGGTATGGAAAAATCATTTAAACATTATTAAACCCAATGTTTTGCCTCCTTATAGGGATTAATTATATCTTAGTTGGGATCAAGTACAAGGTACTGTTTTGTTATTACAGAGAAAAAGAAAAAAAAACAGAATAATTTGTTTATAATGGAGTCTATGGGAAATAGTAATTTGGAACTTTCTGGATAGCAAGTTTCCAGATAATGGATTCCATACTTGCATAGACTTGTTGATGTGGTCCCCGAACCTGATGGTTCCTATGCCTGGCGTTCTAATTCGATCGTTTGGCCCTAGGGCCAAATGATCAAATTAGCATCATATCACCCACCCAAATGGGGATATAGTGAGAAGATCCACTCACTTGGCAAGTGAGCAGATCTTATAGTGTATGGCCAGTTTTATAGGCACTGGCTCTTGATGAAACTGACCCTTGAATGTCTTGTATCTACGTGGTAGGAAGATTAAACTATAAACTGCACTGTGGGTAATCTATGTAGAATGCTGTGTGACATGTTGGAGCTGTATAATAAAATGATTATGCTAATAAAAATGCATATATTTTTTAATATACAGTGCTATGTACGGTATATATTATATTTATGAAACATGTATGCTTTTTCTTCACTGTTTCCTTTTACCTAACACCCACACAGTTCTTTTAATTATTGACAAAATGAATTATGTTTGTGGCAGTTGTTTGTCTGTGCTATCTGGAATCGGTTTACAGGAAGCAGGCGGTTGTGAGGCATCCCTTTTGTATTTTATCTGCCACAGTCCTCAGAAGACAGCATTTGGCATAGAAATGATTTCAATATTCTGATATTGTTTTTAGCACAAGAACAATACCAGTAATGTACTGAAGTTAAAAAATAAACTAGGACTAGTGATTTCCTGCACTTTAATAATTTAATCATCATTATAGTCACTCTGTCTGTATGTTTCCTCCATTTATATATGGGAAGGAAAAAAGACATCAATATTGGAAAAGCGCCCATTATTATGTAATAATCTTTTATGTACACTTCTAGTACTCACATAACTAACATATCCAGGTTCACCCCATTTATCCTAGATGGACTAACTTTGCAACTTGATATTGTTATCATTAAAATCAGTAGATGTGGTTACCCAATGAGCAGCTGAGGAAAGTGAAATAAAATAGTAATCTCCTCTTGGATGCTAGGCAAATTTGTATTGTAAATAATGCATTATAGTGCTGGATCACATGCTTCCCAGCCATGGAAAAGCTGATCGATAAAGGTGCTCAGTAATAATCTTCCTCCAATGATGTAGCTGACTTTATGATGTAAATCTTTTTCTTAAACTAAAAAACAAACAAACAAAAAAAACTAAAACAAGAAAGAACCATAACAGACTTCATTTTATAGGTGGTTGATGGTTAGATCCCCAAATCTCTGCCATTTGTATCCATGTATTCCATTGATGGCATCCAGCACTACTTGTAATTATCAATAGCAGTAGATGTGGATACCCAATGAACAGTTGAGGAAAGTGAAATAAAATAGTAATCTCCTCTTGGTGGTTGATAGTTAGATCCCAAAACATCTGGCATTTGTATGCATGAGCCAATGGAACATCATTTGTATGCTATAGCTGGGTGTGTGCAGAGCCAAATAACTGAGGATGGTAAACATTCTTGTGTCAGATTTGGCATATGATGTATTGCACATCAAGACCATGACTAGTAAAGAATTTTAATGGAATAGCCTTAAGCACAAAAAGCATAGTTTGCAGAAAGGGAAGGTCAAGATAAAATGACAGACTTGACATTCTGTATGTCCAGTGAGTTCCAAGCAAGTTATTAATGATGGTCAGGGATCACAAAAATGTCAGCTCAATAAGTTTCTGAAACAAAGGAAGAATTTTGATCTAACAAATCTTAACAAAGTGCCCTGGTTGACAATCTACTTAGCTTATTGCCATATATACACATTGATTGCAATAAGTTCCGTTTCACCAAACAAATGAGAAGGCAGGATCACAGTGCCTGCATTGCAAGCTAAAAGATCATGGGACATTAAGCAGAAATACAATTTTTCAGGAGAACTGCTAAAAGGTAAAATAATTTATCTGCTGAAAAACTGAGGCTTTGGGATTTCACTGGTTCTTTATGTCTCCTACACCTCCTTGCACATTCACTCTGGGATCTCAATATTGCGTTATGTTCTTCCTTTTAAAATATGTTTTCTTGGATTGCAAATAAGAAACCATTCATCTGTGCATTTAATTACACAATTCTCCCCTGTATTGATGCAATAAAATAGGCAGTTTCATAGCAAACATGTTTATTTATACATCGTGTTTTTCTTGAAAGAAATGTTCTTGGGATGCCATTGCCATTTAAAAAATGACTTTTTCCCTCACTGTATAAATTTTGTTTTGGGTGCAGGCCATGGAAAGTGTTACTGTGGAAACTGTTACTGTGAGGCTGGTTGGCATGGAGATAAATGCGAATTCCAGTGTGACATCACCCCTTGGGAGATCAAGAAGAGATGTACATCTCCAGATGGCAAAATCTGCAGCAACAGAGGTGTGTCATTATTAATGGCTTTCACATCTGTATTTCTTTCAATTAAGCTTAGGTAATAATCATGCATGGTGCTTTGCAATTTCTGTGGTTTCAGTTTTTAAAAAATCTTGGTCTGAAAAGCATTTATGATGTATTATTCTCTTCAAACTGTTGAATATAAATATATGTAATTATTATCTTGTGAGAGAGTTACCTAATGTTTTCATCACATTTATCACCTGTTCCTTCAGTATCCAGTGCATTTATTTTGCCTGTGTATCACATTGCTTGTAGTTTATGATCATGCACTGTATCAGGGGCAGAAGTAGGGGTATGCGGAAGAGGCATGTGCCTGGGGTGCAGCAGTGGGGGGTAGCAGGGCACATAACACTTTTGCCTATTTATAGTCCGGGACCTTGACTCCTGTGCAGGATTCTATTGCTGCCTGCTTCCCACTGCTGCCTTGTCACTTCCCCCCTGGACTTTACAGCTGGTGAGGGGAGAAGTGTGAGGTGGCCGGACCCATTGCCTAGGGCAGTGGTCCCCAACCTTTCTTGCAGCCTCTAAACCCCCTGGCGCATTCATTTAATTCCCTCCTGCGGTGAATATGCTGTGTACGCCAAGCGCCGCCTGAAGAAAGGCGCGTATAAAAGCATTGCACCTATAAAGACGTGACGCTTTTATACGTGCCTTTCTTCAGGTGGCGCTTCGCGTACACAGCATATTCACAGAGGACCAGCGGTTGGGGACCCCTGGCCTAGGGTGCCCAGCCGGCTTGGCCCAGCATTAGACTGTATGGACAGTATTTACAGGATCTTTTTTATACAAAATAAGTTTCTGTCCTATAATGATTTTCAGGGTGGATACATTTATTATGAAGTCTGATGAAAAGTAAATAAAGTTGTATATGCTGCTAATCAGTTCCTTCTCTCTGAACTGTTGCTAGTTGTTTTCTTTTTGCCCCCCACTAACACTGCTGCTTTATTGTCACACACACACATGACCGGGGTATATTTTATTTTTTTTGTTTACTAGACCAAAATGTCACAGCTTTCTATTGATCTGCTCATGCTTCAACATTTTAGTTATTTAGTTAAAGGTGTGCTCAGGATGTGGATGCACTAAATCCAGAATTTGGTTTAGAATTCTATTGAATCCCAGCACTTTGTTCAGGAATGGATTTGCCCACATCCATTCCAGCCAATATGAATCCAAACCCCTGTACTATTCGTTTGTTCGGGGGCTCACAGTCCTTCCCACTTGGCAAATGAAGAAAACGAATCTGTATTTCAATTAGTTCTCATGTTCACCCAATTATGTTGTAGCTTCTGGTGCTTATGCCCCAAACCTTTTGCTTACTGTATATACTCAAGTATAAGCCTAGTTTTTCAGCACCCAAAATGTGCTGAAAAAGTCACCCTCGGCTTATACTTGAGTCAGGTGCCATGGGTCCCTCCAGACTAGCACCCTCTGTCCTTTGTGTGCAAATTAGGCCACCCACAACCAGACCCTCAAGTGCCCTGGCCCACTCCAACTAGCAATACTTATTTCCCCTTACGTGTCCTCCGGGACCGGGTCTGCTGCCAGTTTGCAAATGCGCAATGAGTATGGGGTAGTACTCATATTGTTTTTGTTGACCATCTTCTCCACTTACAGAACTAGTTTACTGTTTTTCTTTAAAATAAATATTTAAAAACATATACCCCACTGATGCCTCATTTAATGTCATTTATTGGTATTTATTTTGATTATTGAAACTTAGCAGTAGCTGCTGCATTTCCAACCCTAGGCTTATACTCGAGTCAATAGGTTTTTCCAGTTTTCTTAGGTAAAATTAGGTACCTCGGCTTATATTCGGATCGGCTTAGTTAATTTTTTTGTTCTTCACTCTGAGCAAAAATGCCCATATGTAAATTTAAAGTTCAAGATGTTCACTCACTGCTTCCTTCTAGTGGTCCGGGTGCCATGCCCCAGACCCGCAGCATAGGGAAATCAACTTCAATATCCAACACAAAACAGCAGGCACTCGTCGGACTCCAGGACAGTGGATAAAATTCAAAAGTGCTTTAATTGAAGATACGTGTTTTACCTGTTTCATGTGACTGCACACATATTCATTGTGAATTTCATGCCATTTTGTCGCGGAACCTAAACCCCCCACCCCCACGATTTTGTCACCATTTGTTATGGAACAAATCTCTGACAAATCTGAATGGAAAAATATGCCAACGAAAAGCTTTTGAGATCATGTAGAAGCCAATGGCAGATATCCCTTTTACAACTGAAAGATCTTTCTTTGCTTCATGGTTTTACAGGTTATCGATTTTTTTACTTAAAGAGTTGCAGTTTTTGCATTTTTCTGAAACTTTTTTTTGCCTGTTTTTTCAGTTCTGAAATTTTGATAAATGTCATTCATGGAAATTAGTTTATTTGTGGTTTAAAAAAAAACTATGAAAATCCAAATGTTAGTAAATGTTCCCTTAAATCTCTGGACAACTAATGCAAACTTTAAAAAAAAAAAATCAGTACTTTTTTTTTAAATTTTTATAATTGGAAAAGTAGAATTTGTTTTTCCCAAATTAAAATTTAATCAATTTAGAACATCTCTGCTTTTAAATTTCCTAAAATGATCAAAGGCAGGTCTTGAGTTGGCTCTGTGCCAAAAAAACAGTTTTTTTTTTCTACCAAAATCTGGTCAATACCAATATACAGTACCTTTGAATTACCCATCGTTAAACAACTTCGCTATTTAAACTAAATTATGAAAGAACCAAACGTATTTAACATTTTCACAAATAAGCTACAGGAAAACAAAATGTAATATGATTTATACTTAAAAGTGAATGCAGAAAACTAGATAATATAGAGTAATATAAAACATATTCCTCAATTTTTGTCTGCTTTTCAAGCATGCTTTTAGATGACAGGCTGTAGAAACAATCTAACAGACTAATAGTTAAATGGCAAGTGGCAATTTCCTTTGGCTGCTTTCCAGAATGCCATTACTGTATAGCAAATGTGAAAGCCCCAAAGAACCTTATTTTAAATACATCTTCACTGACAATGACTGCTGCAGAATGAGCATCTAATTATCCAGAGAGCATTTAAAAGCTGCCTCCCTTCTTAATTATGTGAAGAGCGGGCTTTTGTTCAGATTTACAGCAACACAATTTAATATCTAGATTTATGAAAAACTAAAATGTAAATATGGAAATGGAAATATTTTGTGACAGCTAATAATTACATTTGTTCCTTTCTAGCTTAGAGGTGTTTTTTTTTCCTTTGCCCACAAATATTACTTAAGTACATGTGTGTTTTAGAGGCCTTGCAATTGTCTCTCTCCCATGTGTTATCTTCAAAACCTTTTAAAAGTATCAAACAGCTAAATGTGACAAATGTCAATGCCCTCTTGTTTACATCTTACTAACCAGCCTGCGTGTAATTTGCTGTAGTCATTCTATGACCTAACAGTTTTATTATTGTTACTTTTTATTACTTATATTTCTATGCAGTCCCTTTCCATTTCATATTCTAGTCTCTTATCCAAACCACTGCCTAGTTGCTTAAGTAAACAAGACACTAACTGCTGATATTCAAAACTGGAAAGTGGATGAAAAAAAACCCCCACAAAAAATTAAAAAACAAAACCAATTGCACATTGTCTTTAAACATCAATGTCAATATCATAATAAAAGTTAATATAAAGGCGAACAACCCTTTTAAATTAAATCAAGGGTCTTTTAGAACAAAAAAGTGCTTGTTAAGATAAAAGTCAATCCCCCCACTATATGTATGTAAGCTGGATCAGAAGTATATTAGTCAGGGCCGCTGCTGGCCAAATGGGTGCCCTAAGCAGAAAGTTACTTTTGTGCCCCCTCCCCCAAATATTACAGAAGTAAAAATAAAATAATAAAAGAAAACACCTACTATAGGGGCCAAAATAAAACTTTATTCAAATAAAAGTAAATACATAAATACAGAGCTCACAATCAGCAAGACAATGTAAATGCCCGCAGCTGACACAGTGCCTATTTCCTATGTAAGGGCCCCTCAATAGACATTTCCATTTGTAAGGGCCCCACCATGATCAGCTGATCTGCCGGCGTTATCTGTATGGGGGGTTCCGCTCCTGCCTTTCATCAGGGCCCTGTTCCTGCCGCCGCCAGGCACTATCCGGAGAGCTTGTTATTCGTTTCTTGGGGTGAGTAGTTCTCATTGTTGGAGGCGTCGTTGGCCTTAGCCAATAGAATGCGGCATATAACCCAGCCCCCAGAGAGAGAGCGCTGATTGGCTACTGGTACTGCCTGCCACCGGTAAACAAGACGATATCCCAAAATGTGTACTGTGCTCCTTGTTAACCCTTTCCCTGCTGCCGGCCTCTGCCTTATTAACTCCTATAAAAATGATTTTTTTGAGCAGCTGGGATTGTGCCCCCCTGGGAGTTGGTGCCCTACGCAGACTGCGTACTCTGCGTATAGGGAGCGGCAGTACAGATATTAGTTCACTCTTATGGCTTTTAGGTTATGTTCAAGGTAAAGAAGATTTTATAGCAGAAAAGATATGTGCTCAAAACTTGGATAATGGAACAGGATTTTGGTAATGAAGATAATAATGCTTACTCCCCACATGTGATTCAGAACATAAGCTGATAGAATGCCAACAGCGCAACAACTTTCCAAGTTGCAATGCCTGTAACTCGAGCTATTTAGAATTCTTTAATGTTTCACCATTTGACTTTTAAGTAATAGGACATGAAGCATTTTTCTGCCTTGCAGGGCTGTTAGATATTTCTCTTTTTTCACAAATCCATTCTAGTACTTTGCATTTATATCTGTGCTTGTAAATGGGCTATTTTTTTCTTTTTTGCTGTAAAGTAAAATAATCAAAGATAGACTTCTCTTTGGCTATTTTGGTTTAATATAGGACATCAGTTGTGCTTTTTTGTTTATATATATTTTCATGTTTAATGTCAATATTTTTGACACCTGGTCCTTTGCCAAAATAGAAAAAGACAGCAAAAAGCATACTCCTCCATTTTCTGCTTGCCTTAAGCAAGGTGTTATTCTTTCTGTGTGTAGCAGCTGTATGCAGCAGTTGAGAATGAATGTCAGGCATAGTTTATGCAAAAATCACATCATATTTTTAAATCTGCATTTTTCTTAAATTCTTTAAAGGAACCTGTGTGTGCGGTGAATGTACTTGTCATGATGTTGACCCAACCGGGGACTGGGGAGATATTCACGGAGACACCTGTGAGTGTGATGAAAGGAATTGCAAATCAGTCTACGACAGATATTCTGATGACTTCTGCTCAGGTAGAATGCTTTCATTAAAATTAAAACCAATGGCTTAAGCACTGATGTGTTTAAAATTGAAATATTGTGTTGGTGCACACCTCATTTCAGAAGATGAATATTTCATTTTTATGCCTTTACAAAAAGTGTACCATTACTTTTCAGAATAATAAAATAGGATGCATAACAAAAAAGCTGGCAAATGATATAAATATACTACCGTAATGCGGGTCCTATTAGTCCGCACCTTTGGTGCAGGAACCAATTAGAGGGTGATAGGCGCACTTTAGAAAATTAGCTATGGAAGCTTCTATAAAATAAATCATTAGCTTTTCAAGGTTACAAAAACAATTGCCTACATATAGAAACACTTATTTAAAGGGCAACTTGACATAAGTATGAACATATAGTAGGTATTAATGGACATCTGGTCTTTTTTAAAAGTCGTTTGTAAAGTCTAGCACCTTTAATCAGACTTATTGTTCTTTAGCTCAATGTGGCTTTCATACAGATTCCCAGTTGGAAGTTCAGTGACCCTAGAAACAGACAGAGGTTTGATTGCCAGACTGGAAGATGAATAGGGCAGATGGAACAGAATGGCATTACAAAACCTATTAATGTTAATAAAAATAAAGTTTAGCAGTTAATCGACATTCTGATTTTTAGGGTCATTGAGGAATGATGAAAAGACAAACACTGATACACAATGTCACCAAAAAGTGAAACACAGTGTATATGAATGTAGTATGCATGGGACCTGGGTTTTTTCAGTAATTTGTATCACCATACTGTACCTTAAGTCTGCTAAAAATCAATTAAAGATTAAATAAACCAAAAAGAATAATTCTGCCACCAATACTGTTGTATTATTACAGAGAAAAAGGAAATCATTTAAAATTGTAATTTGGAGCTCACTGGATATCAGGTTTCCAGATACATGGATTAGGGCCCATACCTATGTGTATATATGCAACATATTGGACACTAGCTATATGTGATAAGATAAGAAGATATAATTTGATTTTTTTTACTATAAGAGAGTGCTAGTCCCATTAAATACAGTATATATGCATATACATATAATAGTGCATCAGTCCTTTTTGTAAATATAGATTGCTATAGATATGTTCTCACTTGCTGTCTCCATCTCTCTCTCTCTCTATATATATATATATATACACAGACATACATAGAATTGGAGACAGAATGTTTCTGTACTGATTTATGATTACAACAAAGCTGACACAAAATTACAGTGAGAAACATAAAACACACTCTGTTTTGTTGTTGATCTATTTATTGTACACATACAGCTGTAAGTAGACCTTTCAACATGCATGACAGTCATCAGCTTGAACTGCACCCACACTTACATGTAATTTCATACGAGGGGCACTAAATTGATATTTGTTTTAAACAAAGACACTTAATTGTGCTGTTTTCCAGCCAAAATGGCATGTCACATACATGCAAATGTGTGGCAGTTAGTACAGGGTTGGCTCAAAAGAGAACAGCATTGATGAAAATGAATGTCAGGACGCTGAAAGCAGGCAGTAATTAATTTGTATTAAACTGCTGACGTCACTGGACTGTAAGAGCAAGACTTGAGCTGTCACATCATATCAGATAAACCATAGAAAGTAATTACACAAGCCCATTATCAAAGGGTTATCATCTATTGCACTTTTCAGTGGGTATTAGAAATCCCTATAGATGTGATTTAATATGACTCAAGTATAACTTATAAACTTAAATACTATAAGAAAATGACTAAACTGTGTATACATGAGCAGTGCAGTAGGTAAAATGACCAAGGGAGAATTATTTTACCTGAGCAAAACATTTGATATAATTTTGGTCCCAGAGTTACAATGACATTACTAGAATGACTTTCATGTCATGTTTATGTTAAGATAAACAGGATTTCTAAACCTATAGGCCTATAGGATTACTATTGGCGAAGCCGTGCAGTCAGCTGCAATGGTTACACTGTTCTGCAAGTTTAATGTCATTTACACATTTCTTTTCTGAAATGATGTATTTTTAAACAGGGGTGGTTCACCTTTAAGTTAAGTTTTAGTGTGTTATAGAATGTCATATTCCTAGCAATTTTGCAATTGGTCTTCATTATTTTTTTAAATTATTTGCCTTTCTCTTCTACATCTTTCCAGCTTTCAAATGGGGGTCACTGACTCCGCCAGCCAAAAAAAACTATGGCTCTGTGAGGTTACCTTTTTATTATTATTGTTACATTGTATTCCATATTCTTTCTATTCAGGCCCTCTCCTATTCATACATACCTCCCAACTGACCCTCATTTCACAGGACAGCCTGGATTTTATCAGCTCAGCCCGCAGTCCCGGATTCTTACTGAAAAGTCCCTCATTTCACTTTGATCTCCTGCACTGAATGCTAAAAAAGATACAAAGTTTCTCAAATTTAGTTAAATAAGTAGCCCAGAAAAGTTAACAAGCAACACCTGCACTTAGAAACAATTGTAACTAATAAGCTTAATGGGTCTCTTGGGGAGAACTGAGACTTGCAACTTAAAGGCAATTTTGCATAAAAACACGACCCCAAAACCCCCAGAAAAGTGTTCTTTAAATAGCCTGCCATATTTTGTAAAAGTGGGAGTGGTATTTAGGGGGCGTGGTCACAAAAATGGTTATGTCCAAATGTTCTTTTTCTCCTTTACATTTTTCAAATGTTGGGAGGTATGTTCATATGCCAACTTTTAATTCAAACCTCCGCCTGGTTGCTAAGGTAAATAAGGTCCTAGAAACCAGATAGCTGCTAACATTTCTGGAGAGCTTTGTAACAAAAAGCAAAATAACTAAAACTAAAACACAAAAAAGAAATAATGAAAATCAATTGCAAATTGTCTCAGAGTATTAATGTCTGTCATACTAAAAGTTATGGCTCAGGTTTCTCTGCTCTTTCCTGATGCTCTGTGCCACAGCTGATACAAGAAACCAGGGTAAGGGTTTATTCTTCATAAAAACATGTTTTGGACTTGATGGCCCTTGTTACCCAGAGGGCATTTAAATATGCTGTTGGGCCCTACCCCGCCCACCATTACAGCCTGGAAGAACTTAGTGAACACTGTTGCTCCCCTGTATAAACTTACATAAATTTGATAGAGTTTGGGGTCCCTGGTGTGACTTAGAGGGAAACTGAGGTATTCCACACCCACAGATTTTACACCTCTTTTGCTACAACCTGAATACCTAGCTCAGCTGGTTGACGGACCCAATATGCTGGAGTTGCTGCCAGATTCATACTATGTAATGTTATACCCATTTCTTTAACGTCTATAATAAACCTCAGAGAGTCTATTGTAATTATATAATTTGACCTTGAAAAAAAGGATAGCACTTTATCCTATTGTATTGTAAGATGTGTTACTTTATGTTGTTGTATGATAATTAATAAAATACACCTTTAAAAAAAAAAAAAAATATGCTGATGGTGTTTGTCTACAGTTGCTAATATATTTCTAGTACAAAAAGAAAATAATTTTTTGTTGTTTATAAAATGTTATTTTTATTGAAATGTTATTAATGCAGGTCATGGTCAGTGTAACTGTGGCAGATGTGACTGTAAAGATGGCTGGACTGGAAGGAAGTGTGAACACCCACGTTCCTGCGGCTTGTCAATAGACGAAAGTAAGAAAAAATGCCAAGGCAGTGCAAGTCAGCCCTGCTCAGGACGAGGTATGTAATGGATTTCTGTGTATAATGTGTTTTCTTACTTGCTGAAAAAAAAAACATTTCATGGTTCAGTAAATTAAAAGTTTATTTATAGCCCATCAATTGGGAATTTAGTTGAATGCTAATAGCAGAATAATCAATATGCATTTGTGTAATCCTCAATGATTTTGTTTACAGATTAAAGGCTGAAGAGCACACTTCATCATCTCTTATGCACGAGAAAATATGGTTCCAGGACTTGATAGTCCCCAGTATTGCCCTAGTGAGTAAGTACTCACAGGGGACTATCAGGTACTAAAACCATATTTTGAGAGCTGACCTCTGGGCAGTCATGTTAGGAGGCTGAACAAATGTCAAGGTCACAGGCAGAGGTCCCTTAAGGAAGTACCCACACAGTGATATTAAAGACTTGGGTACCTCTTTAAATAGAGCAGCCCCACTGCTAGGCTATGTTATCATTCTGGCTTGGCCAATTATATGAGTCTGGTAATTTTAACCAGTACATATTCATTTACTAACCGATTTATTAAGTTTTGATTTGGTAATATTTGACAATGTGCTCAGATAAACCTATTCAAAATTAATGTATGTCAGTTCTTAATATTTTGGGGCAGACTGGCACCTTGTCTTATTTCATTATAATTGTAAATAATTGTATTATTTAATACAAGATAAATGGATTCCATTAGACCCCAACACAGATCTACTGTATAGTTCTGCATTATATGTGAAAAGAGAAGCTGAATCTAACTTGTCTCTTAATGAGACTCATTATCAGCAATCGCAATATGAAAAAACCTGTTCATTATCTAGTAGCTTTCAGAAAATAACATTATTAAAACTGATCTTCCTGAAGATAAATTGGTGGAAAGCTGCTAAATTGAAAGTTTCATCACATTACCTGAATGCACTTTGTACCATGATATAAAATATAGCAGCTTTTTAGAGTGTGATATGTATGCTAGATATCATTTGTTTCAGTTCTGTATCAATACAAAGTTGCTAGGGAAAAAAAGGTAACCTTGAAGCCAAACAATTCCATGTACTTTATTCATTAACATGTAAACACACTACAGGAACGTGTCTTTCTTTTGCATATTTTGATTCCCCAAAACTGAGACCTAAAACCAGTTATGCCACAACTAATGCCATGAAACAAATGACGGAACTGAAGTGTGTCAATATCACTAGTAAAAAGGAACCCCTAACCATTCCTAAGACGGCTTAACTCAGCAGGTGCTCACCTGGGGTGGCACAACACTTCTACAAGTACAAACGTAAACAATACCTCAGCATATAGAAGGATCTTACTGCCCCCAGCCCATTATGACTGACTGAACTGGATCTTTTCATGCTGCTAATTTAAGGGGCAAGCCTATAGGTAAAGCTTGGCTTTGGGTTGGTAAGGTCTGTATTAAAAAAAAATGTTCAGTCCTTCTTTAGTAATGAAACTGACACTTTCCTATTATTCTATTAATATCATTTAATAGACTAGGGTTTTCTTTCAACCTAGGAAAAAGTGACCTACATTAATTCTTTCCACATACTGAATATTAGTTATATTTCTTACAGAAATCTAGGTACAGTGCTGTAAAAAATGAGTATCAGTTTATATATCAAGTATGCTAATATTAAAGGAACACAATGATGTAGAAAGTTAGGGATATACTTCATCTAGTGGCCGAATGTAATTTTAATTTATTTTGGTGCAACCATATTGTATGGAAAATGGGAGATCACACCTGGGATTATCCGCAGCACAGTGTGCTCATAATAGTGACCAGTGCACAAAAGATGCATGTAATGTGAATATAGAAAGATCAAATGTAAACGTAATGATGCAACATAGATGAAATCCCACACTGTGCAAATCGAATGACACTATATAAAACAAATCCCACATGGCCTAAGTTTTTGCACACCAATGAAAAAGTGATTAATGAATTGCCAATGAAAGAGATGACAGTAGATAATAACAAGCCTAATAAGGGTGATCTCACTAGAGGGATGCAGCTCATAACTGAATGTGTGAATGGTTGTATCTGTTGTATTGCTATTATTTACAATCTGACCCTCTCAAAAATTGTAAGCTTTGTTAGTTAAAGCATGCTGCCCCTGAACCAACAGGTACAAATTGCTCCCATTTACAAGCAGCAACTCTTTCCTCCCTTTCTTCCACAAAATTCTGCACTTGAAGTTGTTAAGTTGGAATTATGTAATAAATAGCCACTCTAAAGAAAATAATATATGGTAAACTAGACTATATTTTATTTCAGTACACTGAATTTTTTATCTTGGGCTCATTGGCCTTGCATACTGTTAAATAGTATGACATCTGTTATTTCCTGTTCTTCTGCATGGCAGGGGGAACTAATGAGTAAACCCCCTCGCAATGTGGAACAACACAAAGGCACAGCACCGGATTTGTTATCCGGGTACCCCAAGGCCACCCCCATTCGTCGCTACCCCCCCCGCGCGCATGAGCGAACATGCAACACAATGCGCCCCAGGCCTATACGGAGCAGTGGGGAGAGGTCCCCATTGCTCCATATGGGAGCTAAATTTTTAAATTTTGTTGCAGCGGGGAGGCATGCCACCCTAGGCTCGGGCCTTTGTGGCCTCACCACAATCTGGACTTTGGAAGGCATAAAATACAACACCCCATCCGTACACTTCCTCTTTTTCTTCCTGGCCGTTGCTGAAAAATGGAATCCCCCTGTTTCTTCTGATGGGGACCTGGCCTCTCTGGCCCACTGAAGCTGCTAACAGGTAATAGGTTAGCAGAAATCCCTTGTAGCTGGGGAGTTTGTTGGAGGCATAGTTAGTTACGGAAGCACAATAAGTCACCATTATGGGCAATAGGAGGCTGCTTAGCTTGTAAAACCACTCTACCTGTGGATGAAGGGGTCTCCCTGAAGGATCCAGTTGAGAGGAGACAGGATTCTGTATTGAGAAAAGTTTATTCGGTGGCAGGGTTCACTGCCGTAAAGATCACTTGTGTGGCGACGGCCACAAAACTATGGCTTGAAGACAAAAAGAAATCAGTGCAAGATGTTTCAGACCAGTCAAATTTGTTGCATTTTGTGGATGATGGTGGTGGAATTTATTACAGAAGCATCTCTGGATATACTAAAGCTGTAAGCCAGGAATATGTCCTTTGTGGTAGCAGCAAGATGAATGCTCTGGTTAAGAAACTGGCAGGCTGACACTCCGTCAAAATGTACTCTTTGCTCCCTTCCTTTTGAAGAGTATCAAAGCTTGATACTATAATCTTAAAAACTTCTGCTGGGAAAAGTTTTTTCCTTCGTTAGGAAAAGAGAGAATAATGTCAAGCCAGAAGAAATGATAAACTGTCATTTAAGGAAGTTAAAAGTTATAGGCCTGTCAAAGGTTATAATAGAAAACCCTATCGAGGAACAAATTTCAAAATCAGCAAAGAAAAGGCTCTAAACAAGAGAAGACAAAGTCTTTTTGATGGTGTGACTGCCCATCAGTACCCTGTGGACGCAAGACTTCAGTTGTTTGGGGCTGCATGGGTACAAACTACCAAAGACAAATGGATATTGGATGTAGTAACTCAAGGATACCATTTGGAATTTGAGTCCAAACCAAGAAAAAATGTCTTTCTAGAATCAAAATGCCCTCAATCATCCAAAGCACGTCAAGCACTGGCAAATATCATAGCAGAGCTGCTACAGAAGAAAGTAATTTCTGCAGTACCTGTAAGTCAGTGATCCCCAACCAGTGGCTCGTGAGCAACCTGTTGCTCCCCAACCCCTTGGATGTTGCTCTCAGTGCCCCCAACCAGGTAGTTATTTTTGAATTCCTGACTTGGTGGCAAGTTTTGGTTGAATGAAAACAAGATTTACTACCAAATAAAGCCTCCTGTAAGTGTACATAGAGGCTGCCTAAAAGCCAATCTTAGCCCTTGTTTGGCTCCTCCATGAACTGTTATGATGCTTGTGTTGCTCTCCAAGTCTTTTTTACATTTGACTGTGGCTCACGAGTAAGAAAGATTGGGGACCCCTGCTGTAAGTCAACAAGGATCGTGTATGGTAATAAACCATAAGAAATCACTATTGATTCCCACACAACAAATAACTTTTCAAGAAGTTCTAATGCACACAGTCCTAGAAAAGTTTATAGTATAACACATAATTTGTTTCATTTGAGAATTTCAAAAGTTTGAAAAAACAAAGATGTCCTTGATGAAGGAAGCTATGTTTTCTGAAACAATAGAAGGGAAATCCAGGATAATTAATCTTTCTGTCTCAAGTTCGCGAAAGTCTGAATTGGTGGCTAGATTCAAGCAACCTTTGTCAGAGCAAATTGCTCAGTGGCAAATACTGACAACAGTATGCCAGCAGTCAGGGCTGGGGTGCCCACCTTCAGGGGTGGACAATAAAGAACATGTGGCTACAGGAGGCGAAGATCTGGTCATAGAATTTCAGGGAACCTCAGGCAGTCTTCCAAATGTTGGTAGGGTTCAAGTATCAACTGAAAGGAGCAGCTGCCATGGTAAAGTCGGACAATGTCAAAACAGTGATATACATTTCAAAGCAAGGCAGGACTTGAAGCCTGAAACTCCTGAATCTGTTTCAGCAAATGCTAACTTGGGCAGAAGGACATCTCTCAGATTTGACAACATCCTATATTCCAGATCATCAGAATATTCAGGATGATCAGTCAGCAAATGTGAATTGCATCATCAAGCATTCCATCTGCTGCTGTGGGGTTCCCCACAGATAGAGCTGATGGCAATATTCAACAACCAAAAGGTTGGAACGTTCTGTGTCAAGCCGAGCTGGTCCGACGAGAAATGTTACCCACAAGCACCTCACACTAGGCTGGAGGCTTAACCTGAGGTGAGACAGGAAGCGCAGCAGTGGAGAGAGGCTGGAAGGCCGAACAACGAAGTACCAAGGAGTAGGCAAAGGAGTAGTCAAACGGATCCGGGTCAATAGGCAGGCAGCAAGGTTCATAGGCGAGGTAACAGGCAAAGGGTCAAATAAAAGTTTTTCTCAGTAATAGTAAATGCTGGGCACACCGAAATGATAACCGAGCACTGAGGGCCTGTAGCAGAGACTATTTAAGGAGTCCGGCGACGTAGCACTGCGCCATGACGCCGCGGCGCGTTCACAACGACTTGTGCGCCAAGACGCGCGCGTAACCGCGTCAGACGCATGTGGTGTCATTGCACGTTGGAACGCAAGATGGCGCGTGCATTCCACACATAACCGACGCACCTCTGGCCCAGGGAATCGGCACCTGTGAGTGGCCTTACATTCTGCATGGGATGCATTCAGTCTGAGGTGGAAGTTCAAACTAGCATACATATTCCCTCCACTCATTTCAAGGGTTCTGAACAAGATTCTGTCAGATCAGACCACAGCTATTGTAGTCCTGCCTTGGTGGCTGAGGAGGCATTGGTTTGCATGTCTTTCCACCATGGCTTTGGACAAACCAATCAGAATTCAATGTCACCCATATCTGCTGATTTAGGGAACATTCCATTACCCATTTACCCATGCCCTTTGATGGGGTGGATCTTAAGTGGCAAAATTGAGCACAACTGGGATTTTCAGAAACCTCTATATCTACGTTGCTGGCTTCCACAAAGTGTTTGACAAAGCAGACCTACTATAAAATATGGCAAACATTTAAAGACTGGTGTGAATTCTCTGGCAATCCTTTTCTTATCTTTCTCAAAAGTTACTTTAGTAAACTTCCTTCAGGATTGGAGAAAGGGTTGAGTTTAGCAACTCTTTAAGGACGTTTAGGCTTTGTTGAAAGTCAAGTTGACACTGAATCCTTTGGTATGAGAATTATTCAAGGTGTTAAGAAGTGTAAGCCTCAAATAAGACCAGTATTTCCATCATGGGATCTGAACTTAGTCTTGCAACCTCTTACAGAACAACCATTGGAACCTATTGGGTCAGCAAGTTTGGAACATCTGACACTCAAAACAGTATTTCTCATTGCTATTACATCCGCCTGTAGAGTCTGTTAAGAGAACAGTCTTACCTTAAGATTCATCAAAACAAAGTGGTTCTGAGGTTGCCGTGAATTTTTTTTTTTAAAGTTGTTTTCTCATTTCACGGCAGCATGGAGTTAGTGTTGCTAGCATTCTTTCCTCAACCAGCTAATGAGGAAGAGGCTAAGTGGCATACTTTGGACTTAGTAAGATATATTTCTACCTACATCAACAAGACTGAAGATTTTAATGAATTAAAAACTTGTAATACTTTTTAAAGGTCCTAGAGAGTATGCCAAGTTTCTAAACGTACTATTGCAGAATGGATCAAGAGATGCATCATTAAGGCTTATTCTGTTAGCTCTATGAAAGCTTCTCATATACAGGCTCATTTGACTAGGGCGGTGGCAACCTCTTGGGCACTCAGGGCCCAAGCCTCTTCAAAAGAATTGTGAAATGCAGCAGCCTGGACTTTAATGCCTACGTTCATAGGCTTTTAATGATGCTGAATCAGCTAAAAGAGCTTCTTTTGGTCAGAAAGCACTGTTTTCCGTGTGTGTGTGTGTGAATTAAAGTTGTTATGCAGTAACCCTCCCATGTGTATTTGTAACTGCTGGGGTATATCCCATTAGTGCCCACTGTTATGCGGAAGGACAGGAAAAGGGAAAATTCTAATTTTCTTTTTCTGGACTGAAGCATGACAGTGGGCACATCCCCCCCGTTGGTTTAGATCAGGACTTCTTTAGAAAAGGAAGTATAGGGGTGAAGTTTTGTCTCTTATGCCTTCCTGTCCTTCCGCATTGTGAGGGGGTTAAACCATTAGTGCCCACTGCCATGCTTCAGTCCAGGAAAAGAAAATTACAATAATTCTGATTAAATTTTCCATTTTCTGACCTATTCCCTTTTTGTCAAAATATAGACTGCATCTTGTTTTTGATATTAATAAAGATGGCATAAATCCAGGTTAATGCAAAAACAATTGTATTTTGGAAAAGCTATCCAACAGACTTCATGCACTAGTTCTATTTTACAGAAAAAGCCCTTATTCAAAAATACCAAACGTGTTGAAAATTCAGGATAACACATCCCATACTTATAATAAACTTTTTAAAATGTCCTGCATTTCTAGTAATTATATTCTTAAATTCATCACTATAAATGCAGTGCCAGATCATGAATGCATTGAACTACAGAAATTGGGAAATCTGATCATCAGCTACTTGTATTTACTGCATATTTATATACAGTATATATTGAGCCACTTAAGAATGTATTACACCTAGCTAATCAGGTTTCTGTCTTGCACGCCCTTGTGCTCAGGAATCTAAATCCTTCTGGGATTATGTTCATTGATGTTAACTAGCCCTTCTTATCTTTAAACCTTCTATTAAAACCTTGGAGCAATAGCATATAAAATCTATTTTGCTTTGAGCAACATCAATTTATTGTACATGAACTATTTTCTTAAAACCTTAAAACACATATTAGACATTCTGTCTGTTTCAGGGATTGTATATTTTTTTTTTTATTAAGAAAGAATAATTATAAGAAATTGTATTGCACAAAAAAGCCTGGGAAATACCTGACAACCAGCAACTGGAACAGTGCATGTTGGAATGTAGTAAAAAGCAAAAAAAAGCCACAATCCCAGAAATGCTGTGGTTTTATTTCATTTTATTCTGTTGAATATCTGTTTATAGTTTTCTGATGGTGCTATAAGATTACCTATACAGGTATGGGACCCGTCATCCAGAATGCTCGGGGTCTGGGGTTTTCCGGATAAGGGGTCTTTCTGTAATTTGGATCTCCTACCTTAAGTCTACTTAAATTTATTAAAAAAAGTAATTAAACTCAATATTAGTGTTTTGGCTCCAATAAGGATTAATTATATCTTAGTTGGGATCAAGTACAAGGTACTGTTTTATTATTATAGAGAAAAAGGAAATCATTTTTTAAAATGCAAATTTTATTAAAATGGAGTCTGAGGGAGATAGGCTTTCCATAATTTGGATCCAGATAAGGGGTCCAATACCTATATATACAAAAATACCCTCTCATATATAGCTGTATATGAACCACATTGCTATATGAAATTATCTTTAAAAAAGATAATTTCAGGCTCTCTAAACTAGAGAACTAGAAAATTGTGCTACATTTGTACTATGTTTGTAAATTGATAATTAAATATTTAAATCCCTTGAATGATACACTCCTAGTTACCTATAGTACCTTAAACACTTGTAGCACAGATAGGAAGGAATGAGCTTTTTGATGGAGCATATGATTATATTTATTGAAATGTTTTGGATTCCATATACAGTAGAGGGAGTAGGGGTAAATGCAAGCCCTTTGAATTTGTCCTATGGGTGCGTAAGGTTACATTTAACATGTTTTGCTTTCTTTTGACTTTTTTTTATGGCTCATTCTGGTACACATTGTTATTTTCATTGTTTTTTCATTATAGAATGTGTGTGATGAACATTTTATTTAAGGAGTAATAGGCTGAGGCACCTGTGCAAAGTGTATTAAAAGCTCTTTTAGGTAGGAAAAACTCCCAAGTGTTGCCATTTAATGCCCATTTCCTGCTTTCTATGGAGGCTGATTCTCTGGGATTTTAGTGTTTTAAGATTTAGTGGGGCTCATCTATCAACACAGGGAAATTTGCCCTGGGGCAGTAACCCATAACAATCAGTGATTGGCTTTGTTTAGCCAGCTGCAGGTAGTACAATGGAGCAACAATTTAATTGGTTGCCAATGGTTACTGTTCATGGGCAAACTTGCCCAGTTTTGATAGATGAATCCCAGTAAACATTTATAGACACATTAAGTGAATGCAAATAGTGCTTTTATATAGTATATATTTTCCTTTTGGGGTAGGGTTTATATCCTTTTAACCTGTGTTTTTAGAATGGTAATTTCCTGATCAGCTTTCAGAGCTGCAATAAAGATATATTGTACCCGCCTCTGATTGTGGCAATTAGCATTTCGGAAGAAATCACTACATTAGCAGTGTTTTCTATAATTAGATGTAATAAGTTAATCCTCTTTGATATCAACCTAATCCTACATCTTTGGTTTTGAGATCTGCCTGTCCTATAAAGGAAAAAGCTGATCTGTTTCTATACTGATAGGTTATCTTCAGTGTAGCAGTCTGGCCTGATTCTAGGTTTAGTAAAGGGCAAGGTTCCCGACATGCCATGTGTAAATTTACAGTGTATGAAGACAGTCTTGATTCCATCATGTTTTTGTTTATCTGAAAATAAGTTTTCACATTTTTAAATCAGTGGATTAGAACTCATAGTATAAAACTGTTCAAGATGTATTTAATGTTAAGGAAAGTTTCCACATGATTTCAAACCAAATCCGTGTCATATGAGTTTCTAATAAATTGATGTCACAAGTGACAATAAAGCAATAAGAGGTCCATTTTACATTTTCCAGAAGGCAGATAATGGGAATTGTCCTTTTAGATATTATAGTAAGTTAAATATTGGTATAGATTAAATGTCAGATATTCCAACCCCAATGCTATTAGTCTTTCTGGAGGTAAATGGAACACATTCATGATTATCGATGTACTATAAAACCTGACAGATATATCATCTAAGGTGGGAGAGAGAGAAAACACTCAGAAACCTTAAACCTTTTTTAAATTGGATATGCACATGTACTATTGCTTTTATCTAAATGTTGCCTTTATGGTCTCCATGTTGGTTTCTTACCTGGATAGATAACTATATTAGAACAATCTTAGGGTAGCATTTTATACACTAGTAGGCTATTGTATAAAAAGCACAAATAATAATTGAGATGCACAGTCAGTATAGTTATTAACACTAATAAAAAGCGGGTTTACGATGAGAGTCAGTAGAATGAGAGATGCAGCATTGACAATGGTTAGTGATGAGCAAGATTTTTTGGCAGGCGTGAATTCGTAGTGAAACTGCCACAAAGATATGCCACAACAAAATAGCTACAAAGAAAAACCACCCATTGACTTGTGTATTTGGAGTGAGAAAGAGGTTGCCTGTGTAAAAAAAATTGTCACCCTATTTCGGAATTTTTTGCCCGGCTTGTAAATTTTTCTGCAGTTTTACAAATTTTTGGCAAATAGAAACAGGACAGATTCGCTCATCACTAACAATGGCACTTAGCAGGTGGCATTTGCTTATATTACTTCAAGAAGGAACACAAAGTTAAATGGAGGTAAGGTTTTGTAAAGAAATCTATTTTAAGAGATTGTTTAAAGGTCTGATAAAATGTTGAATGGAATTCCAGAGAGAGGGGGCAGCTCTACCTGTGTCTTGAATACATGTATGTGAAGAGATAACAAGTGAGGTGTAGAGGAATAGATCATTAGAACAGCATAATGAGTAGTTATGTGAATAGTTGGCATAGGTTTAGGAACAAAGAGTGATGTAGAACCGTGAACTGCTTTGAATGTCAGGATTAGTTATGCAATATATCTTTTACACTGAAATTTAAAATATATTGTGAAGGCTTTATATTACTGTTTAAATATGGTAACATAGGTGAGTGTTATAAAAAGTATAATTCTCAAAGATGGGGGAAAACTGCATGTATCCCTTATTTTTATAAAATTTTGCAGGTAGGTTTGGGGAGGTGACTTTGCAGTTAGGCACAAAAGGAAGTGGTAATGCCAAAAAGGAGATCCGCCATCTGGGGCTGGAATTAGGGGTAGGTAGGTGGCGCAATGATAGGTGGGTCGCTAGACAAGTGCCTCTTCTGCCTACCCCTTCACCAAGCTCTCTTGTCCCATGTTGCCGCTTGACAGAGTGTGCTGCCTCCCCACGGCGCAATTGAGCATGCACATGTGGGGGGCAGGCAAAGGCGATGTGGCCGGCTGGGTTGCCTAAAATATCCAGTTGCTTTTGCCTGCCCCTGCCTCCATCTTTCTGAATAATCTCGTCAGTATGACCAGGAGAGGCTGTGCCTGGACCCAACATAAAATGGGTGGGGTGATAGGAAGGAAAAAAATATCCACAATATATAGACATAAACACTTGCAATCTGAAAGATCCCTGGATTATTCAAAAATGTTGTAATATTTCTTCTACTACATAACAGTTTGTTATATTACAGTATGCTTAATAGCATCCCAGTAAAGAACCATCACTCCAAACATTTGCAAAATAGTGCTGGGGGTGGGGGAGGTCATCCATTTTTTGTAGGAAAATGTTATTTTATGTTTAGTATTAAATTCAAGATCTCTTTATTCCCAACTATTTATGTTTTTATCTTCTTACTTGGCACAATCATTCCCTCTAAAATGTTCTAGAAAATTGTTGCTGGCATCTAGAATGTTGTCATTTTGTCTGTAAACACATATTTTAGTACCTATTCCAAGCACCAGAATCATTATTTTGCACAGAGAAGATATCTTTTGCTCACACCCAAAAAGAAATTAGAAGGAACATAACTTGACAATTTTCCCTAGGCATTCTAATTCATCTTTCAAAGATGCCAAGAAGGGTCTTGGTGATAGCTGCTAGGTTCTGCTATGAATTTGGTCATAATATTTTGTCACATTCTAATAAGAGTCAATCACTAAATCAATCTGCTAGTCCTATACAATAGCCTCCCAGGTTCTCCTGCTTATCTGTGGCAATAAATTGACATCTGTCTTAACTGAGCTGAATTCTGTCATGACTCCGGTCAGGGCCCATGGAGAAAAAAAACCTTGCTACCATGGCAGGCCAATTCAACACTGCTCTATGGGGAAGGGACCTCTTTTTCCTACTGTGTCTCTTACCGCATGGCACTTAATCTCTGTATAATAATACATATTTATTCAAATGTACATATAACATTGCACGTGTACATTATTATTTCGTTTTTAATATTTATTTAGTATTTATACATTGTAAAATGGTACAGCACTATGCATGCTAGTTGCACTATATAAATAAAGTGATAATATAAGGTTATAGATTAATGATATTATGAAAAAAAAAAGTTTAATATTGTATTCTACTTTATAACAGAGTCATAGGTATTTTTCCTCCTCCAGCAGAATCCTACATTGAAACCTGTTTTTCAAAAGTACAAACAGATTTTCTCATATTTAAAATTTGAAATTTGACATGGGGCTAGATATGTACCTAGTTTTCCAAGTGCCCTTAGCTCTTTACTGCTGCGCTGCAAGTTGGAGTGATGTCACCCCCTCCCTTTCCTCCCAGCAGCCAAAAAGCAGAACAATGGGGTAGCAATATATCTACTAATATTGATTATCAAAAATTTTTGCCAGGTTTTCGACGCAAACAAATGATCATAGACTCCAATGGCTAAAAAAAATGTTGCCTGGTACCAAAAAAAAATTGCCACCTATTGACTTTCATGCATTTTGCAAATGCCACTTAACAATTTTTTGGGTGAAGCAAAATGGGACCAATTCACCCATAACTAGCAGCTGACTATCACCTGTATTGCTAAAAATGCTCCCACCTAGTGTGAATAGCAATCAATAGTAAAATACCCAAGTCCCGCCATGAGTCCTCCAGTTACAATGAGTAGGAGAATCAATAGCTTATCTGAAAGCAGTTTCATTGTAAAGTGCTGTTTTTTTTTTTTAAAGAACAGGCACAATGCACTGAGATGGTGGCCTACACACCAATATTACAAGTAAAAAAAGACATTTATTGGTTCAAGAAAAAATGTTTAAAAGGTAGAATAAATTATTTGCAATGTAGAAAGTGTGATTTAGTAATAAAAACGACACCATAAAAATCACGACAGGGTCCCTTAAAAAATGTTTAGTTACTATCCACAGAATAGACACATCTTTGTAGCCCACTGTCATGTTTTGAAAAAAGTGACCTTTCCACCCACAGATACCATTCCATTTTCACTGTTTAAGAGATGAAGCCTTTCTGGGAAAATGATCCCCTGTCTTAGATAATTGCTTTGGGAGTGCCAGATACAGAGACATGAAATAGGGAATACAGAATGTGTTAGTATGCAATTAGGTTTATCTTTAAAAATAGCAAATTACACAAAGCAGATGTATTTCTCTTTAGATAATGTCTCTAAAAATTAGACAAAATATCTGCAGTTCATTTTACATGTAATTTCCTACATATGTTTGCAGTTATAAATATTAACCTGAAGTTAGTTTGTACTTTAAAGTATAGAATACAATAGAATATAGAAGTGATCTGTAAATAAAAAAATAAGATATGCTTTATGCAAGTATAAGATATATAAGAGGAAAAGAGAAATTCTAAAAAAACTGCGTTGTACTTCAAAACATAGTAATAAAAGTGAACTGCTTTTTTATTTAGTTGGTGGGGAATTTTCTTTAGAATTCCAGTTATCTCTTCTCCCATTGATAGATGTAGCCTCTTGTGGACCAAATATTTTATTTAAAAAATTGATGTAATTTAATATGTGTTATCATTTCAAATACACTATACAAATCAGTAGTGGTTTCCCTTGAAACCACACTTTGTGTAATTGGATTCCCTGAACCAATACATATAGCCCATGTCAAACACGCCCAGCAGAGATGAGTAAACAGATTTAAATTTTTAAAAAAAATTCTATTGTGATGGTTCAAAATAAATGTTAAAAATGTAATTGGCAGTATACCTTTATCTTAAGGCTTAATTAAATACAAGTACCACTTTAAAGTGAAGGCTTTATGTGTATATAAAATAGTGTTTTAGAAGCAGTTCTTGGATTGTTACTGACTAAATAGAGGCGTCCCCACCCCAACATCATGGCTCCATGCCCATTTCGTCTTTGTAAAACTTTGCTTTATTTTTCAACCATACTTTAAGGGTTTCTGGAACTACAAATGATGTGCAGTTTTTTTCACAAGGCATGGATTTGCTGTGAAATTCCACATTTGTCAATTTGCCAATTTTTTTAGTAAAACTGCAGCAAAAATTCACTCCAACAAAAAATTTGGCGAGTGAAAAAAAAGTCATGGTCGCATCAAAAAGTCGAGGGAGCAGCAAAAAGGTCATAGCCTCATCGAAAAAGGGCGGACACATAAAAAAAGTAGCGGTCGTGTCAAAATAAGGTGCAGTCCCGTCAAAAGAAGGTTGAGATGGGACAGATTCACTCATGACAAGGAACTACTACTATTAAATAGGAAATGACTCATAATTAGGCTTCTGCTTTGTGTAGCATATTTTAATGTATTGATTGCAATTTTCAAAGCCATTAAACTTCCAATTACCAAAAGGACCAAAAGAAATACAGAATTTAAAGCATATGAGTCATTTTCCTATTCTAAATTTTGTGATTGAAAGCTCAATAAATTACTATGCGTTTTTAATGACTTTGAAATCAAAATAGCATTTTCCTCTATATAGCTATATTTTTATTCTGGCATTCAAGATCATTCTATCAAACAAGGAGCCACTGAAAAACCTGACAGCTTGTAATCTTTCCTAGTTCACATATCCATCAATAATGACAATAATGCATGCAAGCGGTAATATAATACCTTAATTTTTAAATGATACTCCCAGAATCTGCAGTAGTTGATGCCCTTTTTTGAGCAAGTTTTTGCTCAATTATGTCTTCACCTCATTGTTTCTTCTGGTTAGGGCTGTTACTGTACATTTAAATGGAACATGAGTGTGTTTTGCCATCTTTTAATGGAGGGATCTGTTTGGGCAGGTTCAGTTTTAGCCTTTGTCGTGTTTTCTCCACAAGTTGTAACTCAAGATATTCATTGAAAATTATTATTGATTTTATTGATAAAAAACGTTAACAAAGTCAACACAAAGGAAAAGAAGTCTTGCGTTTACTTAAAAATAAACAGTAGAGATTGAGAAAATGAGTCCTTGTTTGTATGAGGTCTGAATTTGTAATTGTCAGATGCTTAGAATACCAATACCACTGCAAGTGAGGGAATTGGCATGCAAAAATCAGAAAAAACAGGATTATAGCCCTTATAATGAATTCTGTTTAGATTTCACATACACTTGTGGAGAATAATGTACTAATATGGGTGCTAAACTGTACAAGTTCAGTTGGCAGTACCAACCAACCAGACATAGTTTTGATCAGTCTACTATAAATTGGAAAATGAGCCAAAACCCAAATTGGCTGAGGACCCTTATTTGAAATCTTGGATGCTGGATATATATATATATATAAAATACACACACACGTTACATTGTTACATCCCAAAAGATAAACTTTCTGTTTAAATCTGGTTCTATTTTTTAGGTTTTAAGATCCTTAAGAGAGTTCAAGGTTTTGTGGGAAGATTATATGAAGGTTACTAATCCTAGGTTCTATCTAAAGGGACATGGTGTAGAATATTAATAATGAAGGCTGCCAGACCAGATACGCGGATTAACAGAACATATCAGTATGGCATACAAGAGTTCACAAAAGATCATTTGAGCAATTTGTTTTTCAGGATTATCAGTGTTCCAGTGGTGTTTTTAAATGAAATATTTTCCCCTCATGATTCTGTATTATCTCCCTCTGCTAAGTACAACCATTGTATAAGCCCAGGTATTGTCATTGTGACATTTTGTTTCCCAGATCCTTCAGTATCTTATTGGCAAAATAAAATCATTGTAAAATATAAGATTTTTAAAACTTGCAAAGAGAATTGTGTTTACTAAATGGTTAATATCCTCAGCATACACACAGAACATTGCTGAAGTGAAAGCCAATCAATAGACAAGAGTGTAGGCATCATGACATCAACTGTTTCCATGGATTCCACTAAGAGCTTATCAGAAAAAGTCACTGTATGGTTGCTACGCATCATGCCTCTTAGACATTGTTCACTTTGACGCATAAAGTGAATCCAATGTTTACTGAGGTACAAAAGCAAGAAAGAGAGGATCTATATTAGGGCACATATCAGACACAGGCTACCTCAAACTCTCCAGATTCTGATGAATGGCAACCTCCAATATTCTACCAGAAATCAAGGTGCCCAGATCCATTCCAGCCTGGAAAACAATTATCCTTTTTCCTCATATGCAATTTTTATCTGCAAGTAAGGATTGAGATTGGTGGCTGTGCTCAGTTCTACTGCTGAGGCAGTGTGTAACTAGCATATACCACACAATGGGCTCTGCTGTATGTTACTAGCTCCCTGCCGCAGTACTGCAGGTCTGTAGGGGGGCCTGACCCTGTATCTGCAGGAGGGCCTGACCCTGCAACGGTGCTCTACTGTGCTGAGCATTACCATACACAGAATAGAATGGTGTTTTAATACTCTAAAAAAGCTAATATCTTTTATATCTTAGTGGAACAGAGAGAGAATGGCACTTTAGAGAAATTTTACTGCCTCACCATATTATCAAGTAAGGCCAGCTTTAGAGTTGTGAAATATAAGCAATGGTGTAACTATAGAGGGAGCAGACCCAGCAGCGGCAGGTGGGGGGCCTGGGGGAAATCTAGACTCAGGTGTCGGGGTCTGCTTCCTCTATAATGTAGAAACTATAGTACCTGGCTGCCTGCCCTGTTTGTGTCCCCTGCTGCTTTTCTACCTAAAAGCGTGCAGATGCAGAAGCTGGTGGGGACTGGGGGAAGCAAGCTGGGGGAAAGCACCTCTGCAGATTCTTTGGTGGGGGGTCCATGATGATATAGTAACACCACTGAATATAAGAATAATACTAATTACAGTTCTGTATTATACCTGGATGTATTCTGCACTGCAAAATTACATGTATGTATGTATATATAACAGGGGGTA
Source organism: Xenopus tropicalis (assembly GCF_000004195.4). NCBI lineage: Eukaryota > Metazoa > Chordata > Amphibia > Anura > Pipidae > Xenopus > Xenopus tropicalis. The sequence goes on along the minus strand of NC_030678.2, from coordinate 120,145,677 downwards.
TATTAAAATAATAGAAAATACAAATTATAACAGTAAATACAAATAAATACAAGGTACAGTTGAAATAAGTTAAGAATCAATGAGACAGGAGGATGGAGGTCCCTGCCCCATAGAGCTTACATGCACCATTTAGTTTTCTAGCTTTTAGCAGATGTTTTAGGTACATTTCCAAGACCCAGAGCCATTTGCAAGCTGTGCTGCCAGCCTTCTGCCAGTTTTAGGGGTCTGTATTCAGTCTCTGTGTAATTATAAGAAATTGTGTTGACTTACATACAGAAGAATAGCAACTTAAGGGCAAATACAATCACGCTTGTGCATGTCAGACCTTCACAAGCCTGATAAGCATTTCATCAGATATGGAATATAATTGGTCCCCTTTTCCAAGTACTACAGTGCTTATTGCAATGTAATGAACTTCACAATGTATGGATTTTTTTCTTACTCTACAGTTGCTAAGGGGTCATGAATAGTCAACTAGATGAGTGAAGTGAATAAAACAGTTTCATTATTAAAAGTGCACTGCAGTTGCCATATTCCAGAAAATGAATCTTCAGATTAAACTTCTCTGTGAAATAAGGTATTAGAAATCACAGCAGTGTAGATCAAGTATAATGAACAAGTTCAGAGTTTCTATGGTTATCAAGTCATACAGAACAGGTGACTGGAAAATAAAAAAAACAGCATTGAATGTTATGCATGTTATGTCATCAGGTAAGTAACACTTTCCTTCTTTTATTATTATTAATATGTGAGAAATACACTTATGATGCAAGTATGGAATTCGTTATACAGAAACCAATTATCCTGAAAACTTTGAATCTCTTAGAGACTCTATTTTAATCAAATAATTCAAATTTGAACAATTTCCTTTTTCTTTGTAATAATAAAATTGTAGCTTGTGCTTTATTTAATATGGAATGTATTTGTGTATATGTACTGTATATTGCAGTATGATCCAGCAGCATTGGTCTTAAAATTGTGGTGAATAAAACATTTATTACAATAAAACTATACAATGCTGTCAAAATGGGCACGGTCGCAGCAAAAAAAGTTGCGCGCAACAAGAAAGTTGCACGACACTCACGTTTTGCTAATTTTTATGTAGTTTCTCGAAATGGGCTAAATGGTCACGTCAAAATGGGCACGGTTGGGGCAAAAAAAGTTGTGAATTTTGTGAATTTTTTGCCATTTTGCAAATATATTTGTTGTTTCGCTAATTTTGCATTGAAGCGAAAAGGGATTCACTCAATGCTGTTTAAGACTAAAACATGATGCAACTTTTCTACTGAGATCTACCATGGAGCATCTATACATAAGAAATAGTCCATGGGGCACATTTACTAACCCACGAATCCGAATTGGAAAAATTCTGATTGGAAAACGAACATTTTGCGACTTTTTCGTATTTTTTGCGTTTTTTTCGTCACCTTTACGACTTTTTGGAAATTGTCGTGACTTTTTCGTTACCAATACGATTTGCGTGAAAAAAGCGCGAGTTTTTCGTAGCCATTACGATTCGCTCGTATCTTGTCGCCACTTTTTCGTATTGAGCGCTCATAAGCGGCAGGCGAAACTTTCAGACTTAGCATGATTTTGGAAGCCTACCATAGGACTCAATGGCACCCTGCAGCTCCAACCTGGCCCAAGAAAAATCACCATACTAAAGCTTGAATGAATCCAAATCTTTCGTACACGGCACGAAAGCTGTGAAAAAGTTGCGACTTTTCGCGCAAGTAGTAACGCTACGAAAAAATCGCAACATTTTGCGCAACATTCGGAATGGCTACGAAAAAGTCGCGACAATTTTCCGAAAGATCGCCAAATAACGATCATTACGAAAAAAACGCAATTGGACGCATTCGGCCCGTTCGTGAGTAAGTAAATGTGCCCCCAATTCAATCATAAAATGATATGCTAGGTTTACAGAAATTCTTGGTTTACTATTAAGAATAAAAAAGAGCTTTGACTAGATTATTGATCCCCTAGACTTAATATTTGGTAGCCCAACACTTGGAAAGAATCATTGAAATCAGTTCTGTGTCTCTTTACTGGTACTTTGGGCATTCATCTTTTGTAAACTGCTCCAGTTCTTCCAGCTTTGAACAATGGCTTCTCTCAATTGTAATTTTCAGATCTCTTGACAAATGTTAAATTAAGATCTGGGCTCATTTTGGTGACTTTTTAGGGCAATTTTGAGGTGTGCTTAATCATTATGCTGCTGAAGGCCCATTATCTGCAAGAGAGACCCAGCCTTTTCAAACTGGGTTCAATACTGCTCTCTAAAATGCCTTGATAAATTCATAATTTCAGGAAGCCATGCTCAGACTCAAGGCAACCCTAAAAAAATCATCCAATGCCCATCATGTTCGACTGTAGGGATGGTGTTCTCTTCTTTGAAGGTTTCATTTTAGGGGGAAAACTGAGCTTATGTATACTAATGGGTAACGGAATCAATGACTGTGACCTTGACAAAGTAAGACAAATGAATGGGGCTAGAGCTGGTGAAATGAACCTATATCATAGATCAATGATTACTATGTCCTACCTATCTTAAAAGAACCATTATTACTGCAAACTTTGCACCTGTCCTCTGGCTATGTTTTACATTTAGCTTTTATTTATTTTATATTTTAACTGTATTTTGGGCCTATGTTTGATTAAGGGAGCTACATCCCTCATGTCATTCTTTTGGCTATTGATTCTGCCATTAACACTGGGACCGGTATATATGCAGAAGTATGTTGCTGTAGATTATTAAACACCACGTAAACAAGTAATTTAGTTAATCCCTTCTCTATTACTGTATATTGCTCATCTGGAAGCAAACAGGCCATGCCTCACAAATCTTTTCTCCACAAAGAATTCAAGATACAAAACAGCACCAGGATAATATGAGTGTCTACTCTCTCTTTCATCTCAGAGCCATGGTCTGTGATCAGCACATACAGAACAAGAATAGGCTTCTGACCTGCACTTGGCCCATCTAGCCTCAAACTCTTGTCATGCCTCTACTAATTATTAGTGCACTAGATTAGGTGAAATCATTGGCCAGTTATTACTGAGATTAGTTTTAAAAGCATATTTAATTTCTGCTCATTGTATGGGGGGTTATGGTCTTATAATCCATTCATTAGCAGACCACCCTTTTAGAAAATACTTTGGGACTATATTCCTTGAAGACCTGGGGTCTTAGTTTGGTCTGTCACCTATAGTTTTTCCTGTTTCAGTATTTTGGTTTTCTTTCATTAATTGTGCATATAGAAATCTGTACTCATTTTGACAATAACAAAGTCCAATATATTTTTGTAGCTTTACTTGAGAATAACGCTAAGAATGTGGACAGTTATTGATTCATTCATGCATTAAGTGAATTCCCCTTTGGTAAGAAGAGATGCAGTGGAGTTGACAATATGATCTACTTTTTATCTGAAGTAAGAAAAAGCAATGTCATGGCTGAATCCTTCAGGATATAAAATGTGCCACAAAAATACAGCTAGAGTTTTTCAGAACACAAACAGTTCTTGCGTTTGTTACTTTGATTGTTGAATGATTTGTGTGTGGGTTTTATAGAAGTTCATTGTTGAACATTAGCACTGTACAAAATGTTTAGAGGCTTCCTTTTGAAAACAGTTTTGTAACATCATAATAAGTAAATGTTCCTTGTCTATTGATTGTTGTACCTTCTGCAGAGTTTAAACTGTATTGTTCATGTATTAAAGTAGAGAAAAGGAGCCAAACACACTCATGAATGATGGCTTAAAAAGATTAACTTGCTTAAAAAGCAGATTATTAGCATTATTTGTGGCTGCTTTTGGCTTCTTTTTTCTACCTTGGTTGTTATGCTGAAATGGCTATAATCTGGGAGTATTGCACTGTAAGTGCATGGAGTGCAACCACAATCATTGTTTATGCATTATGTAATATAGTATTTACCTCTTTGTTTCAGCACCAATTGCTTTCAACTACAACTATGTGTGCCAGTACTGCCTTTAAAAGGGCTGTATACATATAAGTCCCTTCTTTATATAGCTTTAAGGAAAACATGATAACCCAATGTAAAAACAAATATCCACCTAAAAGAAACACAAAAGCAAATAAGATGACAAAAATGACAACCAGTCTGTGAGGTCAGAATGATATTGCTTGTTGACCCATGGGGCAGATGCATCAACCTTTCCATTTATATAGTAATGAATACTGCTGGGTGCACATCCCCATACCTTTTATAACCAGAACAATGCTAAACTTCAGTACCAAAAATACAGCCACATTTATATTTTGATTAAATCATGTGTGAAATATCCTGAAGTTTTGGTTATCCAAAGTCATCTGACACCTTGGAATCAATAGCCTTTCACACATACTGCTGCTGTTGAAAAAACTCATATATCTTTTTCTAAAAAAATATCCAGGCATTACAAGTTACAGTGCAAAGACCCTGGTCTGAAGGTCAGATTTTATTGATATGGCGCACATGAGTATATCTGAAAGATAGTGAGACAAAGCTTTGTCTACTCTATTTTAACTTAGTACCAGTATGTTATTGTACTATGCACTGGAAGCATAAATAGTTGGCGCATTGTTGCAGCCTTTTTTAACCAAATGGCTTAAATGTGTGAAGAAAGGCAGCATTCTTTTTCTTTTCAGGGAGTTTTTTGTTTGGAAAATACAGTGTTCTAAGCTTAGTATATGGTGACTGTCCTTTTTCATTGATGCCCATTATATATACCAGTGATCCCCAACCAGTGACTCGGGGGCAACATGTTGCTCCCCAACCCCTTGGATGTTGCTCTCAGTGCCACCAAACCAGGTAGTTATTTTTGAATTCCTGACTTGGTGGCAAGTTTTGGTTGAATAAAAACAAGATTTGCTACCAAATAAAGCCTCCTGTAAGCTGATAGTGTATAGAGGCTACCTAATAGCCAATCCTAGCCCTTATTTGGCACCTCCATGAACTTTTATGATGCTTGTGTTGCTCTCCAAGTTTTTTTACATTTGACTGTGGCTCACGAGTAAGAAAGGTTGGGGACCCCTGATATATACAGTATGCACATCTGCACATTGGATACTTAATTTGCTAATATTTGTGATGGAAAGAGAATTTGCAAAGTCAGAAGTCATAATAAAGACACTTGCCATGTACTGTACCTTAACCTAACTGAGTATTTCAGTTAAGGACAGGTATTAAAAAGTGCCTTAAACAATAACAGCATTTCCAGTAGTAGGTCAAATCTGTGTAAAGTATAAGTACCAAATGTGATGTGTTTTCATTTCTTCAATGTTGCAGGAAAATGTGAATGCGGCCAATGCACTTGTTTCCCTCCGGGAGATAGCAGAGTGTATGGAAAAAACTGTGAGTGTGATGATCGACAGTGTGAAGATCTAGAAGGCAAAATCTGTGGAGGTAAGTTAGTAATCAACTTTATTGTTTAATGCAACAGTAATAATCACAGTACTTATTATTGCACATTATAAACCATTGTTCTCATTTGCTGTATATATACTAACAAAGTTCCTCTGATAGTATAGTTCATAAACCACTGCAGGTAACTAATATCACTCAGCACATAAAGGGGTTGTTCACCTTTGAGTTAATATTTGCAATGATATATTTGCTATTGGTCTTCATTTTTTATTATTGTGGATTTTTAATTATTTCACTTTTTGTTCAGCAACACAGCAATTTCAGCAGGTATCTGGTTGCTATGGTCCTAATTACTGTAGCAACCAGGGAGTTGAATGAGAGGCTGGCATATATATATATAGGAGAGGACTTGAACAGAAAGAAAAGTAAAAAAGTAACAATAACAATACAATTTGTTTGAATCAAAAGAAGGCAAATAATAAAAAAACTATAAAACATAAACAATGAAGACCAATTAAAAAGTTGCTTAGAATTGGCCGTTCTATAACATACTAAAAGCTAACTCAAAGATGAAGTCCTAAAAATCCCCCAGCATTCTATTTTATATCTAAATGAATGGTTTCTAAATAACTAGGAGGTCAGAGAACTGCCTTGCTTTACCAATCAGTGACCAGGTTTGAGAGACAACAATCCATAAAAAAAACATTTGTATGAGCATAGGGCTCTTTGTTAGCATGTATATACAACATTGTAAAATTATACAGTATTTCCAGGTTTTCAAAATTGGTGAAATCAAATGTATTTTGACTTTGCTGTTACCTTTTGCATTATATCATGTTACTTTTCACCTTGCACTTTTTGTTGTTGCAGAAAGTAACAGTGACAATATAACCTTGAAAAAAGAGCAATTTAATATTATTATACTAATACATATCAAGGAGTTCAGGTCAATAAACAAAGGCTAGTATATTATAAGTGATCTTGCAGTTGTGTTTATAGTTTCTTTGAGGCAGAAAACAGTCAGCATAACCCACTGGATATCTTCACAGCAGTGCACTCTCCCCACCGGTCACTTGCCACTGGAACTCAACAGGAAGCCAATTTTGAACAGCACCGCACTTCTTATATATTTAAAATGCCTTTATTGCTGATTTTAAATGTTATAAGTCACTAAGAGAAAAATATGCACAAATAATAAAAGTTTGCATTTTGCAATGTAATATTCTTCATTGGACTGTTTTTGCATTGCAAATTCTAATTGCACACTTTTAGGGCAAGCTTGAAGGTGATGCAAACATAACATTTTCAGTAAGAAGTTTCATTACATACACTGCATAATGGCGCAAACTTTAAAATTTGCAATCTTTTTTTCCTCTGTTGGAAGTAGTTGCTAACAGTTTCCAGATTCGCAAAAAAAGCTACAGTATATGAAACCCACGCAAAGGAAATTCTGTCCGTGTAGAGGCATACATTTTTGCATTGAAAATATTTTTCCTATTACTGACTTTTAATACATTTCCTCACTAGCATCTAATTTTGGAGCATAAATTGAGACAACACTGATATATTTCATCTAGATACACTTGGAAGTTACTCAAAGGCTTCCTCCTCTTGTAAGAACAAAATTAAAATATTTTGCAGTACTAATTAATGCATATATACATTTGTTCCTTCTTTAGCCAGTCTTCAAAAGCAAGGATCAAGCAAGGTTGTATATGTTCTCTTGCTGATAGTTTTGGGTTATATCACCCTAACCTTTCTAGCAAAAGGTGACTTACAGTCAGTTGGTTGAAAGATAGGAATGGGATTAGGTGTATATGTTACCAGAATGTACAGCCAGGATGTATACACAGCAGGCTGTGCTTAAGTATAAAATAAGACCCAAAAGCAATATTAATATGTAGTTTTATTTGAACTTTGGTTCATACAGTATATGCATGACAAACCTGTTCCAAATGAAAGTCAGATGAAGTGTCACTAGATATTATATTTACAGACTGCTGTGTATTTTGTTTTTCATACTGCTAATCTAGAATTTAAGAGTGGTACATAAGTACCTTTTTGATTTGTTTTTAGAACATGGCACCTGTTCTTGCGGTCGATGCATTTGTGAAGCTGGGTGGTTTGGAAAGCTGTGCCAACATGAAAGAAAATGTAATATGACAGAGGAGGAAAGCAAGAGCCAGTGTGAATCAGCTGATGGCATATTGTGCTCTGGGAAAGGTAAGTAAGGATGAAAAATAACACAAACACTTCAGTAATTGTATTGCCAATCAAAAGTATTTCATGAAAGATAATCTCCCCAGGCTATTCCAAATCAGAATTTATTTTGTAAGTCTGCAGTCTGTGAGTCAGTACAACAATATGCTATCCTTATTCTTATGTAGAAAGAATACAGAATGTTTCTGAATGTCATCTTCATTAATTTTAACCTTGTCTTGGCTTAGAATGTATTTTCTGTTGCACATTACCAAACTAAATTGATAATGTCCATTTAAAAAAAAAAAACAAAAAAACAAGACTTTACCAAGGTTTATTAGTGTTTTCGGGACTTTTCTGACACTTTTTTTCGTTCATGCTTTTTCAGTTCAGATCTTTTGGAAATCATTTTTTTTTGTGGTTTTCAATCAAATATAAATCTAAATTAGTAATTTCCCCCCATAGTCATTAGCAACTGGACTCGCATGTGTGGTAAATACAATAATCTGAAATCTACTGGTAGTTCACAGTTGGGGGTCTCAGTACTATTATTACAAAAAAAACCTGCAAATACATGCCCCAGCAAGAAGTATTGTATTATAAATGGCTTCTCATCTTGAAAATATGTTGCCCATTTTTTTTTGTCTATGTATATTTTGTGATAAAAATTTACATTAGTGCTGCCTTTAGGGCATGATCACATGGAGTGTAGGCTCCACTGCTCTCATCCTGTGTTTTATCTGCCGGCTGAGAGAAGTGGATGCGCTCCCTTCTGCCTCTCCATATAGCTGTATTAGCAATCATAGCTTCCGTCTGTGTCTAGCTGTAAAGCCGAGTGAAGCGAAGACCAGCCAGAAAACATGAAGGCAGGTATTTTTGAGCCGATCTCCGCTTCTGCTCTCACTTCCGCTCTGCTCCATATAGCTTCACACTGACAGAAGCTGTGATTGTCAATACAGCTATACAGAGAGGCAGAAGAGAATGGATCCGCAGCAGCGGAGCTAACACTCCATGTGATCATGCCCTAAAAGCAGCACTAATGTGGATTTTTATAACAAAATATACATAAATAGAAAAAAAAACACAGTTTGTGCGGCCATGGCTTAAGCAACCTGTACAAATAAGCAAAGTTTACAATAAAAGCAGCTAAGGATCAGCTAGTGTTATCTTGCAGTAAACTTATGCACCAGAGGAGCCATTTTCTATATGTCACATGGACTGTTACTTTTGTACCTTTCATCATGCACTTTCCTTTTACAGTTAGCCCTGCATTTCCAGCTCTAGTTTCAGACCCCAAATGTAAAGAAATAAGTGTCAGATAATACTCATTATAACATTATCTAAGCACATGTTCTCAACACAGCTGAACTGGCAGTTGGTTTTGTGGTATTGATTAGGTTGGCAAAGAGAGTGTGGCACTAGAACAATAATCAAGGCTTTTCTTTCACAATCCCTTGCATGTCTAAATATAAATGCATGCACATAACAACTGCTATGCTAAATAAACTTTTTTACTGTGTATATGTTTTAAACCCATTGATGTTAGCCTCTCTTTTGAGGATGAATTTGTTATTCTAGAATTTACTTATTTTGTAGTTTGTGCTTATTTTGTACCTTTTGGTAAAATCTATAATATTGACTGGCACTCAATAAGACATGGCAATACAGATAAGCAAAACATTTTTCAAAATTGTCCTGTTAATTAGGCATAACTAAAGGAAATGTAAACAGAATACAAATGACAACTAAGCATTTTTGACCTTAAGGCTGTTTACCAAAATAGAAATGAAATCTGAAATGAAAAGAATAACCTTGATAACTGGTACTGCCCATAAAGCCCAGAATGGGTAAGTACAATAAACATGTCTCAATAACAGATGGCCATATAGCAATAAAACATATTTGACTGCCTTTAGACTTATCTAATCTTACCCCTGAGTATCTTCAAAAAAATCTGCAAAGAAAATGCAAGCATTTATTAATAGGTCAATACTGTTACAAAAAACATTTAAGGCTCCACGTATCGTTCAACCCTTCTGGTACCTGTGAGTTTATTTTTTTTATCCAAAAGGCTTCTCTCTGGAGTAATAGTCTGATTATATTTCCACCCCACAGTGGTAGTTCCACTTTCTCAAGCACCATTCGTGTGAGTTGCATAGCATTATGTCCCTTTTTTAAAAAAATGCCTTGACACTGCAGTGTCCATAGTAGTTTTAGGTTTAAAATTCCTGATGTTGCCCTTATGTTCCTTAATCCTTTCTTTCACCTTTCCTTTTGTCTGACCAACATACAGTATGCTTTACTGCAAGGGCATTTAATTAAATAAATTACATACATAGTTTCGCAAGTAGCAAAAACTAGCAAATTAATGGCAAAACCTTGTGAAAGATGGTTAACAGTATCTCCTTTCATAATAGAGGAGCAGCATGCACAACTCAGACATGCAAATGTATTGTTTTACTTACTTCCCAATATTTTTTGGCAACTCGCGGGGCAACTTCGGCAATTTCCCGAAATCGTGCCGCCGCATGTGCCATCCCACCGGCGACTTACATTTTTGCCGGTGGGATGGCAGGTGATGGCAACTCGGGGAGATTAGTCGCCCGCGAACAGGGAGTTTTGTCGCGGGCGACTAATCTCCCCATGTGCCAGAGCCCTAATTGTGAGGCTGAGATTGTAATCCCTTTTTAAATATTGGAATTACATCATCCTTCCGTTAGTCCATAATGGCATACCAGATAAACATGAGATAAACATGAGATAGTGTTTGCTACAGTCTGCTAGAGGTGACATTCCACCACACTTTTAATTGTATGGGACATTTAGGGCATATTTATCAAAGGGCGAAAGTGACACTTCATGATTTGATAAATATGCTTATAAAATTCCATGCAAGTGAATAGATATTACTCTGGTGTGCACTATTTCATCCTGTGATAAATATACATCATAAACGGGTTTAACCCTTTTACTGCCAGCCATTTTGGTCAAAGCGGAACTTGTATTGCCAGACAGTTTTTGAACATTTTGCACTGTTTCACTTTAGGGGCCTTTCCTCGGGGGGACTTTTAGTTTACCAAGGAAAACAATATATCGTTTTTTTCAGAACAACCTAAGCTTTCAAAATATGATAGAATTTTTGTGTAATTCCAATTCTGTAATAAGATATAGGCTTCTAAATGTCTAAAAATGCAAAAAAAATCAAATTTTCCATAATATAATCACACATACTAGAAACAAAAATTATTTTATGCACGAATATACAACTGATTTGGAAAGTCCCATGTCTCCTGAACGTGCCAATACCAAATATATATAGTTTTATGGAGATTTCTCACTTGTATAGGTCAAAAACTCCCAGCAGTACAATACCAAATTCCCAAAGCACTGCTCCAAAAAAACTGCATACTTTGGATTTCAAGGCCAAAATTCCACTAACAGAAGGTTTATCCCAGAAAATTGTACATTTTTGGAAAGAACAGATTCTGGGGAATACAGAATAGGCACAACTGTGTGTCTACTCACTCAAACTCACTCAAACTATCAAGTCGCAATGCTTTCCTAAAGTTATTGGTTTTTACCAAATTTGTGATTTTTTTTAAAAATCGCTTCAAAGCTTCCAGTCTATAGTATCTTATCTCCTACAGGTCATAAAGTAACCGAATAAAACACCCTAAATATGAATGCCTGGGGTCCACTGAACAGTTTGATGCCCAATATGTATAGGTTTACCTAAGTATGTGGCATGTAGGGGCTCCAATGTGAACATACCCCCATATATACTGTCATTTCTGTCATTTCAGCTCCTGCAAAATCAACACATTTACATCATTATATGTGGGATAAAGTTACAAAAAAGTACGCTTACCCCAGAAAGTCATATATTTTTGAAAAGTACACATTCCCCCGAATCGAAAATGGGTACCCATGTCTTTCTACTCCAAAGTACCAAGCCGCACAGCTTTTCTAAAGTTAGCATTTTTTATGACATTTCCAAAAATCCCCTCAAAGCTTCCACTTTGCAGCATCTTATCTCCCACATAGCATTAGGTACCAAGATAAAACACCCTGAATTTGAACACCAGGGGTCCACTGAACAGTTTGATGCCCAATATGTATAGGTTTACCTAAGTATGTGGCATGTAGGGGCCCCAATGTGAACATACCCCCATATATACTGTCATTTGTGTCATTTCAGCTCCTGCAAAATCAACACATTTACATCATTATATGTGGGATAAAGCTACAAAAAAGTACGCTCACCCCAGAAAGTCATATATTTTTGGAAAGTACACATTCCCCCGAATCTAAAATGGGTACCCATGTCTTTCTACTCCAAAGTACCAAGCCGCACAGCTTTTCTAAAATTAGCAATTTTGATGACATTTCCAAAAATCCCCTCAAAGCTTCCATTTTGAAGCATGTTATCTCCCACATAGCATTAGGTACCAAGATAAAACACCCTGAATTTGAACGCCAGGGGTCCACTGAACAGTTTGATGCCCAATATGTATAGGTTTACCTAAGTATGTGGCATGTAGGGGCCCCAATGTGAACATACCCCCATATATACTGTCATTTCTGTCATTTCAGCTCCTGCAAAATCAACACATTTACATCATTATATGTGGGATAAAGCTACAAAAAAGTACGCTCACCCCAGAAAGTCATATATTTTTGGAAAGTACACATTCCCCCGAATCTAAAATGGGTACCCATGTCTTTCTACTCCAAAGTACCAAGCCGCACAGCTTTTCTAAATTAGCAATTTTGATGACATTTCCAAAAATCCTCTCAAAGCTTCCACTTTGCAGCATCTTATCTCCCACATAGTGTTAGGTACCAAGATAAAACACCCTAAATTTGAACGCCAGGGATCCACTGAACAGTTTGATGCCCAATATGTATAGGTTTACCTAAGTATGTGGCATGTAGGGGCCCCAATGGGAACATACCCCCATATGATCTATCATTTCAGCTCCTGCAAAATCAACACATTTTCATCCTTTATGTGGGATAAAGCTACAAAAAAAGTACATTCACCCAAGAAAGCCATATATTTGTGGAAAGTACACATCCCCCCGAATCTATAATGGGTAATCATTTCTTCTTGCTTCAAAGTACCAAGCTGTAAAGCTTTCCTAAGTTTGCAGATTTATATGACATTTCGAAAATCGCATAAAAATGTTGCAATTTGCCGCATTTATCTCTCACAATTTCTTGATAAAGATCAGATAAAGACAAATCACCCCAAATAGGAACACCAGAGGCCTACTGAACAGTTTGATGCCCAATATGCATAGATATACCAAAGTCTGCGGTATGTACTGAACCCAAAATGAAAATAGCGCATAAGGATTTCTCGCCTGCCAGCTCAGCTTTTGCACACAGAGCCCCCTGTCAGTGTATTATGTGCAGTAACCCCCCCTAACTAGTGACCCCCAGAAAACCATATATTTTTGGAAAGTACACATTCTGATGAATTCAAAATAGGCAAAGTTATTTTTGTACACCAAAGTTACACCTGGCAAAGCTACGCTAAAAACAGATCAGGAACACTTATAGAGGGATAAAATGTGATAAAACCACAAAAATTGTGCAAATCAGTGAAACAAAAAAATAAGTTACATGACAGTGTAATTAGTGGCCAGAATATCTGATCCAATAGTCACGCTGTCAAAATAAACAGTTTTTAGGTAAAAGAAAATAAAAACAAAGTGGTAAAATGAAAAAAAAACAAACAAAAAAGCAAAACAAAAAAAAACCCAAAGTGTTTGTGTATACATGTGTATACATGTGTGTACATGTGTAAAAGTTGTGTGATAGTGTGTAAGTGTGTATATGAGTGTAAATAAGTGTATAAAAGTGTGAAAAATGAAAAAAAAAAAACAAAAAAAAAAAAAGCTAAAATGTGTGCTGTAAGTGTGCGTAAATGTATGTAAGTGTGTATAAATGTATGTAAATGTGTGTCTAAGTGTGTAAATGGTGTGTAAATGCAAGAAAAAAAAAGTCCTTACCTGTCCTGAAGACCCGATCGCTCCTTGCTCAGTTGGGCCGGCGCTGGGGGGGAAGGAGGAAGCAGGAAGCAGCAGACACGATGCGATCGCGTCTGCTGCTTCCTGGAGGGTCCTGCGACCCGATCGATCGCAGGACCCTCATGACAACCCCCCTGGCACATTGCCCAGGGGGGCTGTCATTGTTAGAAGCTCTCTGCAGCGGCGGCACGTGCCGCCGCTGCAGAGAGCAGCGCTTAAACCCCAACGACGTATGAGACACGTCGTTGGCGTTTAAGCCCTTTTACTGCCAGCACGTATGAGATACGTGCTTGGCAGTAAAAGAGTTAATATCAGAACTTTGTACTAAATTCTGGTACATATTTGATATGCATTATTATTCTAAGACTCAAACAGCAAATAGCAATGAGTATAAGTGGGTTTACTGAAGAAACCACTTGGCAAAGAGGTGTAAGGTTTTCAAGGTTACTCAACAAGTCCAGTTGGTTTAGACTTACCACTACCAGAGGATTTAAATAATGACCTGGTTGAATAAACATAAACAAATTTAAAACTAAAGTGAAGTTTTCTGAGTAGTATTGTTGCTTAAATATAAGTATAAAGCTCTAGGATCATTAGGTAAGTAAATATATGCAGATATATAGCTCAGGGGGCATATTCTCGCATTTACCCATATTGAAGCTAGTTTACATACAGGTTGACACAAAATGTCATGGTGGAGTGGTGGATACAAGGATCTTGGGTGGTGAGCCATGTTTAAACACTGTGTAACATGCCAGTTATAGTACTCTGTTTGAAAAAGAATCCTATTTGGGAGTACAGTCACTGTGAGACTTGCCTTTTATATTTTGAATAGGTATTGGCCTTTTTTGGTATTATGATTGTTGATGTGAAATTATTTAATAATTACTATAACAATAAGATTTCAACATCTAAAACCCTCCCCCCTAAAGAACATTAATATGAATAATTACAAAAAAGTACAGCTGTGAAAACCACAGAGACGATTATTTTAAATCTATGCTTTATTATAGATGATGATTTAAGACAAGCAGTTCTATTTGATGACATTGTACTAAAGAGGATAAAAGTTTTAGAAGGTCTTTGAAACTATTATTCCAATTCAAACGCAATTTCACATTTGCACTAGAAATAGACTTGTGTGTGACTAAGGCAAATGGAAAAGCGAGGGACTGTAAGTTCAAAGAAACAAAGAGTGATGCCAAGGGATAAGTTTATATTTAGCTTACTTGACAGTGGCTGGAGGAAAGACACTCGTGAGAAGATAATTTAATCTGAAACAAAGCAATGAACATTTGCAAAGCAGCAGAAGCTACCAAGGAACGAACATACATGATGACACATGGTTCAAGTAAAAGCATAAAACCAAAAGCAGAGGATATTTAAAGAAAGATTCACAGTGACTCATAATTTAAAGCCAGTAAACACAATACAAATATAGACAAAAGGAAATAGGATGCAGAATAATTCCTGGCTGTGTTGCCTGGTGCAAGCTCGCACATTCTATTTAAAGGAAAATAAAAACTCTAGTCCAAATGCTATGTTCATACATAGAGCTGCTGTACAAGATATCTCCCCTTATTAACTCCTCTGCTTTAGTTGTCTGCTTATTTTGTCACCGTCTTCCTGATTACTTCATGGGCATACGTTGAGTAGGACTTGCAGGCCAGGCAGAGCAATGTTCAGACACCTCTCTTCTGGATACAGAGAGGAGGTTTATTTTGATCTACATTTATTTGTACATTTAAAAGGGTATGAATAGGACATATTCAGTGCCCCCAGCTATTGGCAGGTAACGGCATTTAGAATTGTGGAATAAAAATAAAGGGGAACTCCACCCAAATACAGCTTTTTGAAAAGTAAATTTCATTTCAAATCACTTTACAACATACATCAAAATATGCAACCTTTTTATGATTTTGAATGTAATAATATGGCTTGGAACTGTTACCTAAGCCTGGTACCCTGATCTCCTGCTAATCTGGCTGACTATTTTGAGACTCAGGACGGATGTAACAGTAGTTGACAGTCCTCTGCCTGCCTTCTGTCTGCATCCTCCAAATCCCACAATTCCCTGCACACGTGATGTCAATAAGGAAGGAAACATCACAGTGCAATGCATTGTGAATTCTATAGTTCCTGCATGCTGTTGAGAAGTGTTTTATTCCATCCTCCCCTGTCGGGATTTTTTTTGTTATACAGAAAAGCACTGTTTTGCAGCTGGATTCCAGCTTATAAAAGTGGTATTTATTTATTTATAAATTTTGAAGTAACACATTACAGTGATAGGTATATTAGATGTTTCTGTGTTGTTTCTATTTTTGCTGATGATACTAAATTGTGCAAAACTATAAGTTCCATGCAGGATGCTGCCGCTTTGCAGAGTGATTTGACAAAATTGGAAAACTGGGCAGCAAACTGGAAAATGAGGTTCAGTGTTGACAAGTGCAAAGTTATGCACTTTGGTAGAAATAATATAAACGCAAACTATCTACTGAATGGTAGTGTGTTGGGGGTTTCCTTAATGGAGAAGGATCTAGGGGTTTTTGTAGATACCAAGTTGTCTAATTCAAGGCAGTGTCATTCTGTGGCTACTAAAGCAAATAAAGTGCTGTCTTGTATAAAAAAGGGCATTGACTCAAGGGATGAGAACATAATTTTGCCTCTTTATAGGTCCCTGGTAAGGCCTCACCTTGAGTATGCAGTGCAGTTTTGGGCTCCAGTCCTTAAGAAGGATATTAATGAGCTGGAGAGAGTGCAGAGACGTGCAACTAAACTGGTAAAGGGGATGGAAGATTTAAACTATGAGGTTAGACTGTCACAGTTGGGGTTGTTTTCTCTGGAAAAGAGGCGCTTGCGAGGGGACATGATTACTCTGTACAAGTACATTAGAGGGGGTTATAGGCAGACAGGGGGTGTTCTTTTTTCCCATAAAAACGATCAACCCACCAGAGGTCACCCCTTTAGATTAGAGGAACGGAGCTTCCATTTGAAGCAGCGTAGGTGGTTTTTCACGGTGAGGGCAGTGAGGCTGTGGAATGCCCTTCCTAGTGATGTGGTAATGGCAGACTCTGTTAATGCCTTTAAGAGGGGCCTGGATGAGTTCTTGAACAATCAGAATATCCAAGGCTATTGTGATACTAATATCTACAGTTAGTATTAGTGGTTGTATATATATAGTTTATGTATGTGAGTGTATAGATTGGTAGGTGTGGGTTGTGTGTGCTGGGTTTACTTGGATGGGTTGAATTTGAGGGACTCTGGGTTTTTTTCAACCCCATGTAACTATGTAACTATGTGTGGGGCTCTTTAACAAATTGTGGTTTGGAAGCTTCCCTTTAATACTGTATGCAAAAAGGTGGAAGCCAGCTAATGAAGGTTTCCTTTTTAATAGACCCAATTCTAGTAATATAACTACTGATGCATGGGTCAAAGAAATGAAAAAGAGACTTGAACATGTACATGTAAAAACAAAAGTCCAGGATGACAAACAAGCTTAGCTCTGTGATTGCCAAACTTCTCAACTTAATTTTTCAGGATTTATTCATGTCTGGCATGGTGCTGCGAGACTGGTGAATGGTGAAAAGAGATCCCTTTCTTAGCCTGAAAACTATAGGCCTGTTAATCTGACATCAAAGGTAGCAAAGCTTTTGGAAGGGGTAATAAGGCACTTGAATACATTGCAAATCACAATACTGTGAGTTTGTGCCAGCATGGCTTTATGTGTAACAGATCTTGTCAGACTAATTTAATTGCCTTTTATGAGGAGGTGAGCAGGAACCCCAACTCTGGGATGTCAGTGGATGTCATCTACTTGGAATTAGCTAAAGAAATTGATACAGTACCGCACAAAAAGTTAATGATAACATTGAGGGATATTGGCCATAATATTTTTACTTAGATTGCTTAAGGATAGATTACAGAAAGTGGTGGTAAATGGAACATTTTCTAATTGGGCCAGTGTTGTTAGTGGAGTACCGCAGGGGTCAGTCCTTGGGCCTTTGCTTTTTAACTTGTTTATTAATGACCTGGAGGTGGGCATACAAAATAATGTTTCTGTTTTTGCTGATGATACTAAATTGTGCAAAACTATAAGTTCCAAGGATGCAGGATGAGGTTTAATGTTGAAAACTGCAGAGCTATGCACTTTGGTAGAAATAAAATAAACTCAAGCATAATATACAAGGCTGTTGTGATACTAAAATCTACAATTAGTATTGATATTGGTATATATAGTATTTGAGTGTATAGATAGGTCGGTATGTGTCTAAGTGGGTGTGTTGGGGTTTGCTTGGAAGGGTTGTACTTGATGGACTTTGGTATTTTTTCAACCCAACTTAACTATGTAACTTTGACATTTTCATGTTATATATACATGTGTTTATGTATGTGTGTATATATATATACAAAGGTATATATATATATCTATATGTATGTAAAATATATTTACTTGCACTATAGTTTACCCTGT
This sequence comes from Xenopus tropicalis, assembly GCF_000004195.4. NCBI lineage: Eukaryota > Metazoa > Chordata > Amphibia > Anura > Pipidae > Xenopus > Xenopus tropicalis. Next base: position 120,127,607 of record NC_030678.2, on the reverse strand, counting down.
TTATGCAATTTATGTGTTTGTGTAGGTGGTCTGCAGTAGATACACCTCTACAGGCCGAAAAAATACTTGTTACTTGCTAGTGTCCCATACAACTGCTCACCACACAGACACTGATACACTGCTACTGTCTTGTTCGTTCTTCCCATTAGTTTCAGGACTGCACTCTATATTGTCAGTTTGGAGTTTTGTCTCATTAAACCAATAACCTTTGTTAATATAAAATGTTCTACCTTTGTCTAAAAACAGTATGTAATAATGTCATTTTGTTAGTTATTGACAGTTATTGATAGCAAGAGATTAAAAAAACTTAGCTGAGGCCAAGTAAAGGGATGTGTTTACTTTAATAACTGTATAAATACATCAAATCTAAATCCCTAATGGAATAAACATTAAAATTTTAAACTATAAATAACTGTATAAAATTTGAACTGAGTATTTAAAGGGAAACAATTTACCTGATACATTACAGGTCTCTATCCCATGAAACAATTCATATTTTAAACACTCTTTCATACAAATATAATGGCTGACTTACAACCAGTAACATATACTTTGTGTTTTACAGAAGATTCCATGAAATCAGTAAAGTTAAGCAATATTGGATTCTATGGCAACTTGGGTAAATTAGGGAATCTTTAAAATGTAATATGTCACAACTGTACAGAGTGTGCATTAATAAAGTAATCTCTATCAAATAATTGTATATATATATATATATATATATATATATATATATATATATATATATATATTATATTATAATATTATATATATAATATGCCCTGTTTTTTTAAGCTGCCAGTTGAAAGCCAGGCGCACAGAAAAGAATGGTGTTAAAAATACATTTAAGGAAAATAGATGTTATCGGTTTTGGCAGACAACATCTCTTGATTCTCAAACCTACTGTTGCTGCAAGTAATGAGCCTTTCTGTTTCTAGGTTCCTGCCACTGTGGAAAGTGCATCTGTTCGCCACAGGAGTGGTATGTTTCTGGGGAATTCTGTGAATGTGATGACAGAGACTGTGACAAACATGATGGCCTTATTTGCACAGGTAAACAGAACATCAAATTCACTGAAAATTCAGTTCTGCTAAGGAAAAGGCTTGTTCCATGCATTGCTTTGAAGGGCGTTTGGAATTGTTTGGTATGATTTGTTTGCCAATAAAGCATAGGTATTAGCTTCCTTTTCTGATTTTTTTTCTTCTGTCCAGTCATGTTATACCTTTGCTCAATTATGAACCTGATTTTTTTTCAAATTTTAGTATCATGTCCAAAGACTAAAGCAGGGCCAAAACTAGGGGTAGGCAGAAGAGTCACCTGCCTAGGGCGCAGTGGTGGTGGGAAGGGCGCTAGGCAGGTACCTCTCCTTCCTACCACTACTCTGCACTGTCTTGCCATCTGCTGCTGCTTAACACAGTATGCACCGTTTGAGGAGGCAAGGTGGCCAGCTGGGTTGCCTAGGGCACCTGGTCGGCTTAGCCCTCCCCTGGTCTAAAGTGTTCCAGGTCTAAGCCTTTGGCTTATTTAGGACAAAGTGAAAACTTGAAAAAAGCAGACCCAAGTGCCATTTTTGACACTTTTAAACTTGCCCCATCAGGATGGTCATTTCCACCCATAAGTGAAACTCTGTGCTGGCAAAATGGAATGAAAAGAGTTGCACCCCTATATATGCAGAGCCTTCCAGAACTGCATGCTGTATTGCTAACCATGAGCAGGATGTGGGCATATCCCTTTCTTGCCCTAGCTCCCTTCACACTGGGTCCCTTACTGGCAAGGTACCACTGGGGTGCTAACCACACATTCGTCCATTTTTGTGTAGCCTTTAGCAACCTAAATATATAGCTTACCATGTCACCTCTCAGGGGTAGCAGACCTTAGTCTCTCTGGCATCATCCACTTTCATCTTCTTTTATTGCCAAAGAGAATGAAGCACACCACTCTCCTCTTTATATAGGCTATAAAAGGCAATCCCATTCTCTCCTGAGTGACACAGAGCTACAAAATGTTGCCTGCCAACTACACCATCACCTACTGACTGAAGCAACAATAACAATATAAAAATACTATATTAAACCCTTACAAAGGGACGTGCAATGCACAGGACTCCTATGTGCATGTTAGGGCTGCCTGAGCCTGTGTCTGCATATGAGCCCTATGGGGCACAATTTTGCACACATAGGAGCACTTGCATACATTACATTTACCGCCAGGTTTACACTGGGATTAGTCTTTGGTAGCAATACTATAGAAATATCATAGAAAAAGGTCAACATATTCACATATTTTCAGTTAATCAGTTGATTATTGATTTATTTATTGTGGTATGTATTGAAAAAGGTTTTATTCCAAACAGTTATAGTATAAAGCAACTTTTCCAGCTGAATCAAAAAGGGTTGGCTACTTTTAGGTGTGTTGGCAAAGATACTCAAAAAAGATCAGAACGGACAGAAGGTGGCACCTGTGTTTCTCTACATTTTCATATCAGGTTATCAAACAGGGGCACCTTTCTATGTAATAGACTGTGCAGGGAGGGAGAGGTGAGGGGACCAATCGAGGGCAGTTAAGGGGGCACTTTTTTCAATGGCTTTTTAAAGGATCACATTCAAAATTATGTTCTAGAGAATGGCATGAGCAGTAATCAGCATTATGTATAAGCATGGCTTTATGAACCACAGGTCATGTGAGACAAACTGAATTGCTTTTTATGATGAGGTTAGTAAGAAGCTGGACAGTGGGGATGCAGTAGATGTGATTTATTTGGAAGTGTTTCTTACGGTGCCCCACAAACGACTGCTTTCTAAACTAAAGTCTATTGGTCTTAGTAATGTTGTTTGTACATTGATAGGAAACTGGCTACAGAATTGGGTACAAAGGGTGACTGTTAATGGTACATTCTCTACTTGGAATAAGGTTCTCAGTGAGGTCCCTCAGGGTTCAGTACTGGGTCCACTTTTATTTAACCTGTTCATTAAGGGTATTACAGTGGTGTGAAAAACTATTTGCCCCCTTTCTGATTTCTTATTCTTTTGCATGTTTGTCACACTTAAATGTTTCTGCTCATCAAAAACCGTTAACTATTAGTCAAAGATAACATAATTGAACACAAAATGCAGTTTTTAAATGAAGGTTTACGTTATTAAGGGAGAAAAAAAACTCCAAATCTACATGGCCCTGTGTGAAAAAGTGATTGCCCCCCTTGTTAAAAAATAACTTAACTGTGGTTTATCAATTTCAATTTTCAATTTCAATATCAATTTCTGTAGTCACCCCCAGGCCTGATTACTGCCACACCTGTTTCAATCAAGAAATCACTTAAATAGGAGCTACCTGACACAGAGAAGTAGACCAAAAGCACCTCAAAAGCTAGACATCATGCCAAGATCCAAAGAAATTCAGGAACAAATGAGAACAAAAGTAATTGAGATCTATCAGTCTGGTAAAGGTTATAAAGCCATTTCTAAAGCTTTGGGACTCCAGCGAACCACAGTGAGAGCCATTATCCACAAATGGCAAAAACATGGAACAGTGGTGAACCTTCCCAGGAGTGGCCGGCCGACCAAAATTACCCCAAGAGCGCAGAGACAACTCATCCGAGAGGCCACAAAAGACCCCAGGACAACATCTAAAGAACTGCAGGCCTCACTTGCCTCAATTAAGGTCAGTGTTCACGACTCCACCATAAGAAAGAGACTGGGCAAAAACGGCCTGCATGGCAGATTTCCAAGGCGCAAACCACTTTTAAGCAAAAAGAACATTAAGGCTCGTCTCAATTTTGCTAAAAAACATCTCAATGATTGCCAAGACTTTTGGGAAAATACCTTGTGGACCGACGAGACAAAAGTTGAACTTTTTGGAAGGTGCGTGTCCCGTTACATCTGGCGTAAAAGTAACACAGCATTTCAGAAAAAGAACATCATACCAACAGTAAAATATGGTGGTGGTAGTGTGATTGTCTGGGGTTGTTTTGTTGCTTCAGGACCTGGAAGGCTTGCTGTGATAGATGGAACCATGAATTCTACTGTCTACCAAAAAATCCTGAAGGAGAATGTCCGGCCATCTGTTCGTCAACTCAAGCTGAAGCAATCTTGGGTGCTGCAGCAGGACAATGACCCAAAACACACCAGCAGATCCACCTCTGAATGGCTGAAGAAAAACAAAATGAAGACTTTGGAGTGGCCTAGTCAAAGTCCTGACCTGAATCCTATTGAGATGTTGTGGCATGACCTTAAAAAGGCGGTTCATGCTAGAAAACCCTCAAATAAAGCTGAATTACAACAATTCTGCAAAGATGAGTGGGCCAAAATTCCTCCAGAGCGCTGTAAAAGACTCGTTGCAAGTTATCGCAAACGCTTGATTGCAGTTATTGCTGCTAAGGGTGGCCCAACCAGTTATTAGGTTCAGGGGGCAATTACTTTTTCACACAGGGCCATGTAGGTTTGGATTTTTTTTCTCCCTAAATAATAAAAACCCTCATTTAAAAACTGCATTTTGTGTTTACTTGTGTTATCTTTGACTAATAGTTAAATGTGTTTGATGATCAGAAACATTTTGTGTGACAAACATGCAAAAGAATAAGAAATCAGGAAGGGGGCAAATAGTTTTTCACACCACTGTATAAGTAATGTATCAGTGTTTGCAGATGACATAACTCTGCGTCCCAATTAATTCCATCCACAATGTGGTATCCTTGCAGCAGGATCTTGACAAACTGGCAATCTGGGTGGCTAAGTGGCAGATGAGATTTAATGTGGATAAATGTAAGGTCATGCACCTGGGATGTAAATATATGCAAGCCACTTATACCCTTAATGGGTAAAGCATTAGTAAAATCCTTGTAAACATGTAGTAATGTAGATTAAGAAAACGTTATACCTTATTACAGTACCCTTAAACTTTACTTATACAGATTCAGCTGTACATAATATCACATTATCAGAGTGTGTGGCTTTGTGTTGCAGTCCCTAAGTATGCTTTATTTGTAACAAGGTATGCTTCCCATTAGTATATGAAGGATACTGCTGTCTTGGGTAATGTTCTGTCTGGAAGAAAAAGGATTTCGCTTACTCACCTTACATAACAAACCTTTATGTTTATACCCTGTCATGCAACATAATTATTTGCACTTGTTGTATCTTGCTGTCTCTCACAAAATCTAGGTGGGGTGACTTATTTTTCTGGGACTGTGGCTTTTTTAAGGACTCATTTTCTGAAAGCTTTAAAAAATAAATACCAATAAATGTCAGTAGGTACCTTCTGTAAAGGTCAGGCTTTCATTATACATCTCCTATGCGCACTCTTATCTGTCTGTTTCCTATCATGTCTGATATTTCAAAAAGTGATAGTTACTGCTATTAAAAGAGTTAAATGTAGTCCTCAGGTGCTCTGGGCGCAGATGAGCACAACTGCATCCATCCACCCCACTATAATACATGTGACTAGAAAGACAGCATGATTACAGAGTGCAGCACTTCACTAAAAGCACAGCTGAAAAGATGCCATTAGTTGGTTGAAAGTCTATATTTCCACTCCACGCTAAATCAAATGCAAAGTGCTCCACATATAAAAAGCTGAACATTTGCAGGGGCCAGTTAGAGTTTTGATTATGACCTGCTACTTTTTTAATAGGGTATCCGAAGGAGTACATTTTGATTGTGATAATTAAACCCCTATTCAATTTGTTACAGGCAACGGAATATGTAACTGTGGAAACTGTGAATGCTGGGAAGGATGGAACGGAAATGCCTGTGAGATATGGCTTGGAAGCGAATATCCATAACTGCAGCAAGAATAACAACAACATGTGCAAAGGCAAATGAAAAAAAACTATGTTAAAAGACATGGCTGTTTTCTCTTATTTTTTTCAATAGCCTGTTAGAAAGTATAACACAAGCTGAATATATTCACCATCACTAGGGCTGCTCAAACTGACTAACATAGCCCTGTTTGATTTACATTAATATTGTTTTTTTTTTCTTGAATGAACAGAAGTCTGATTAACCATGAAATGTTTGCATCTGTGCAGGCTGTGATAGGCATGAGAAAAGAAAATATTTTTTTTTGTGCATAATTTACATGGTTGTCAGGATATCACATCATCAGACCTTTCTACAAGATGCAGAGATTAATAGCATAAACTTGGCACAAATGGCAAAAACACACACATTTAAAAATAGAGGAACTGAATAATAATTGTAATTAGTAATTACAGGAATGGGTCGGGAACCCAAACATGTTGACCCATTTTCCATGCCACACGGTGCAGCAAACTGGTAATATCTGTGGATTAGAGTGTTGTTTTGTGGAATAGAATTCTCAGACCTTTTTCTAGAACTTGTAGAGTATACCTGCTCTCTATAACGGTAAGAAAAACAATGATTATATAGAGTATTTTAATATCTGAATAAATATTATCAGAAGTCTTTCTTGTATGTGCGCTGATTCAATGACTCCAGCTGTTGTGGAACTAATATTCTTAGCCCGCACCCCCAACAAGCACACTGCTGAAACAGCTGTAATAGCAAACATTGCCTATCCTTGGGCTAAACCATATGGCTAAGGATGCCCACCAATAAAAATAGCTTATTATACACGATTCTAGGAATAGCATAGTATGTCCTTCAGATGTACTCCACTGCACCAGTTCTTAATTGAAGCTTGAGAGGTTTCATGGAAAATATTTTGGATCATGGTAAAGGAAAACAAATTGCAATAATTAAAAACAACAAATGTGCTATTTGTAATGTTGTTTATTAGACCAGTATTACTATGGTATTAATGCCTGTTTATTGGTTACTCCTCATAGAGGAACGTGAGGAACGTGGGGGATCTGCTGAGTAATGTAAAAGCATCAGGAACTACTTTTATTGCAAAATTATAAAGCTCATGCAAAGACAGCGTTATGATATATTTAAAAAAAAAACATTTAATTTCAGGTGTCAGAATCTCTTTAAAGGCAAGTACATTTTTTTAATGCTTATTCACTGTATTGGATTCCTGGTTTTATTACTTAATGGGACATTAAACTGACCAAATATAATTTTAAAGTAATGATTTTTATGGAGTACATTTTATTTCCAAATTGTACTGTTTACATAGCAAATAATTCACTCTACCATTTAAAGTTTTATTCTTAGACCAACAAATATTTTTTTTAGCTGTAATATTGGTGTGTAGGCAGCCATCTCAGTGCATTGTGCCTGAGTCTGAGCTTTCAGAAGGAGCCAGCGCTACACATTAGAACTTCTTTCAGGTAACCTATTGTACTCCTACTCCCATGTAACTGGAGGAGCCCCAGGCCAGACTTGGATTTCTTACTATTGACTACTATTCTGATATCTACCACTTACCAATACTGGTGTCAGGGAGCTGCCATATTGCTACTTTCCCATTGTTTTGCTGATCAGCTGGGGGGGGGGGGGGGGAGGGGTGAGATAGGACTCTAACTTGCAGCACAGCAGTAGAGTGTGATTGAAGTTTATCAGGGCACAGGTCAGAAGGCTGTGGCACCCGGGGAAATAAAGAACATGGCTAACCCCATGTGAAATTTCAAAATTCAACATAAAAAATGTTTTCATTTTTGAAAAATGAATTTCCATACAGGATTCTGCTGGAGAAGCTCTATTAACTGATGTATTTTGAAAAAAAACATGTGTTCCCATGACAGTATTCCTTTAAACATGTAACTATAGCTATTAATACCAAATGTTCTGCAATGTTCTCTATAGCTAAGATATTACAAACTCAAGTATACCCTTTTATCAGAGCCTTTTGATAAAGTCTTATCATGAGCACAGACATGATTCATATGAATGAACACGCAATGATAAATAAATAAATCTTTCTGTGAAGAATAACCTATTACAATGTGTTATAAAGCTCATATATATATATATATATATACATATTGTAAACCCTGCTTATTCATTAAGTACATTTCCCATAATGTACTTTATGCTGGCCCTGGAAAGTGTTTGTACATTATGGCTTTCATAATATGTGTAGGCAGAATGCTGAATTCTCAGATCTGTTCTTAAAGGTCATTATAATGGAGAACATTATTTGCTGGAAGTGTGTATAACTGACGTGGCTATATATTTAATAGAGATAATAGGGCTAAGTGTAGGAATAAGCACCTGTTCTATATTTGGGGTCTTTCCTCTTCCCCACCCCCTGTGACATTGCAGCCCCTCCTCTTCCCCTCCCCCATGATATCAGTGCCCGCATTCTGCCTGGTGAAAAAAACCAGTAGAGGTGGCAACCCTATCTATATTTATGTTGGTGAGCACCACACCACCACCCAGTAGGAAAGTATATTGTGGGGAATATTAGTTATTCTAAGGCTGTGGAAGCTAGAGATGCTTATAGTGAAATGTTTTATATTTTAAGTTGGGCGGCAAATACTGGGCTTTGTGGATATACTAGTCAGTTTAACTCATGTTTAATGTGCATCGCTTGTGAAAGGAGAGATAAACCCCCCTACATACAACAGCCCCCAACTTAACTGCCCTCCATTTGCACCTCTCCCTCCCACACTATAGCATAAGTAGGTGCCCCTATTTGAAAACCTCAAATAAATAAATTCAGAGCAAATGGTCATCTTCTTTCCATCTCGATCCTCTTTGGGTCTCTTCATTGACATGGAACCTGCAGGACCGTGCACAGTTGGGCATAGGAATCTGCTTCATTTTTATCTCAGGTTTTCAAATAGGGGCACTTGTAATATGTAATAGACTGTGCTGGGAGGGAAAGGTGAGGGCTCTTTTGTACCTAGGGGAGTTTAGTTCTCCTGTAATGGAGCAATGTTCATGTATTTAAGGGTGAAGGAACAGTTATGCCAAATTATGAAAGTCTATCAAAATAATTAAAATATCATGTATAGGTAGGATGCTTGTAGAACCAATGAAAATATAAAACACATTGCACTTCTTTATTTGTGGTACAACATATATTAGAGGTTAATATCACCAGTTATTTTCATATAAACAGAGGCATAATAATTTGCCCACCGGGTATTTGAAAGAATAGTCACTGTCCAGACAATCTGCTGCTGAATATAATCATGTGATATAAAACATGCCTGGATCACAGCAATTGGTAGGCGCTGGCCTTGATATGTCACATAAACTGCCTTGTGGCTGTATTTTGATCCATATCAGTACTAACTTGAAAAAATATACATTTCTGTTGATTATGGAAAGGTCATCTTCGTCTACAGAGGCCTGGAGCACCTATCAGTAGCAGCAGACATGACACACATAAAATTGAGGTAATGGGGTGGTTGAACCACAGGCATTTCCCTTTAAGGAAAACATTAGATTTGTGATATAAATAATTTCCACAGTTTCTTGACAAAGATTTAGGAATATAAAAGATCCCCCAACCCACCATATGTTGGAGGTTCTGGTTAAGGGCTGTATAAATTTATACACAGTATAGCGCTGAGACACAGTGCTGACTCCTGTGAAATGCACATTAAATATAATATTTAACATAACCTCTGGCTGTGCTAAAATGTTGAAATTAAAACAAGTACAGGTATGTGGAAAACCTGAATCAGCCATAGCAACTATAGAGAGTGATCAGATACAATGATCTTAAGAAGTGAGGCGGTCGAGAGATTTAGATGTCACAAGAATAGTCACGGGCGTCACAGGCGTTGAAAGAATAGTCACACATCCAAATTGTCGCAAGAATAGTCGCAGGCGTCAAAAGAATAGTCGTGCGTCCAAATTGTCACAAGAATAGTCGCAGGCATCAAAAAAATAGTCGCACATTGAAATTGTCGCAAGAATAGTCGCAGACGTCAAAAGAATAGTCGTGCATCAAAAGAATAGTCGTGGGCGACAATTTTTTTTTCTGCGCAACATTTTCGCTGTTTCGCAAATCTTTTGAAAGATTTGCTAAATTTATTGGCGAAGTGAAACGGGACAGATTCGCTCATCACTAGCAGTGAAAATAAACTGGAGTGGGGAGAGATGAGATTTTGGGAGACCCACTAGTAATATATTGTAGTAGTAGTCTATCCTGGAGAGTATGAGAGCCTGGGGCAGTGTTTAACAGTAGCAGGGCAGAGGAAGGGACATATTTTTGCAGAGGTTTAGAGCGATGTTAATGTTAAATGAAGGGGGGGGGGCAGGTTTAGGTGAGAATATAAGCAGTTCTGTCTGGACATGTTAAGTTTTAGATGATGAGCAGCCACCCAAGACACTACAGCAGTAAGGCATTGCATGATATTTGCCTGAATGGCAGAAAAGGAAGATTGGCGTGTCATCTAGGTAAATGTGATCATTAAGATATATATAAATTAAAATGTATAACTAAATAAAGACTTTTTGAGGAATCCACTTTTTCTTTCCTTTAGTTTTCAGAGCTTAGAACAGAGATCAGTTATGATCTGAGTATCTCTTCAAATGCCGCCTCTTTAGTTTAACCATAAGATTCCAGGAGGGAACCTGCCAACAATTTTGTTTCAGGTAAAACTACGGCTTTAAAAGCACTACACAGAGCTACAATCAATACACAAATATATTCTGACACATTAAGGTCTTCTTCCTTTTTACTAACATCTGAGAATAAAAACATCATATTGATGAAAGACCTACTAGATCCAAACACTTATTCTGGCCATTGTTTAAAGAAAAATTCAAGTTACTTGAAATTGATAAATACTTTTACTTAGCCTGCCAATGTGGTTTATCAGTGACTCACAATAAAGACAATTTTGTGGTCGCTAAACATAGGGGCACATTTACTAATCCACGAATCCGAATCACGAATGGGAAAAAATCGTATTGGAAACGAAAATTTCGTAAGATCGCAAATATCACAAAAATGCTTACGAAAAAATCGTATTAGTCACGATAATATCGTATTGGCGATCCTAAAGTCACGAAATTTTCGTACCGAACAATTGTAAACAGCGGTAAAACCTTTCCGTTTTTTTTGCTCTATTATTACACATTAAAAAAGAGGAGGTGTTATCAAGCATTTCACCAGTCTCCTTAATTTTTCACAGTTTCGCAAATCTTCTGAAAGATTTGCAAAATTTATTGGCGAAGCAAAACGGGACAGATTCGCTCATCACTAGTAGTGAAAATCAAGCATTTCACCGGTCTCCTTAGCACAAAAAATTGATGAATTATTATTTTTGTTTATGGCTGCCTCTAAAAAAGCATTATTTTATTATTGGTTAAAAGAGGAAACCCCTCCTATAACAGAAATTATTTCTTATCTTAATCAGCTTAGCTGGCAAGAGGCCATCAAAGCAAAAACCTAAACCCAGGATTCCTTTTTAATACATGGTTATTTTTCTTTAATGCTATAGATATAAGTAATAAGGGTCAGATTTATAAAATGCTGCATATATAGATTTATTTCAATAATTCATGAACATATAAGCAAAATTATCCATGATTTTGCTCTCTAGGAAACTTTTCTTTTCTTTTTATAGTTTATCCACTGGGCATAGTTTGTTAATTTGTTTTGTTTTTCTCTATTTAAATGACTTATTTTGTTTCTCTGTAAGCATTCTATTTTCTTCATTTCTTATCTTTTTGAAGGACAAACTGTCGCATGGGACTATTGTTGTACAACCTATATTTAAATAATTTGTCATTATTCATCCTACATGTTTATTGCAAAACTTCAATAAAATGTTTAAAAAAAAAAATACACAAATATACAGTATGTTGCCCACTCCTGGTGTAAACCTGTGAGTTTTAGTCTGACATCAGATCAGCTCTATATGTTTACTTGTCAATGTAACCATAAATATTACTGCTTCAGTAATCATTTTCTATAAAAACTGATAAAGGATTTAGTGGTATATTGAAAAAATACTCAACATTTTTAAGATCATTATAGGAAATGGAATGCAGTTCATGATGTTTTCCATTTTGAGATTTTCCATGAGTGAAAGGAAGGAATTGTAATAAGGATTTGCTCTGTGCTTATAATGCAGAGCTGCTCCAGAGCGAACAATGGAGCTGAGGCTTCAACCACTGTGCTCTGAAATTATAGGATTCGCTGAATTGTATTGCATACGTTTGTAAGCCTATCTACAAGTGCAATACATGTATGTGTAAGTCTTTTCTTCATGACCTAGAAAACAAGTGTAGCTCAATGGAAACTGTTTGTATTTGTTTTAGAAGGACTAACATCTGGTTTTCTCAGTAGTGGGATTGGAAATGTACTACAGTGTATACGGACGGGGAACATACTGTATGTACTCTAGTCCTGACATGGTCATGCAGTATTACAATTCTATACTTAAAGGTATCAGATAAGAAGGTGTTTTAGAGTTCAGCGAACCAACATATCAGTTAGAAGGGATAAATATAATGCTGAGTTAAAGATGTAACAAGATTGTGCAGTAATAACCACTGGTTTATGAGTAGCTATTTTAATATAAAATGTAGTGGATTGTAAGTATGTCTGCAAGTGAATTAGCTTTCATTTCATGTGTTTTGTCCAGAGCTTTCCAAGCATAAAAACTTTCAACTGCATTGGACACATGCTTTTAGAGTGCTGGTATGAATTAATGTGTGTTTTTCCCATGGGCAGAAGAAAAAAAAGTGAAGGAGAGGTATTTTGGGTACAATAAGAAGGTTGGCTCTTGTATTGTATGTATGTATGTATGTATAACTTTATTTATAAAGTGCCACAAGGGTACGCAGCGCTGTACAATCTTGATTATTCACGCAATTAAAATCAATGGCTTTTTCTCAACAAGTGTGGTTTTGAATGTAAGTGTAGTAGAAGTCAGGCTTAGTCATAACAAAAGAACTGCTAGAAAAGAGAATAATACCTTATATACCTTTTCTATACCTTATACTTGCTGTAACACTTCTTATAATAAATATTGTTAGGTGCTTGACCAAAGGTCCTGGTGGCCTAAAATGTACCAGAGTCTATTTTAGCTCTTATTAACCCCACTTTGTCATGATATAGCTGCATGGTATTGCCCCATAGCTTATTTAAGCAATGTTGGCCCTAAAAATACAATAATTTATATGGAGGATGCCAAATATTAGTTTAAAACTATTATTTTCTGTCTCTTTAAAAACAGAATTATATATATATATAATTAATTTCATAATTAAAAGTATTTTACAGGTATAAGATCCCTTATCTAGAAACCTGTTATCCAAAAAGCTGTATTTGCCAATTGGCTAAAGAAGGCCTCTTGTAAGTTTATCTGACTTGGCCAGAGAGTAGTACTAAGACCTAATTTTCCACAATAGTGAATACACCTGTGTACTGGTGGCATATCGAGTAGATAGTCATCTTTAAAATGTGGCTCAGGTAATCAGCTCAAACATATTATTAGGTTATTATTTCTCACATAAGGGTGTTAGTTAATAACATATTATTTTCCATAGTTTAGTTCTGAGTATGTATGCAGGTGTTTGTGCTCACACGAATCTCCTGTACCCATATCTATCAGGCTGAGGTTCTATATATTGCTTCAAATACAACTTATATTCCAAGCAGCGTGTAGGTTGTACAATTACTGTTCTGATTTTTATTCTCCATTATTTAGCAATTACCATAATCACTATGCCATTGTACTGTATGTAAATGCACATTCACTGGGGTATTTATTCTTGCCACTGATGTAGGTATGCAACAAGTGATGCTACTATGGGGCACATTTACTAATCCACGAATCCGAATGGGAAAAATTCAGATTGGAAACGAACATTTTGTGATTTTTTCGTCGCCGTTACGACTTTTTCGTAGCCGTTACAACTTGCGCGAATTGTCGCGACTTTTTTGTACCCGTTACAATTTGCTCGTATATTGTCGCAACTTTTTCGTACTGAGCGCTCGTAAACGGCGGGCAAACCTTTCAGACTTTGCATGATTTTGGAAGCCTCCCATAGGACTCAATGGCACTCTGCAGCTCTAACCTGGCCCAAGGAAAGTCACCATACTGAAGCTTGAATGAATCCGAAACTTTCGTACTCGGCGCGACGGCTACGAAAAAGTCGCGACAGGTTGGAGCTGCAGAGTGCCATTGAGTCCTATGGGAGGCTTCCAAAATCATGCAAAGTCTGAAAGGTTTGCCCGCCGTTTACAAGTGCTCAATACGAAAAAGTCGCGACAATATACGAGCAAATCGTAACGGCTACGAAAAAGTCGCGACAATTCGCGCAAGTCGTAACAGCTACGAAAAAGTCGAGACAATTTACGAAAAAGTCGTAACGGCTACAAAAAACTCGCAACAACTTACAAAAAAATCGCAAAATATCGATCATTACGAAAAAAACGCATTCGGATGCTTTTCAGACGTTCGTGGATTAGTAAATTTATCAAAATGTGAGTTTAGAACTTAATAAATAAAACCTCACCCACATTCTATTCATTCCTATTGGATTTTCAGGATTGTATTTATCAATGGGTGAAAGTTAGAACCCATCATTTTATAAATATACTTCTAAGGAATGAATAGAAAGAGGGTGAGTTTTTCTGTAGTGAGCTCAAAAGTCACACTTTGATAAATGTGCCCCTATGAGTAGATGCATATTCCAACAGCCCCCTCCTCCCCCTCAGCTCCTCCTCCTACAGTGTGTGATTGGCTCTCATGCCCCCTTAAGTTGTTTCTCTAGAAACTTGCCCACAGGTGCCTATATAGAACATAAGGCCCTATACACATCGTCTTCAGTGGCGTCCAATTACGTATTTGAGCAATTTATGCTATAAACACCCAAAAGATAAGTTCAGTTCAGTGGGTTTTCACAGATGTTATGGCAGGAGTTTCATCTGCTGCAACACAACTATTAGTATATTGGTTTTCCGACGTGCTGCCCAGAGTGTTTTGAGAAGAGAAGTGTTTTGTTCCAAGCGCACAATGCTTTTGTTATGCTCAGTGCCCTTTGCTTCCTCTGAATGTATAGAATCATCTTCATTGGGAACACCGCGCTACATTATCTACAGACACTGCAGTTCCATTTCATCGTTGCTATTTGGATTGGCAGCTGAACTGTCAAACAAAAACCTTAAAGGGGCAGCATACCCCAAAAGCTGAAAAGCATTTCCTGTAGGATCAATTTTTTAATTACCAAACACGTTTCCCATCATTTGCTGCTTAGTTTTTATCTTGTGTATTTCGAAATGTATATGTAAATGTTTTTATGAAAGTGTATTTAAAAAATCTTTTTGTCTTCTTGGTAATTTCTTAGTTCAAAATAGTTATTGGTAAAAAGTAATTTCTCTAACATCTATTATCCAGCAATAATAATCCAGGAAAAATAGCATTACGGAAAGGGTGCAGCTTTGTGGCACAGAGCCTGCAAGTCAGTGACTCCTTTATTGATATTATTGCAAAATACCATGCTGTGCATTCATCCCCTGCTGGTTCCTATGGATGAATACACAGGGAAATGAAAAAGGAAGGTTTAGTGCCTGTTAATCAGGAGAGAAAAAACACTAGAGATCAGTAAAGAACAAACCTTTACTCTTCTGGAATTTTCTCTCCCACTTACTCCCCGGCAGCAATATTGGTTTCCAATAGCGTCTGGTTGCTAGGCAACTATATCTTATGAGTAAAGCCATAAATATGTATGCAGCATGACCTTGTCTAGTGCTGGATACTGTATTCTACCATAAAAACATTCATCATGTGACTAGTACATAACCCAAAAAAGTGAATTGGTGTACTTTCACTCTTATGGGGAGATTTATTAACATTTTGATTTTAGTGGTTTTAGAGTTTTTTTAAAACTAAACTTTTTTCCACAAAAACCACAAATATGAAGGTATTTATTAAAAGTTCTGAATTGAAAAAGCATGAACAAATTGAAATGAAAATAATAAGAACACAAACACCACAAATGTTTCATGGGTTTTACATTTTCCTACACATTTTTGTGGACTTACAAATGAAAAGAACCCACATATTAAATAAAAGAATATTACAATTTGCCTAGGACAGCTCCCACTGGCTTCTACACGACCTCAACAGCTTTTAGACAGAGTATTTTTACATTTGCGTTTTTCATGATTTTGAGGATATACAGTCAAAAAAAATTTTTTTTTACACAATAAATCGTGTTTTAGTGCAAAAGCACAAATTGTTAAAAAAAAAAATCAATGTTAGCAAATGCCCCCATTTTGCAGTTTATATCCATAAAGTTGTTTCTGAGATATTAGCAGTTTTAGGCAGACCTTCAGCTAAACAGCTTTTTGAAGGCACAAAGTGTCAGTGTCTATGCACTTTCTGTATTCAGGTAACGCTTGGGTTGATGGCTCTTAGTTGAGCCTGCGCTGGAATAGTTTTTATTGGGTTTTTCTGTACATTCTGTTTGAAGAGTTTGGATGCCTTATTTACTAATAGAGCCATATTGCTAAATTGTAGTATGCCACATTTTCCCACAATGCAATGATTTTCCCAGAACACAAGTATCTTTGTGCCACCACTAGACGCAAGTGGTAACTGTAAACCTCTTGAATATTTGTAAATGGCACATCTGTATTATTACACTGAGCAAGACTGGTGCCAGTCTAGATAATCAGAGGAAATAAATACTGGGAGAGTGATGCTAAAGCTCAGAGACCATCAAGCACAGAGGTCTGGACTACAGGTATCTGGAACCTTCTCCAAACTGGAAATAATGAATGTATATGTAACTCTAGTAGACTGCCATGTCTTGCACTGGAATAGGATGCTAGCATCCAACTTCCTCAACCCTACCTAACCCTCCAAATTAAGCAGTGTTCCTAAAAATGTTACCACTGTCTTCAACATATAGGAGTGGCTACTGGATGTGGCACTTTGGGCAAATCTCTGGGACTCAAGCTTCTTGCACTTTTCCAACAAAGATCACCATCACCCTATTATTGAATCAGAGCGATGGGTGCATAGTAATCTCTTTGAGGTTACCTATACAGTGTGTGTATACAGGTTGGGCTGTACAGCTCTGATTAAATTAACCAAATATGTATTTTATCTATACTGATAAGAGTTTATTTATATTACATTGAAATTAAAATTCTATATGAATTTAATGATAATAACATTCTAATATGCACAGGAATTCATTGTCATTTTCAACAAGCCTTTGAAATCTCATATATTGCCTGATTCATGGCAAAAAGACGTATGTTGTGAGATCAAGAACAGCTGGAGAAGCAGAGAAAGATCATTTAACTACTGACCGAGGCTTTTAGCCAATGGCTTCCGGGGAGTTTTTTTTTACATGCTGTAATTGCGCCTACATAGATATTCAGATATTCTAAGAACAAAATTAGCACAAGACTTGCAGGTGGAACCTTTTTATTAAAATGAACAAATGTTATTGGCTTTAGAAAACCAAACTCTCTTTCTAACAGTTCAGAGTAAAATATGAACATGTTAACATGTTTGAAATCACATTTTATTACAGTTGAATAGTCACCTCATTACTCAGCTGTAATAACCCAACAAACATTTCATTTGAATGGACCAAAATATCTATTTCACTATGGCACACATGATAAAAATGCTTTTTTTTTTTTCAAATATTAAATTGTCAAAAGCCATGGCTGGTAAATAGAAATAAATTCATCTGATATACTGTATGTCCCATATGTTAAACATTTTAGAATTGAAAATATTTTTTCGACATTATTGGGTTGGAAATGATAAAGTCATTAAAATGTAGAAGTTGTATTCAGGGCACTTTTAATTGGGGACATCCCAACAGGCACTATCGCAGCTTCATGGTTCATTCTCTACACCTGAAAGATTACATGCAAATGCACTTTTCAGTTTATTCGGTGCTGCAAAGATACATCAGGTTCTAAAAGGACCCTGTTGGTGACCTTACTGTGTCGCCTTAAGGGTTAAGAAGAACAATGCATATATGTTTAATCAAATTAAAAGTAACCCGAGGAAATGCTACTGGATGAAGAGATGCAGGACAGCACTTACATGACCCAGACTACCATATGGTGGGTGCTTTACATAAAAAGCAACTTTGTATAATGACCATTAGCATGCTTACCCAAGATAGTAGATGTGGCAATTCTGTGTACTTGATATGATAGAATTGCATGATAGCAATTCTAATTACCAATAAAAGGAAAAATATGATAAATAATGTACCTTGAAAACAAATAGTAAACAAAATTAAAAAAGACTGAACCCAGGATTTTAGGAAAACAATATTCAATCTGCAAAAATGCACCATTATAATCCTATAAGGATAACCAAATGAAAATATAGCCTCTTCTTTTTATTACATATTGCCAACGAATATAGATGCCAGCTTTATGTTGGTTAAAAAAGAGTGCTACAAGCAAGACCCCTTCTACAAGAGACTCCCAACTAGAGCACTGTCATTGTAGCCTGCATTGCGTGAATGTTTTGGTTTCAATCTATTGCCACTGTAGTGGGTGCAACACTTGTTATTTTCATTGATATACTCATTTTGAATTCAACTGTAAGATTGCTTGAATACAGGACCATTCCAGTTGTAAATGTTCATCAATTTGTAACAAGGAACCGTCAGCTACTGTACTGGGGAAGCTAAAGCTTGTGCTCCACAAAGTTGGAGAATGCAACTCGCATATTCCATTTTAACATATGAATATGTCAACAAGGAAGCAGTATTATGCTGGATACTTCTGTATGTAAGATATCCCATGACTGCTTTGCACTGATCCACTGACAGGAAATCCACTTGTCAGAACTCCAGTGTCATACATATTAATTCATTCACTGAAATATAGTAAGAGCCTACATTACATGTGGCCCAGGAGCATCAGGCGGCCTTCAGCCTTCACGCTAGAAGCTTGTAGTTTACGACAGCTGGACAGCCCAAGCTTGAGATCCCTTCTCTAAGGCAATTCGAATTAATGTATATTTTATTTTGGCAACACAAGTTTCACAATAAAGTATTTATTGTGACCATTTTTACATATAAAATATTGCTTTATTATCCTTTTTAATCCTGGGGTTAGTTGATCATATATTTAAAAAAAGGACTATTTATCAAAGGGCACCAAAAACTAACAACTTACACAGAATTTAATTTCCTTTTTCCCTGGAAACTGGATTCTAGGTATTTGTTGTGAGTTCTTCTTTTGTTTAGATCATGTAAAGTAATGCTACTCTGCTGGTAATAAGACTAGATTGCAGTTGATTCTTTAGAACCTTCTTAGTAGGTTAAAGTCTTTAAGCATTATCTTACAAATGATTCTATAATATTTCTAACTCACATCAGAAGTGTTACATACCTAGTCCAGTCCATGATGTTTCTTTAATTCTTAGTATGCTTGTAATGCATACACCACTCTCTCTCACTTTTGTAAATTCTATGTGTGGTTGTACTTAACAGATAACAAGATAATAGAAGATTAAACTTTGAAAATGAAAATAAAACCTTAAATAAGCTCTCTGGCAAAAGTCAACTTCCATCCACCAGCTGCTGAAATCTCTGCAAGCTCCCTGGTAGTGTTTTGCCCTTTAGTGGATGGTACCTGGGCACTGTATGCCTAAATGTGTGGCACTCGGCAGTGAGCAGATTCCACCACAAAGAACCTTGGAGCAATGACTGAAAATTCAAGGTGGTGCCTTTTGTTGAACATAAGTACTGTACAGCTCTCAACATAATGTACTTTCAACTAATGTACTTTCTTTAACATTCAGTGTCCTATAATCAGATGAATGTGTTTTATTTCAGCTGCAGACGTCCTTTGACTGGTCAAGTCAGAGCTTTAGCAGAAAGTAATACACAAGTTAATGAAAAATAAAATAACAAAATTCTGTTAGAAATGAAATAAAACAAGTACACTTGAGCTCCACTAAGAAATGCTTTGTGCTATGACTATATCCCTATTTATGAACAAGCTTAGGGTTTGCCATATTAGATAAACCAACAATGCAAATTTGTCATGTACTATTACTGATCTTGTGGGGTATCAGGAGGCATACGAAGTAATACTACTCTGATACTTTCTCTGTTTAAGAGAATAAGCCATGTTGGGTCAAGGACATCACTGTGAATAATATTTAATGCTTATCTAACTATTTAAAAACAGAAACTGATATAAAATGGGACACATGAGTAGAAAATATTATAATGCAGCATATAAAATGTAACAGAAATTTGCCTTTATTCTTTTGCATTTCATTTTCCCATCATCTTTGATCTATGTGCTAAATATAGTCTAGGACAAGTGGATGCCATTGCCCTTTTTAAAAAAAAATGAAATTCTTTTCATCCCCATGTGAGTGATGGTTAGCAAGGTACCTAGATTTTGGCCTATTTTTATAAATGGGTTCAATTACTGACATATATTATTTGACATTGTTTTTAAATAAAATTTATGTCTGGGCGTGCATATACTGTACATATATATATAGATATATATAAATATACACACACATACATAGTAACTGGTACAACGCATGAGTGATAGTATAACAGTGACTGCCTCCTACACTTTAAAAATGTATATTAGTTTATAATGTAAATCTCCGGAATTTCACATTTTTCTCTCTTGTGCAAAGTCAGCTATGGCAACTTCTTACATCTCAGAAAAAGGAACTGGAAACCAACAGGCAAATTTATTAATTAAAAAATGAAAAAAAGAAAACGGGTAATGGGTATTTGTAGCATTTCTCCTGCTAAGCATATTGTTTTCATCCATTTAGGTAAAGGCCACACAAGTAGTTTTGCCCTGTGATTTTAGTAATTGCTATTCTCTTTCATCCTTTTTTTTCTTTTTCTTTACCCAGAGTTTCTTTGTCACCCACAGTGTTGAAATTATTGCGACGGCCACTTTTCTGTTTTTTCTGCAGATAACTACTGTTCTTTCAATAGGCAACAATTCTTTTAATATGATTGTCACTTAGAAGAAAAAGTGGCCAACTACATTTGATGATGAAAGCAGTCAATTTGGCGGTTGTTGTTACTTTGGCACCAACTTGTTTGTGGTCTCCCCGTGAAGACTTGTTCCAAAGGATTCGCTTTCAAAAAATTACCGGTGGAAAAACGTATATGTGGCTTTACCCTTGGGGGGTTATTTATCAACATTTGTATTTGTGATATTTTTATATTTAATTAAAATTAAAAACAAAAAACACAAATGTTACATTATTAAAAAATCCAAATAAAAAAAAATAGAATTACATAAAAAAAACTTGCTTTCATATTTTTCTCATCAATTTTAATGGGTTAAAAAGCTCAAAAATGTTTTGAAAAAAATCTAATTGACTAAATAGTTCAAATATTGCCTTCAGCGTGACCTTGCAAGCTTTTAGATGCTAAAGACTTTTTAAAACTATTATTTCAATTCATGATATTTAGCACAAAAAAAAAACTTGAATCATGGAAAAAAAAATACAAACATTAATAAAAAACCCCTAAGCCTAATTTTACTATAGGAATTAGCAAGTACCACATAAAACTCTGAGAAAACAAATACCACTATATAATGTAAAGAAATATTTAAATGATAAAATCCATGAAAATAATTTTGTAAATCTTAAGAATTCAGTATTAATGACTGGGGAGGTTCGTGATGATTGGTTTGAGAGTAAATCCTGACAATTAGACTTTGTCACCTCAGTGACAAAGTCTAAGTATATAAGCTAAAGTTGGAAACAATGAGCAATACACATTTCTATGCAGTAACTGAGACACGGTCAACTTGGTTCACTTTTTCGTTTGTATCTTTTCTATATTTAAACCTTTTCATAAAGATGACCAGAATAATTCTTTTTTTTCAATGGACAGAAATGATGTGTTGTCCTGGACACATGACATCGGAGATAACCACAAGGTTAAACCACTCTTTGGTACGTCTAGGGGACAATAAATGCGTTTGATTTGCACAGTACTTTTTTTTCCCTTTCTTAATTTGTGAACAGTGCAATCCACCAACATATTATATACTGACTGGTTAATGGTTTTTGTTATCTTGTAATATAAATATTTTTATTCAATATGTTGCCATTATGTATACAACAAATGATTTTAAACACATAAACTATACAATGCAGACAAACGCTTTGCATATACTGTGTGTATGTAAAATTAGTAATACATACCAACATTTCTTGATACACATAGCTTACTACATGCAGATCATCGTCATCCTCTTCCCATGCAACAGATGAGACATTGGACTTAAGAGAAGAGCAAAATAAGAGCACAGATAACAAAGACCTCTGGCATGTGAGTGAACATACTACAGAGGAAAACTGCTGTAGGACACCCGTTCAAAAAAATAAATACTCTTACAGATAATCTGTATAAACTATGATAGGAAATAACGTCGGTGTTACACTTACCTAACCTATTAATCATTTACAAAAATAAATTCAGCCTTAATTTGAACCAGTCAACTGGTTTCTAGGGCACTTGGCCCTGCATGTAGAGCTTTATGATGACAATGCACCGGGAATGTGTTTCTGACTTTGGGACACCAGCCCCAAACACATCACAAACAATGTTGTGCAATTTGACTCAACTCATAAATTTGCTCATTTCTTGTTTGAAGAACTTAGTACTGAATGCCTGCTAATGTGCTTTACTTGTTATCCATGAAAGAACAAGAAGTACTTGCCTGACATGAGCTCAACATGACAATGATGCAGTTGCTCATTGGACTTGTTATCAGGTGACTTTAGCTGCACAGCAAATGGATCCATCAACATTCAGAGCACTGCCCATTTCTTACATCATTTTGAAAAAAGGGGTTAATAAAAAAAAACTGACATTATAAATATGATAAATATTGATCCGATGGAGGTAAAAGTATAAGTTTGTATAATATTCTGAATTATAAGCTATGACAGTACAATTACCTAGCAGAGTGCAAAAGAAAAAAGCAAACATTACCCGTTTCTGAAAATAAATCAGTCGGTTTCACTTTAAAGGGAAAATACCAGTCTTATTTTTTTTAAAGTAACAGTACAATTTTACTAATTCCAACTGTAGTAGTTAAAATATATATATATATATATATATATATATATATATATATATATATATTTAAATTGGGACAATGTGCATGTTTTTTTTTCCATCTACAGATCGATTTAGGTTGAAATACTGGTGGTTAGCTTTGTCAGAGCAATCTCAGTCTATTTTCCACCAAGAATAAAAACTTATGATAGAATGTATGATTACTTTAACAGCAAGCTGAAAATGTAAATTGATAGCATTCCTAACGCCAGACCTTTTATAGAGACCCACATTAAAATGTTAATGTGATGACATGATAATTTCCCTCCAAGGTGTGAAGACTTTATTTTGGTCCAATGTTAATTTTTACGGGAATCATATGCTGCAAATACTCTGATTTCAAGAGCCTACTGTTCACAGTATATCCACACTTTCCAATATTCTGTTTGCACTTTCAACATTTAGGTAGAAAAACCAATGCCATTGTTAAAACTCTTTTTTGTGGGTGATCACCATAGGCACCTAATGACTGATTTGCTTGTATGTTCTGGTTCCACAAAGTTGGTTTTGTGTAAAATACACTGCAACCTAAGCAAGGCACCATAAACTTATGAATTCTATTTCCTGAAAGCTCTATGTACGAATTATGTAGGATTTGCTAAAAAAAAAAATTAAGAGAACTGGACATTGCATGCTTAGCTAAAGTTAGTGTCCAGTTTTTATTGAATAGGAAGATATCAATTCAGAGGTTTATTTACCACTTGCATTGCTGTTGCAAAAGAAAAAAAAAGTATATGTTAAGGGAGGGGGTAAACAAGCAACATGTCCATGCTTAGCTATATGATATTTAAGGAACTGCCAGAGATGAGAATAACCTTAAATCTGAGCTCAGTAAAAATGGGGATGTCCATTTTCTTTTTCAAAACAGACATACTGTAGGTAGCGAAATCCTTGTTAATCATTTTTTATTTTCAAATTATGAGGAATTGTAGATGAAAAATGAGCCATAATTCAGGCCTACAAGGCCTACAGAGTTCTATGGACCCACCATCTTAAAAAACAAGTGGGTCTTGCTCGCTGGGCAAGGCAAATGTTACCATTACCAGAAAGCTTGTGATATGTATAAAACACACACAAAAAGGAACATATAGGGGGTGTCAAACACAAATCTTGGCCTCATTTGCACTGGTTGTGTTTGACATTTTGCCCTCTACTATTATGCCAATTTTAGCAGTATCTGTTGCTAAAAATGTTTTCACACTTGACCAGTACTTAAGTCCTATTTAGACGTATTTAGAATAGCTGTTTGAAGGCTTCCCTGATTGCTTTCAGAAGTGAGCCACCTGAAACATTCAAGTTCTAGAGGAACACAATCCCTGCAAAAGGTCACAGACAGTGGTGCAAGCAGCCTTGTAAAAAAGGTTAGAGAAATCCATAATAGCGCAGTTTTACAGCGTCTAACTAGAAATTACTTAATATTTGTGTGCTACAAAATAGAACTTAAACACATGGATTTCGCTGTAATTGGATTCAAAAGGGGGTTAATTTTCAGCAGGCAAGGTATCAAGTGTACTTGTGAAATATGTCATTCACATGAAGTGTCACAGTCACAGAAAAGATATTAAAAAGGCATTCCATATCTGGTAGGGCATTCCATGGTCTGAGTTTAGCTGGTTTCCCAGGTATCTTCTAGTTGTGGGAGGAGCTACACACTGAGAGTTATCCACCTTCAACATGTTGGTTTAGAAACAGCGAAGAGCCAGTGCATATTCACTTGGTTGACAGACACTGGAAATAGGACAGTCTGGTAGGGATAAAACACTCAAGTGTGCCGAGGGCTCGGTAAGTCACAACACCCTTGAGGGTATAGCTATGATGTCTTACTCTTGGTCACTGGTTTGCCCCCATTCATTATTGCAGATGCACTTGTGCTTTTACTTGGAGTCACTCTTGCTTTTGGCACTGTTTCTCCAACATCATGCAATGAAGGTTCACGGTACATGGCAACTGTGGAAAATGGAAAAAAAAAAGTATGAGAACAAGAATTTAAGATTATGTATTATGGCTCACCTTCAGCCCTAAGTCCCAAAGCCTTCATGGTACAATCAGTGTTTCAAAAGGATACGTTGAGGCAAAACTCCATTGTTTATATAGGAAGTGGCCTATAAAATTTATCTTGGTCAACAAATATACTGCAAGTCTATGGTATGTATGCGGGATGTATGCTAATGCCATTCACATTATTACAAAGGGATACATTTTGTTTGGCGACTGAAACTGGAATGTGATTATGTTCTGGGCTGTGAACTACATGAAAAGAAGCTTAGTTTCCTTCAAGCTAAGAATTTCTTACAGATCATTTATAGTCACAATTATTATTTAAATCATGCTGCATATGAAATATTGCTCATGGGTCACCATTAAATGATTTTTTATTTAAAGAATTCATAGAACTGAAATGAGTATTGCAATTAAACTGTTTAGTGTTAAAATAAAACTGGGTAAATAGATAGGCTGTGCAAAAAAATGTTTTTAATATAGTTAGGCAAAATGTAATGTATAAAGGCTGGAGTGAGTGGTTGTCTAAGTAACACACAATATAACTTTCTCCCTTGCATCTCTTTTCATTTTGTTTAGTTTTTTAATGAATTCTTGTATTTATCAAAGCCTTTTTTTAAAATGTGTTTCACAAGTGTTTCTGTTTTGAGCAGAAGAATTTAACTGTTTTCTATAAGGTATAGTTTTAGTCTACTAAAAAATCATTACATACACCCAATAGAATTGTTTTCCCCAATAAGGATTATTTACCTCTTAGGATCTAGTACAAGGTTCTGTTTTACTATTACAGAGAAAAGGGAAATCAGTATAAAAAAACAGAATTATTTGATTAAAATGGACTCTTGGGGAGAAAGCGATTATGTAATTCAGAGCATTCTAGACAATGGGTTTCCAGATGATGAATGCCATAACTGTATGTTATATTATCATGTATATGCATGTGCTTTTTAGTAAAAGTAAAAAAAAAACAATATATGCAAATTATTTTGTATACCTGTGTACTGATAACATATGGCAGATGTTAATTACATACAATGGACACATGGTTTGGGTGTATGAGGCATATTTATTAAAGGGGGAAAGCACTTTTTCTACTGCTTGCTGCTTACTTGTAAAGGATTTTTGAAGATTTTCTTTATTGAACTGTATCTAAATGTGCCCCTATGACAGTAAAGTTGTGACCATTTTGCAGCAGGAACAGAACAGGTGCAGATTTCATTGAATGTAGGCATAAAAAATGCAATGTTAAATTAAATGGTATTCGCGCATTATAGTGTCCCTTATAAATGATACTGCTGTGTACAGTTCTGAGCAGTACAGTGTAAAAGATACTTGCTTTTGAAAATAACTACAGACTGTACTAAAAGAAAGGTAAAGAATCCAAGGAATTGTCTCTGGCCTTTGCTAATTTAGTTAATTCATTATATCAGAATAGAATAGAGTGTGAGGATCTCCCCTGCATTTATTCAGTCACACACAGGGGGAATCCCTGCTAGGGATGTAGCGAACCTAAAAAAAAAAAAAATTGCGAACATGTTTGCGAACTTACGCCAAAACCCGCGAATATTCGCGAACTTTGCGAACCCCATAGACTTCAATGGGAAGGCAAACTTTAAAACCTAGAAAAGCCATTTCTGGCCAGAAAACTGATTTTAAAGTTGTTTAGGGGTGCCACGACCTGGACAGTGGCATGCAGGAGGGGGATCAAGGGCAAAAACTTCTCTGAAAAATACTTTGTTGGCACAGCATTGCGCAAAAAACGCAAGCTATTCTAGCGAAAATACGCATTTTTTTTGCTATGACGCGCTAAACACCATGAAAACGGGATTTGCGGAAAAACGCCATGTGTGACTTGTGCGGCTAAATGCTAAATGCTTGATGCTAAAATTAAGACAGTGAATTGAGTGTAGACTCCATTGACACTTAGATGGAAACTCCATTGATGTTTAGATGGAAATCTAGAAGTGAATCTGGACTAGTATGATACAGGATTTTGGTGTTCCACTTTGTGTTGCTCACATTAAATACACAACCCCTGCTTTTTGACTGATGTTTTATACAGTATATCAGTATCTCATTCTCTGCCGAGAATCTTTCTTTCTAGCTGAAATATGTCCAACAGAGCAATGCAAAAAAGCTGTTAGTAACTGTAGGTTTCCTGAACAGGTCTGTTGCTATAGAGTCAATTTAATGCATGGATGACTTGTAGCAAAGCATAAACCAACAAACTCGCTTTAACATTTATGGCACAAAAAGCATTTCTACAGCAGCTACATTTTCCTGGGGCAAATTTTGTGTTAATCATGGGTTGTGGGTATGTTACAGCATTTTGGCATTGCAGCTGGTTGGGCATAGGGACATGGAATGTCTGAATTGCCACTTCCTAGAAACAAAAGCTTTACTGCTTCTGTATTAAAACAATACTTCAGTTGCCAAGAATGCCTATGTGGGAAAGTACTGGCAAACTGTACAGTCTCAGTATTGGTTTTACTTACTCACTGAAACAGCACATGGGAGGGGCAGTATGTCCCATGGAAAACAACATTTTAAAGTTGTGAACGTTACAAAACATATGAATAAAAATACATTTGCACAGTAAATTAGGGGCTAATATATAGGGTGCCATTTTAACCATTTATGAAACAGTCTGGTATGAATGCAATAGAGAAATGAAAAAGATATGGATGACAAGAGGAAACAGAAAAAGACCTAGAATGTATTCCAGTGTAAAAATTAATGTACAAGGCAGTTGGCAAAATCCATAATCTTTTCTTTAAACAGACTGTCATGCTGTAACTTGTATGTAGTTTAGTGAGATGCAGTGAGTTTAGGACCAGAACCAATGATGGTTGCTTTATAGTCAAAATATCCCTACATTAAAGGGCAGATGTATCAAAATGTGAGTTTAGAGCTTAATACATAAAACTCACCCATGTATATATCAAATGGTGAGTTCTAATATGCTTTTAAAAATACCATAACAATGAATAGAACATGGGTGAATTTTTATGTATTAGGGTCTAAACTCACATTTTGATAAATCTGCACCTTAGTCAATAGGTGGCCATAGGTTTCCTAAACAGAAAGTATTAAACTATAATCTCCACAGGTATTTCCTGATGTCAAAATAATTTAGAAAGAGAGGAGTGGAGGGAAGTGGAGAAAAAGAAAGGTCCCTAAAGGGCTAGAGGAGCCTTTTACGAAGTACTGCTAATTGTAACCCTACTGACCAACTTGAGTGCATATCAATAACCTCCTTTTATTCCCAATAAAAGAACAAGTAATGTTAATAATTCCCAATTGCATAAAGTACCAGCCTGACCAGCTATTAGCAGGGAGCCTTTGGATATAAGATATATGTACATAAGAACTATAAATATGTTATATAATGTATAAAAATTATAAAAACTGTTGCATAACTGGGAATCTGCTTGATAGGTATCATATTATCAGTAATTTAGGTGTTGATAGGTGTTGTTGCAGATCAGCATTTCCTCCTTTGACTGGGGATTGCATCTATCAGGCAAGTCTCCACTTCCGCAATGATGTAGTATTACTGTCTCTTGACATCAGGGCATACATGTCCCCTATGAGCATGTGCGGAAGCCTCTCACCTGACCTGGCTATATATATATATATATATATATATATATATATATATATATATATATAGTTATATTTATATATTTGTTTCCAAATCCACACTTTGATCTATAGATTCAAGTAGTTCACACATAGGGGCTGATTTACTAATCCACGAATCCGAATGGGAAAAATTCGGATTGGAAACAAACATTTTGCGACTTTTTCGTATTATTTGCGATTTTTTTGTCGCTGTTACGACTTTTTCGTAAATTGTCGCGACTTTTTTCGTAGCCGTTAAGACTTGTGTGAAAAGTCGTGACTTTTTCGTAGCCGTTACGATTTGCTTGTATATTGTCGCGACTTTTCCGTATTGAGCGCTCATAAACGGTGGGCAAAACTTTCAGACTTAGCATGATTTTGGAAGCCTCCCATAGGACTCAATGGCACTCTGCAGCTCCAACCTGGCCCAAGGAAAGTCACGATACTGAAGGTTGAATGAATCCGAAACTTTCGTACTCGGCGCGATGGCTATGAAAAAGTCGCGACAATTCGCACAAGTCGTAACGCTACAAAAAAGGCGCGACAATTTGCGAAAGAGTCGTAACGGCTACGAAAAAGTCACAACAATTTACGAAAAAATCACAAAATACCGTTCATTACGAAAAAAATGCATTCGGACGCTTTCTGGACGTTCATGGATTAGTAAATGTGCCCCATAATGTAATAGCCAAAAAGTTACTTAGTTTTAGGGCAGTATGTTAAAATAACCATTTAATACTCATCTAACAACAGAACAAATGTGACTGCAATTATTTGTTAGAGTGCTATTGAAGGGAACCAAAGGTGGTGCTATAATTGGCAATCTTAGTGCAGATTAACACAGTATAAGTCTCTTTAGCTCTGATTTTCTAACATGATCAGGAAAAAAACAACAATTATTGGTCTTGAAAGGTTTCGATAAAATTT